>NW_027185799.1:21569636-21617667 GCF_028583685.1 Petaurus breviceps papuanus
AGAGAGAGAGAGAGAGAGAGAGAGAGAGAGAGAGAGAGAGAGAGAGAATTGCTGATGTGGCCTATATCAAGAGAGTTGTTTATTAGAAAGGAACTAGAAATTAGGTGTGAATATTAATTTCTTATTGGAGAAATAAATGGCAAAGAACTCTACTATCTTTGGCAAGAAAACCCCAAATTGGATCTCTGAGGATTGGACTTGACTGAAAAAATACCTGAAATTCACATTTTAATATGTAATATGGATAGAGGCAATTTGTATTAGTCAAAATAGTACTAGCCTTGATGACAGAAAAAACTGAATTCAAATCCAAACAATTACTCAATACTTAAACAATTTCTGTATAACTTGTTTGACTGTTAATAATATTTCTTTGAACCTCAGTTCCTTCTTTTACAAAATGGGGGGAGTTATCCTTATACTTACATGAATTTTGTAAATAGCACTATAGAAATGTGAGTTGTTAGAAACTCTTATGAATAAATGTGTCCTTGGTGAAGCTTTAGGGCATATGGAAATTTGTAAAATGGCATTCATAAATACTATTGATAATTAAAAAAATTTTTTTTTCTTAGTGGTTTTTGAAGAGAAAGAAGGGAAACATAAAAACATATAGATGATAAAGGTAAGGGAGGTGGGTTTGGAAGGAGACCATGGTAGTGACTAACCCCTTGAACATTTTATACCAAAGACCAGGGTTCAATGATAGAAAAAATAAAAAATCACAGAGTTAGCTATGAGAGATAGAAGGGACATTAGAAGTCACTGTGTTCATCCCCTTCATTTTATAGATAAGCAAACCAAAATTCAGAAAGATTGTATAACTCACTCAGGGTCAAACAGCTACTAAGTGTTTGAAGCAGGATTTGAGCCCAACTCCTCCTGATTCCAAATCCAGGAATCTAGCTACCATCCCACACATTTTCTTATTTCAAGAAAATAAGAGACTTTCAAAACAGTTGGGTTTGACTTCAAAGCACTTAGGACCATTACTCACTTGGAATATTCTAGTTTATGTAATATTTATAGATATATGGGGTATCACAAAGATCTTAGGGATAGTTGGTTTTTTTTTTTTTGCTTTGCATAAAACCACTAAGACCTTTGGGAAACCCTGTATTTATTAATGTACATATACCATTCTGTATTGACTTTTATCTTCCTATGTTTTGTTTTGTTTTTCTCTCTGTGAAGGGGAAGTTCTTTGGTCAACAGAAGGTAAAGTAGGACTGACTAACAGGAAATTGATAACCAAGATGAATGAGGAATAATAAGCAAATACCTGGTGCCTTTGATGAACTCAAGTCACCTGGTATGATTACTTAACTACTCAGTATATTTGAAAGACTAATGAAAAAGAGTAAAGTACCCTATTATTGAAGACAGGCAAGTATAATTTAAAAAATAAAGTGGCATTGGGGCAGCTAGGTGGCTCAGTGAATAGAGTGCTGTCCCTGGAGTCAGGGGGACCTGAATTTAAATCTGTCCTCATATACTTAACACAGAGACAAAAAAAAAAAAAAAACTAGCCGTGTGACCTTGGATAAGTCACTTAACCCCAATTGACCTACCTTCGCCCTCCAAAAAGCAAAAATAAATAAATAAATAAAGTGGCAGACAGGGTAGAGTATGGAAAGTATGTAACATTGAGCCTTACCTCAATTCTTTTTTTTTTTTTTTAAAGAAAACTGGGTTAAGTAACTTGCTCAAGGTTACACGGCCAGTTATTTCTGGGTGTGGTGCTGTGTGTCTAATCCCGGGATTCGATCTCCAGGTCATCCTGACACTGGAGCCAGTGCTCTTACTCGCTGAGCCACCTGGCCGCCCCTCTTACCTCAATTGTTGATACCATTTCAGTCTTTATTATTAAAAGGATGTTCATTACAAGTCTTGAAAAAAGAAACAATTATCATTTAAGAGTCAGCCTGACTTCATCATCCACCAGTTGTAGTACCAACATGATACTCACAGTGCCTGCAGTGGCTATGAATATGCTGTCAATATTCTGAATCACAAAATATCACAGATTCTCCACATGGAAGACAGAACCAAAACATTTATTCAAATACCAGAAAGCTAAATTCCAACACTAGAAATCTAGATGCACCATAGCAACAAAGAAATCTATATACAATAACAATGTAGAGGGCACTACCATACCCAAGCCCCTCTAGGGCTTTCCCACAAGTACTCACAGTTTTCTGCCTGTTTCCTCTCTCTCCTTTAGTTTTAACTAATAAACTTCCTCTGAACTCTGTTCCATGTGACTTGAACTCATGTGACTCAGGCTTCCATGTGACTTAAGTAGGTCCCATGGGTCTATCAATGGATGGGAAGATCTTCCCATTTGTATTATCCTTACACAAGTCATGCCAGAATAACCTTATGTTTTTGACAGGATTGGTAGACTGATGTGTCAGGATAATACAGTATATCTAGTTTATTTTGATTTCACCAAAGAACTTGACAAAATCTCTCAGGTGTTATAGTGGGTAGAATTCTGCACCTATGTAAAGCCAAGCATGGGCAACTCTCCAAAGGACTACTTCTGTGAATAGCTCTAAGGTCCTGATCATATAGTATGGTAAATTCTCCATTTATTCAGCAGTAACCTAAGGGAAAACATTCACAGTATCCAAAATAAAGCATTAACAATGAAAAAAAAATAACAAGTTATCACTAAAGTAGTCACATATTCTTAAACAAAATATGTCATTCAGTATGTCCTAAACTCAATCATCCTTAAGGGATATAAATTACAAAGCTCTCTAACCCCTGGGTCACATTGTCTTAATCACATGAGTCACCTAGTTTTCTTATTTGTTGAAGACTAGCTTCCAATCATCCTTAAGGGGTACAAAGTACAGAGGTCTCCCACCCCTGGGTCACAGTAAATCATGATCTTGTCAGTCAGCACTCAATACCCAAGGAAAGGTCCTTTCATCTTGACTCCAGGCTAATGCCTAATTCCATATTACCTCTTCCATGCTCCCAGGTTTTGCCTGAATCTACCCAACTGTCACATGGACTCACAGGTGGGCAGCTCTCAGTTCCTGGTCCAACTCCTCATCCAGCTCCTCATCCATTTTCTATTTCATATTGAAGCTCAAGGTGACCAGTCCACCTCAAGCCCTTCAAAGTTTCTGTTTCTGGGAAGACAAAGCTTAATAAAGCCCCGACAGTTTTATACACATTGCTGGCACAATCATCTCAATTCACTTTCTGCATGTGAAATCAACACACATCAATAGACATGGTGCAGCTATCTGAGAAAGTAACACAATTCAACAGATAGGATGCTTCTATCTGACAAAGTAACACAATCAACAGATAGAGTCCTTCTATCTGACAAAGTAACACAATCAACAGACAGAAGGCTTCTGTCTGACAAAGTAACACAAACACTAATCAACACAGACAGAACAGACAGAGTTCCAGACACCACAAGTGTTCTCCTTCTAAGTTCTGCTCTGTTTCAGTTTGTGCTCCTGGTTTTTTTTTTTTGTTTGTTTGTTTGTTTTTTATGGTGTTTCTCCTTTCTGTTCTACTCTTCCTGTTGTGTCACCAAGTTCCTCCCACCTTCAAATCAAAGGCAGGGCTCAAAGGAAATTGAAGAACCGAAACAAGGTGCTAACTATGTGAATAACTGAAACAAGGAGCTAAGTACTCCTTTGCTTGCCTTTACAACCTAGAATCAGGAAGATCTGTGTTTAAATGGACAGTCAGATTTTTACTAGCCACGTGACCCTGGCAAGTCACTTTTGATCTGTTTTGCCTCAGTTTCCTCACCTGCTTTGTTGTGAGGATCAAATGAAATTTAAAAATTTTACAGCAGTTTGCAAATCTTAAAGCCATATATAAATGTTAGTTATTGCTGCTGCTGTTGTTTTTATATACTTGTAGAAAAAATAAATTCATATTAGGCAATAATATAATCAAATGGATTCAGAATTGATTATTTTTCAGAAATTAAAAAGTAGTGATTACTTCTTTGGCAACTGGGAAGGTCTCCAATGGAGCCTAAGACATGTGTACTTTACACTGTGTTGTTTGACGTTTTTAGCAATGATTTGGCCAAAGCTGGGGGAGATAGTGCACTATATGAGAGAGTCAGGATTCAGAAAGGTTTTGGCAGACTAGAACACTGAGCCATATCTAATAAAATGAAATTGCTAGGACAAATGTAAAGCCTTACATTCTAGTTTTAAAAATCAACTGTAGAAGTACACAGTGGAAGAGATATGACTGAATAGGAGTTAATCTGAAAAAAGGTCTGGGAGTTTTACTGAACTGAAAACTATTATTGAATCAACAGTGATATAGCAGCTGAAAAAAACTAACTGGGTCTTCCACTCCATTAAAAAGGTATGATCTATAGGAATACAGAAGTGATAGTTATATTCTTTTTCAACATAAATTTTATTGCCATATTTTGTTTTTACATTACCAATATTTCCCCTCATATTCCTTTCCTCAGAGAACAATCCTATATAATATATTTTTTAAAGAAAAAAAAGGAAGAAAAGGGAAAAATCAATAAAACCAATCAACACATTTTTAAGTACAACAATATATGGGGGCAGCGAGGTAGAGAAGTGGATAGAGTGCTGGGTCTGAGTCAGATACTTCCTAGCAGTTACTTAACCCTGTTTGCCTCAGTTTTTTTTTCTTTAAAAAGAGCTAGAGAAGGAAATGGCAAACCACTCTAGAGTCTCTGCCAAGAAAACCCCAAATGAGGTTATGAAGAGTCAGATACAATAAAAAAGGACCAAAATGAAACTCTGTGCCTCCCTCCTCCCACCCCCAGCTCAAAGAACTCTCCATTTCATTTCTGTAAAATAGTGGGAAGAGGTGTTTGGTCATGCCTGTTCTTTTGGGTCAACATGGTTCTTTGTAATCTTGCAGCATTCATTACTAATTGTTTTGTGGTGATTGTTCTTACTGAGGGATTTACATAATCAAGTGGGAATCAATAGCCATGCATTTTGTTCCCACCAGCCTTTTCAGCATTGGTGTTCCTGAGTCTCAGTCTCCCATATTCTGATATATTCCTAGAACTAAAAATATCAACCATGTTATATGGCAAAAAAATACTACCCTATTCTAAAATGTCCCAAAGTTTTCTCAAAGGAGTGGTATTTATACTCTAAAGAACGACAGATGGAACAATTCTAGAAATACCCTTATGACTTCTCTTGGGATAACCTTTCTCCAGGCCCCAAAGGGATAAACCAATAGGAAAAAACTGAGCAGTTTCCAGGGAACCTGCACTGGAAAAATCTTCCAGAAAACCCCAGGCAAGCCTAATATTCAGACAGCCTTGACATAGTGTCTGGCACATAGTAGACACTTAACAAATGCTTACTGACTGATAGTCTAGACCCGAGTCACAGCAGAGAATAAAGCCAGATACTTCCCCAAATGCTGGAACTTAGTCTTAGCCAGTATACTCAGGATGAAATGAAATCTCCCCTTGCCAATCAGACATATACAAGCAAAGTTTGCCTCGAGCATAAGTCCAAAACACAGAAACTTAATGCATGAGTAAATAGAAGAAAATTCCAGAGTAAAGAAATACCTTGGACAGAGAGATAGCCAAGGAGTTAACCCAAAAATAAGAGAGAAACTCCAAATAGGGCCTCAGAGAAAAGGATATTTTGGCCATAAGGACTACAATAATCTAATGAAGCAGAAGGGAATGAAATAAGCGATACAAAATAAAATACTTAGGGAGGAAAGAATGACAAGCTGAATTAATATCTTAGAACAGATAGTAGTAAACCCTATCCAAATACTGAAAGTTTTGAAAATTAAAAATGGGCCTGACAGAAACAAAACCTGATGAAGCAGTAAGGAATATTAACATAAAATCATTTCAGGAGGAGATAGAGAACTTGTGGCTTGAGAAGTAGGACTTACGTGTGGGAGAGTTATGCAAAAGTTAAAGGTAAAGGGTATGTGTCTGCCTGTAATGACAAGCAAAGCAGAACTTTGCTCCTTGTTTCAGCTATTCAAATGCCTCTAAATCTTGTTTTTGATTGTGTCAAGTCTGTTTTGGAAGCAGTATACATTGTGGTGCCCTTAATAGGCCAAAGGGATTTTGGAGACCTTCCCTGCCCTTAAAAGGCCTGATGTCATCTCATGTAGCCCATGGTGGGAGGAGCTTGCCAAAAGAGGAGAACAGGAAGAGAGAAGCAGGAGGGGTTGAACAGGAAGGAGAAGAGCAGATAAAAGCTGGAGTATGTGCTAGAAGCAAGCAGACCTGAAAGGCAGAATGCTTGTGGTGATGGCACTTTGTCCATCTATTCTGTTTGTTGCTCTGTGTTGGTGTTACTTTGTCAGACAGAAGCATACTGTCTGTTGATTTGTGTTACTTTGTCAGAGAGAAGCACTGTGTCTGTAGATTTGTGTTGATTTCTCAGACAGAAAGTAAATTGGGATGATAGTGCTGGCAATGAGTTGTAACTACTGTTGTAGTCCTGTTGAGCTTTGTTTTCCTAGTAACAAAAACTGTGAAGAGCTTGGGGTGGAGCAGTCTCCCATGAGCTGTGATATGGAACAGGAACCAAAAGCTGCCTACCTGTGAATCCAGGCAACAATCAGGTAAATCCAGGAAAGCTGGGAGTGTGGGACAGGAGCCTTCTGTGGTTTGGAAATCAGCCTCAGCATTAAGTCAAGATGAAACGAGACTTGGGTACTCAGTGCTAACTGATGATAGTATAACTTACTGTGACCTAGTGGTGGATGGCTTTTGTGCTTTCTACTACCCCTTAAGGTAGAGCTGAACATTATTATTTTTGATTCATTGATAAATTAGGAGGCTCTGCTATGATATAACTTGTCTTTCTAATTTTTTTTTGCTTTTTAGCATCATTTTCCAATATGTTCCTAACCCATTACCGAATCCCCCTTTATTAACAAAGAAAAAACCGATCCACAACCAATAGGCAAAATACCCATGACTAACAGCATATAAAATATTTTGCATCCATATCTCCCCCCCACTTTTCAACCAAGAGAAGAGGTATATTTCCTACTCTTTTTGCTGTCCTGAGACCAGCATTATTATAATTAATCTAAATTTAACTATGTTTACTGTTGTATTTATTTACATTATTTATATTGTTTTCTTCATTCTACTTTCTTTTCTTTTCTTTAGTTCTGAAAGTGTTCCCATGTTCCTCTGAATTTCTCAGTTATATTTTTTCATGGAATAATAATATTTTATTACATTCCTTTAGTAAAATGTATTTATTCATACCCTCAATCGATAGTTACATACTTTCTTCTAATTATCACAAAGAGTCCTACTATGAATATTTTGTTAAATAATGGACTCATTTTTATTATTGATGCCTTTGGATTTTATTACTGGGATATAGTAAAATGAATGTGTCAAAGGGGATGAAGAGTTCACTATCATTTTTTGAGTACTTCTAAACCAGGGACTGACCAATAAGGAGCTTCTCTCCTGGGGGAGGACCTGTTTTGGAAATGCAATCTGATTTAGAATGGAAGTTGAATGCTGGAAATAGAAGAAATTAGATTATACCCTTGTCAGGTGAGGAATTCTAAGCATCTCTGCTCAGACACTATTCTGATATGCTCTCATTATCACTTAGCCCAATATGTATTCAATATTATAGGAAACAGTTAACATGGATTACCTTTTACAAAGTGATATATACTAAAATATATAACAAGAAGGAAAATACAAAAAGTATCACGTTGAACTGAGTATAGGGTAACTCCTCTACTAACTTTAGTCCCTGGGGAAAGTGCTCTCAAATTCAAAATAGTTGAAAGAAAACATTTGCCCCTCCCAGTTCATTTCTGAAAATGGCACAGTTCCTTTGATTACAAGACACAAAATCTCAACTGACCAGTGTATCCCTTTCAGGGCTGGAACAAACAAGTGTCTCCTCAGGGTTCTACCAGTGTACAGGCTCAGCTGTCAGTAATCCTGATGTGGAACCAAGTTCCTAGACCTCTGGTGGCTCCTCCAACATTTTCAAAATTGAAAAGAGAAAAACATAGACTCTATTTTGGTCTGGGAGAGGAGAATAGGCCACTGTCACTACTACCTCTATCCACCTCGAGTCTTCCTTTGATCACTGCTAATAAAGTGGATAGGATTTGACCAGTTAGTGCTTTTTGTATGCAAGTTTAGTTCTAGCTCAAAAGCCAATTAAATTTAAATCTTCACCCATAATAAAACATGCAAAGAATACCTGTTGATGAGTGTTGTGAATAGAGCAGGGTACCTCCATAGTGAATCATTATGTAATAAAAGGAGCAGATACATCCTCTTGCTCATGCTCTTAAGAGGGAATTCTCTTTGGTCCATTATACTGCCCAAAATTAAGGGAAAGCAGAAGATTCGCAGGCTTTTCAGTATGTCTGTTTCCCTCCAACCCCTCCAACAACTGACATTTTAAGGTCTAGTCACATGAAATGGTGATAGGTATATACACATATCTTCAAACTAAAATACAAGTGTAATACAATACAGAGTTAAAAATGGTAAAAAAAAAAAAAAAAAGCATTATGAAATGTCTTAATTTAGACCCGGAAGCTCCAAGATCCCTCAAAACTTAAGACATGCATTCTAGAATTCTTGTGATTAAAAACTGAATTTTTAAAAATAGAAATCTTATGTTTGTAAGGAAATGAGTTCACTATTTAATGCTCAAAGGAAATAATATCTTCAAGGTTAATAAACTATTTAACACTGAAATATTTAATGCTATATGTGTTTTGTTTATTATGCACATTCTTATTAATTATTTTCTAAAAGAACCACTCCTTATAAAGATGAAACTTCCTTTGTTTAAAAAAAGAGACTTTCCCTAAATTGACATTTTAAGATTACTGTACATTCCTCTGAATATAAGGCAATTGTTGTTTGAATTAAAATGCAAAGAGAAATGTAGCTGAGGACTCTGCAGAATGTGGCCTTCTAGACTTTGATAGTTCAACTGATCTCTTACCTTTTCATATTCTAACAATAGTTTGTGTCAAATGTATTATAAATGAAGTTAGGAATAAACATGCTATATGGGTTTAGAATGCATTTCATACACTCTAGTTATGTTGACTAGGCAAGATGTATATATAGAGTAAGATTGAAAAGCCTGTACCCTTTTTAAAAAATTATTTTTGCTGTTAAAAAAAATAATCTTTGTTCCTTGGGAGAGGTGAAATGTTTAAGTGGGCCTGTTCACTTAACCTACGGCCTTTGGTCTTAACTTGTGTGACCCATATTTCTTCCTGGTACATTGGGTAAGTGGTCTCTTCAGCTATGATTGGTGAGTTTGGCCTTTGCTAAGGGTACAACGATGAAAGCAGTTTTATTGAAATCTATTACATTCCCATTAGCCAAAAGTGACAATACTGTCACTATAAGAGCCTGTAAGAGCTTGTTTTCAAGGCTTTCTAACATTTCTGTTGATCATCTTTGCCTTAGCTAACATAGGTCTCTGGAGTCAGATAATTGCTATTAAAATTAGAGTAGTTCTGTCTCAGAATCTTAGCTAGGCTCACATTCACAGAAAACGTGTCCTTGTGATTATGAATATTAATGCATTTAAATGTGTAATCTTTTTTTATTTTTAGTTTTCCATCTCTATTTCATTATTTTTTGCATATTTGTGGGTAAATTATATAATTCTATCTCAAAATACATATTTCTAAAGAGCTCTGGTCTCTGTCAGCATTTTTAAATTTTATTTCCTCTTCTGTTCAGGGTAGATTTCTATTATCATATGATTACTAAAGCAATGCTAACACTCAGCTAGTAATTATGTCTTACCAAAGACCTTGAAGTTAATACTTGGTGTTAAGTTGCTTTTTGTCCCCTGCAATAGTGCTTGTTCTCAAATGTATGCACATAAGAAAGATATATCAATTATCCCAATGGATCAGTCACTTTAGCTACATAATTTAAAATATGTCTGCTTCTGTTATGTTTTGTTTTAGAGCTCTTAGCATTTATTAATTTATATTCCAGAAATAAATCAGTTATGCCTTTAGATAAATATCAAATATAGTTCCTTTAAATTACTTGAATGGGTCAGTAGAGGTAGGAGCAGCAAGAGAGAGAATATTTCCCAATATTGAAAATTGCATAGTTTCAGTCTGGTGGGGGGTAAGGGAAGGTGCTAAAGACTGAAAACCAAACTACTGTTTAAAATGGTGGTAGTCATTGTAGAATTAGATGCTCAATCCATAGAGGCATATATACCATGCTGAACTTATTACTATTGGATCACTAAAATCAGCAGGGCTCAGAGAATCTTTGGAATGAAATTCTAAATATACAAAGAGAAATAATACAAATGAGTAATAATGAGCTAAGTTAGTTACCCAGGGAAAAATATGGATGAAAAGGAAATTCATTGACCAAAGTAGATTTTTAGAACATATGTAGAAGCTGGAAGGAAAAGGAACAAATGAAGAATGAATAAAAAACTGTGATAGTACTGTGCATACAATGTCATGGATACTCAGGATTAGGTGATGCTGGTGCTAGGAGAGAAGCTAAGTGCGACAGAAAAGGAGATATAGATGTATGTATGTATGTGTGATGTATGTATGATGTATGTGTGTATGTATGATGTATGTATGTATGATGTATGTATGTATGAATCAATATATGAAAAGAGTAGGACCGAAGGAAAGATAGAAAAATGGCTCAAGCTGAATATGACAATGATAATAGATAACAGAGAAAATCCAAATATGAATGTCATGATGATACAGTGGAAGGAACCTTGGGATTTAATCCTGCTTTGTTTGGCTAAAGCCTCTTTGACCTTACACATGTCTCTTTGTGGGACTCAGCTTCTTCCTTTGTACAGTGAGGGAATTAAATGAGATATAATGTCAGGTTTCTTCTAGCCTCCAATCCATGATCCACCCTTCTTATGAAAAAGGAGGAGTAATTAGCTCTTACATAACTTCTGCTTTATCTGTCTAAGAGAATGACTCCTGGATTGCAGAGGATAAAAGAAAAAATGACCAGTGGGGAGTTGCAAACCAAGACAAATGGGGAAATAAAAATGAAGACAACTTGCTCCTCTTAATTACTCCAAGTCTCCAGACCAGAACTATTTAGCACAGACTACAAGAGAAAAGCAACAGCCACAACAACAAAACAACTACAAATGTAAAAAACAGAAAAGGAGGTGGATGAAACAACTGTGTTTTAATAAGGATATCAATAAGCAGTTTCTTGAAGAACATGGTAGGATTTTCGAGGGCCTTGTTGAAGGAACTAGGGATGTTTAGCCTAGAAAGGAGAAGCTTCATTGGACAGCTAGGCAACACTGTGGATATGCCACTGCTGGAGTCAGGAAGACCTAAGTTCATATTTATCCTCAAGTGCTTACCAGCTTTGTGGGCACATCACTTCATCTCTGTTTGCCTGCGTTGGCTCATTTGTAAAAGGTAGATGATCCAAGCAGGTACTTTCCAGGGCTGTTGTAAGGATCAAATGAAGTTATATCTGTAAAGCCCTTAGCACAATGCCTGACACATAGAAGGTTCTGTATAAATGCTCCCTATTATAGTTGCTATTATTTACTATAGTTAAATATTTAAAGAGCTGTTTTGTAGAAGAAAGATTTGATTTATTCTACTTGGCTTCAAATGGTGGAACAAGGAACCATTGGATAATAATTGTAGAAAAGGTATTTAGGCTTGATGCAAAGAAAAAATATCCTTATAATTATATTTCTACAAAAAGTCATAGCCTGCTTTGAGATAGGGCAGGGTTCTTAACCTTTTGTTTTATTTCTTGGACCCCTCTGCCAATTAGGTGAAACCTCTCTCAGAATATCAAATGCATAAAATATAATACATTGTATCATAAAAGAAATCAGTGTTAAAAGAGTTATGAAATATTTTAAGAGACAAAGTCATAGACACCATTTTAAGGTCACTTGAGGAAGTAGATTCCCCTTCACTTGAAATCTTCAGGTGTAAGCTAGATGGCTCCTTCCTACATATGTTAAAGAGAAGATTTTTTTTTCTTCAAATATGTTTTGAATTATATGAGTTCTGAGTTCTATTCCTAAGCTGAGATTTTGTGATTTTGTAGTTGCATAATTCTGTGATCCTGCATCAAATGATGTTTAGTATTTCTGGGAGGAAATATTGAATCCAAGGATAGTGATGTGCTTTTCTCTTTCCCAAATTACTCAGCACCTGCACCATTGCTTGATTCCAGCATAACTCAAAAGTACAAGTAGGTGGACCTCACACCTAATGGCCTCTCACTAGAAACTTGGCCTCTAATGTCTACCTCTCTTTTTTATTTCCCACTCTCCCTTTTTCTGTTATATTCTTCCCTTAGAAAGTAAGCTTTTTGAAGTCAGTAATTGTCTTCCTTGCTCATAATTGTGTAATAGTTCCTGGCATATATTAAGCTCTTAATCAATGGTCCTTCTAGCTGCGTATCAATCTAGGAAGCACTGAAGCTGGTCTATGAGATTTAATACTTTCATGTCTATTCAGACCATATCCTCCAAACTTAGAAAGAGCTTCCTGGAATGTCATTGTCAGAGTCTTATTTCCTATTGCTTAATTTTTTCATATGCTTTAAAATAAAAATAATCCTGGGAGATTTAACACCTTAAGCTGTTTTAAGTCATTCGTATTTAAGTATGAATGAATTTTAAGTTTCCTTGACACTAGGCCTTAATAAGGAAAGAATAGTAATCAAGGAACTCCATAGGTGAAAGGAGAGTTAGGTAGCCAAGGAAGGAAAAAAAATAATGCAAAAGAAGGAGTCTGAAGGGACAGAAGATATCACAGTTTTGCCTAGGGTCAACAATGATTGCGAGATTTTGATGTGCTGGCAAGCTGGCTTACAAAAAGTCATTTTCATTAAGATGTGCACCAGGTTTGTGGTATGCCATCACTTTGCTATTACCCAGGTGGTAGAGAGTTAGGGCCTCTGCAAATTATGAATTTGGCAGCTTAACGAGACTGTCAAGCTCATCAATTGTCAGATAAAGAAAGTGGATAATCATGAGGAAGAAAGTTCAAAGTAATGTCTTTGCTTATCTGTGGAATGCTAATAACTGAAGAGAGACATTAAGTGTCCCCTATATAAATGTAAACGATATCATCATGTTATTACTTACTCTTTTTCAACAGCTAACATGTTCTGAGTGGCATCCCTCTGCTGGTTATCATGTGCCAATTATTTTCCGTTTGTAAGTCAACAACACGATAGGAAAGCAACCCTCTGGTGATCACCTTTTAATTAAGGCAACTGCTAAACTCGACATGCAGTTTCCTATTATTAAAATGACTTGCTTGCTGTATGGGGACACAACAGAAAAGATTAATTTTCCTCAAGGAGACTAAAGATGCAAGGAGAGAGGAAATAATCTCTCACTACCTCATATGGTGTTCTCTTCCTTTCAGATAGTCTGATTAAAAGAGATATCAAAGGGAGAAAAGGTCGCATGGGTAGACAGTGGGAGAAGACATGTGGTGGCATGCTGTTTTTAGACTTGATTACTTTCAATCATGTTATTTTTAAATATAATACCTCTTAAACCAATTTATGATAGTATACTATTATTTAGAAAGGCATGGTACCTACAAAGTTAAGAAAATTTTAGAAAAGGTTGCTATAGGGAAATATTGAAGAGCAAATGCTCTTTCAGTCTTTTTAAAAACAAAACTGTTATAATAGCCATAACTTGTGTTTGACTGCTTTCTTTTTTTTCTAATATATGAAAATATATATTTTTAATAGAAATAGAAGGTGTGATTCTCTACAAAGAATCCTTTTCAGTATGACAAAGTATTTTTCAAGATTAATATTATCTCCCTGACGGCAATATTCTTTTTTATCTTTATTTCTCTCTAGCATTTAGCACAATGCTTTACACATGATAGGTACTTAATAAATTCATGTTGAATTTTATTGAAGAATGGCAATTTCCCATTGGCTTCTGAACTTAAGGATAAATGAGGCACTTTAGAAATGCACAGTTCTCATATCACATTATTCTTATATTTATGATTCATTTGGATGACATGGAAAGATTAACTTCCATAAACATAGAGGCTTATTTGTGTACTATCACATTAAATTTCATGTACACATGAGGAACACCAGAATTTTCATACTTTCATACATAATTTTCTTGTGAGGTCCTTTGTATATTAAAAAGTTCATTCTTGCTGATCTTTAGGTGCATAATTTTAAAATGGAGGAAAAGAAAAATCAAAACTTATGGGTCACAAGAGTAAAAAAAAAATGAGATAGGACCTTACTGCTTTAATTGTGAGAAATGTACATTCATCTCTCAACATATTTTGAGTTTGTATTATTAATTATGAACATGTAGAGAACCCCAAATTCAATTCAAGGAGATTTTCAAATATGTACTGCTATGTCTAATCGTAAACTTCAATCCCCAAACAAGTTTGATCATAAGGCAGAAATTTATCCTTTCACAGCAGGAAGAGGAAGGGAAACACACTGATGAATAGAGGACATCAGTATAATTGAAGAAATTTGGGATGGTGCAAGTTTATTTGAGAAGAAATTGCCATTAAGGTGGATGACCCCAGCTTATAAATCTAAACTTTTTTTTGGATCATCTTAGTGATATGAATTTAATTCCTACTATGATGGAGTATTGAAAAAATACCTTCATTTTTCAAAAGAAGAGGGCACTGAGATTATATACAAAGCTTTAAAAACAACTATGTTTTTTTCAAAAGGCTGAAATTTTTAAATTGTGATTATGTAGCACTGAAGGAAATGTGTAATGTGTAAATGTTAGTGTTGGGTATTCTAAAAATTTTAAAGAATGAAAAAAGTATGTATTAAGCGCTTACTACATATATATGTGTGTGTGTATATATAACAAAAAAAGATATTTTCACTGCATTCAAGGAGTTTACATCCTAATAAATGGAAATAACAAATTCACATTATCATTACATAGTATATTTTGATACTTCGCTAAAATACCTATATTCTCATTGATTTGAATATTCCTTCTATTAGTGCAGAACATAATCTAGCCATTGCTTTCTAATGGGATGTCTCTTGACTGTATATCTGCATAGACTCTCCACAGGAGATTGAACTATTGAGCTGGAGGCCTTCCTATAGGTATTTTGGGATTTGGAAGGCACCACTGTGGTAATGTGTTTGACTGTTATTCAACTTTCTTCCCAAGTGATCAATCTACCTCCTTTACAAATAATACATTCCTTGATGATGTATCTTGTTCCATTTTTGTTTCATAGCTTGTATTTGAAAATATTGCATAAGTGATTCCATTCCATCCCACCTCTCCAACAGATTGCCCCCTCTGTAATCCCAGTTCTATAGCTTATCATTAGTCTCTCTCTGTCTACTGGTTTTTTCCCTACTACCTTCTTCCCCATCCTCAAATAAACCCCACTTGATCCTTCCATCCTTATTAATTATTACCCCATTTCTCTTTTGTCCTTAGTGGCTAAGCTCTTTGAAAAAAATACACAACAAGGGCCTCAAATTTCCTCTCATTCTCTTCTTAACCCTTTAGAATCCAATGTCTGATCTTTTCATTCCACCAAAGCTGTTCTTTCCTAAGTTATTAATGATCTCTTAATTTTGCCAGATTCAATGGCCTTTAATCAGTCCTCATTCTCCTTGACCTCTTTGCAGTTTTTGACAGAGTTGATCACCCTCTACTCCTTGATAATCTCTTCTTTACAGGTTTTGGTGATACTACTCTCTCCTGCTTCTGCTGTTATCTATCAGAATGTTCCTTAGTTTCTTTTGCTGGGTGCTCATTTAGTTTCTTTTGCTGGGTGCTCATTTAGTTTCTTTTGCTGGGTGCTCATTTAGTTATGCCTTCTGAGCATAGGTATCCCACATGATTCTGTCCCAGGCCTTCTCCTCTTCTCCTTCTCTGTATTGAATGATCCCATCAGTTACCATGGATTAAATTGCCATCCTTGTGCTGATGATTCTCAAATCTATCTTTCCTATCCTAACTTCTCTGCTTACCTCTATTCTAGAACTTGTAAGTTCCTTTCAAACATTTTAAACTGAATGTCCCATAGACATCTGAAAAATAAACTGGCTGAAACAGAACTCTTTTCTTTTCACCTAAAACCACCCCCAATTCTAATATATCTATTGCCAGGAGCAACACCATCTTCCCAGTCCCCTAGGCTCATAACCTAGGACATCCTTGACTTCTCATTCTCTCATCACCCATATCCAATTTGTTGCCAAGGTCTATTGATTTCTTACTTTCAACATCTCTTGAATATGCCCTCCTTCTCTCCTCTGATATTAACACCATCCTGTGTAGACCCTCTTCAATCCACACATAGAATATTACAATAATCTTCTGGTGGGTCTGCCTCCTTTAAACATCTCCCCAGTCCAATCTATCTTCCATTTAGCTGTCAACATGATTTTCCTATTTCTCCTAAAGGATCACACTCAGTTTTGCTGGGTAGTTTATTCTTGGTTATAATGCTTTTTTGCCTTTTGGGGTATCATATTCCAAGTTCTCTGTTCTTTTAATGTGAAATCGCTGTTACGTGTGATGCCGACAATGACTCTACAATATCTGAATTGTTCTTTTTGGTTGAGTTTATATCTTTGGTATTTCTTGCCACCACAGTAGCTTTTTATGGTCAAATTATTTTTGTGATTGTTGTTTGAGTCTTCCCTCCCTCCCCCCCTCCCCGCACCCACCATGGACTTTATGTGAAAGTTGGGCTTTGTCACCTAAAGGTATGGCAGCACTGTCCAAACCTTCAGGTTTTTTCATGCTGCTGTTTTCAGAGCTAGTTCTAGAATTCTGCAAGTTTTTGGTCTTTCTAAGGTTGTGTAATTTTGTGGGAGGTAGGGTAATTGCTTTCCTGGTCTACACACTAGTCTTCACACAGGAAGGGCTCATGGTCCCCTGCAATCACAAGCATTCTACTCTTTGCTTTGGTACTGTGACAAGGGCCCCTGCTCCCTTGTACTGACCACTAGCACTCTGCTCTGGAACTGCAACCCATAACTGAGTATAGGCAATAGAGTTGCCAATCAGTACCAACTGTACCGATTGCCAGTGAACGATCAAAAATAATCTCTTTCTGACCCGTGTCTGCCTTAGTGCCCGTGGGCTGAGAGTTCTCAAAGCTGTTCTTGCTGCCGTAGTTGTTGTTGCCATCCCTAGGCTCTAGACAGGCCTCCACCCCAATGTCAATTAATTCTCCAACCAACCTCTAAACATTAGAACAAAAGTCTCACATTGACCATTCCAAAATTTTATTTAAGGCCTTATTTTAAAGTTTTTGGAGGTTTGGGAGTGTACAGCTTTGTGGCTATCCCTAATTCCAGCATCTTGGATCCACCCAAAGTGATTTTCCTAAAGCACAAGTCCAACCATAGCCCCCTGCTTCATAAACCCTAGAAGTTCCCTGTAGCCTCCAGCATCAAATTTTCAAAATTCTTTGGTACTCAAAGCACTTCATAACCTAGCCCGTACCCCTCAACTTTCCAATCTTCTTACACCTTATTCCCTACCACATTCTATTTGACCCAGTCTCTAATCTCCTTTCTGTTCCTCAAACAAATCACTCCATGTCTCAACTCTGGCATTTTCTCTGGCTGTCCTTTTTGCCTAGAAT
This sequence comes from Petaurus breviceps papuanus, assembly GCF_028583685.1. Lineage (NCBI taxonomy): Eukaryota > Metazoa > Chordata > Mammalia > Diprotodontia > Petauridae > Petaurus > Petaurus breviceps. Next base: position 21,587,295 of record NW_027185799.1, read on the forward strand.
GTTCTTTCTCCTTCATTCTGCCTCATGGCCTCTCTGGCTTCATTCATGTCCCCATGAAATTTCCATCTTCTACAGGAAGCCTTTGTTTTGATCTTTCTTTGTGAAAGTCTTAATTCTAGTGTCTCCCTTCTCTGATTCATTTCCTATATATCATGTGGGTAGCTTATCTGTATTTCTTTTTATTTCCCCTAATACATTGTGAGTGTCTTGGGAGCAGAAGAAACCTTTTGTTTTTATATGTATTCCCAGTACCTAGAACATGGTAGGAGTTCAATAAATTTTTATCAACTAGCTGACTGAAAATATAATGTAGGCTACTTGGACCCATGAAGAATGTCTCCATTGCCCTTTGGGTCATCTGAAAATGTGATTCTTTGAAGATTGGGATTGTCTAAGATCTGCAACTATACAGCATCTCTGTGAAAATATTTGGGTTAAATTGCTAGGTTTGTGGAGAATATCTTGGAATCTTAAAAGCATAACATGTTTTCCTAAGTTTAATCTAGCCCCTGACATTTTTGAGGACAGTGTTATTACAGATATATGTGTAAGAGAGACTTTTTTGTCTGTCAAATTCCAACTCAAGAAATACCACTCTTACAAATGGAATGGGAACCCATATATTTACTTGAAGGTTGCACTCTTTTCTTGAGGCTTCTTTGCAAGCTTCTTTCATTCTAGTAAGTCAGCAAATAATTTTTCAGTGCCTACGGTGTGCCGGGGAGTGTGCTAAATATGAAATATACTTAAGGAAGGAGAGGGTGGAGAAAAAAATAATAAAGGACCTGTCCCTAATCTCAAAAAATTAATAATCTAAAGGGTGGGGGGAGGAGATTACATACAAAAAACAGTGTATAACCAGGGTGTGTGTGTGTGTGTATGTGTGAGTGTGTGTGTTCAAAGATATTCAATAAATGAAAATAATTAACATTAAGAAAAACTGGAAAAGGTTTCTTGCGGAAGGTGAGACTAACTGGGACTTGAAGATGACAGGGAAGTCAGGAGACAGGTATGGTGTAATGGTAATATAATTTTTAATTTGAAGATCCCTTTGTGTTGGCAAAGGTAGCAGGTACTTAGCACTCAGTAACTAATCAAGCCTCTGTTGGGGAAACAAAAGGTATGAACTCCTGTCTCCTGTTACTGTAACAGGAAGGGGTTGGCTGAAGAGGAAGCTAATGCTGTGTATATAAGAAATGCACCAGAGAGGGACAGTCAGAATTTTCTTGAGACTAAGATTTGGTAGCAGAGCAGCTATAGAAGAATGGAGAACTGAGCCAGAATTTCCTGGGAGCTTGTGGTACTGGAGCTTCTTCTGAATGGGAGCCCAGATCCCGAAGCCCAGGAGCGTGAAGCCCAAGAGTATGGATCCCAGGAGCCAGCAGCCCAGGAGCCCAGGTGACTGAGGAAGCATGACTGGGATGCTGAGACTTCCTTTGTGGCTTGGTTGAGCCTTGACTTCCCTGGAGTAGAAATGGTGAAGGATCTGACATGGACCAGACCCTGTGAAGTTCAATGTGTAGCAGGACCTGCCCAGAGAGCCTGTCAAGGAACTGGCTGCTGTCTGCCACTGAACCCAGGTGACAGTCTGGTGAAACCAGGTAGAATCTGGGACCATGGAAGGGGATCTAGGGAATCTGACAACAGGCCCCAAGTCGAGATGAAAAGACCTCTCTCCTTGGTTACTGAGTAATTATGGAATTATAGTTTACTAGTGACCTAAGAGGTGGAGGGTTTTGTGTATGATACTTAGTAATTGATTGTTGAATAAATGACTGATTGAGTTAATAAAGACTTTGCCCCAAGAGGGGAAGACTTTGGCTATTTTACTTTGAGATATTGTTACTGACAAGTGACTGATTGAGTTAACCAATACTTTGCCCCAAGTGTAGAAGACTTTGACTATGTACTTTGAGACTACTGATAAGTGACTGATTGAATTAACTTAAGAGTGACTATTTTACTTTGAGACTATGTTGTGAATATTATATTGTGATTTTCTGTGATAAGTGGTAATATTGTGAATGCTGTACCGTGATTCTCTGTGAAAGCTTTGCTTTAATTTTTTTATGGAAAAAATAGTGATCATTATACTGTGTAATCAGAACCTTAAAAGCTGTTGACAATAGCATTCTTCTGGAAAGCTTCTGTGCCTGGCATTACATATGGGGAGGGAGAGATTTCAGAGAAGGTGTCCTTGAAACTACCAAACTGCCACAGATTCCATTAAAAAAGATGCAGTCATTGTCTTTGATTTTAAGAATATAAAGATAAAAACAGCCCTTGCTTAAAGAAACGTACATTCTATGGAGGGAGTGATTATAATACGTAAGCACAGAAGAGCTAAAATTTACATAACTGAATAAGATTTACATATATTATCACATGTTACCATCATAACAACCTTGTGAGGTACTTCTTGTTATTATCATCACTGTACAAATGAGGAAACTTAGACAGCTAGGGGTTAAGTGACCCCCTAAGGTGATACAGCTAGTGTTTCAGGCAGGATTTGAAGTAATCTTCCTGACCTCCCAAGTCTAGCACTCCACTGCATACACATGGCCCATGCATGTGGATACACACACACACACACTATGTAAAGTGTTATACAATGTGATTTCAAGAAGGAGAGATAGCTAAGAAATTATTAAGGAAATATAAGAACTGAATGTATATATTTCTATAACCTTATTATTTGTCCCAATGCCTTTCATACAGCAAGAATTTTGGAAAAGTTTATAAAAATGAATTGGTGTTATTCTTATCACTTTTAAGTGCTAAAATATATTAATTCCTTATAAAAGGAATGTTTAGCTGTCAGAAATGAATGTTTATTTTTACTGAAGTTTTATTTTCCAAACCACCAAAAATGATCAGGAACATAACTTTTTTTCCTTTGTTTCCATTTTTCAAATGCTTTATTAACTTCTGATTTACATCATTCATTTCTGCCAGATTTTGAGTTACAAAATTTCTCCCCATTTTTCCCCTACCCACTGCCCCAAAATAGAAGTCCCACAGGATATCCCCTCCTACAATCTCCTCCCTCCAATATTTTCTCCCATAACCTTTTCACCTTTTCCAGTAGGGCACGGTGGATTTATATGCCCCAGTGCCTGTATATCTTATTTCACAATTACATGCAAAATAGTATTAATAATAGTGTATATACATATATATATATTTGTGTATTTGATTTTTTTTTAAGCAATCAGGGTTAAGTAACTTGCTCAAGGTTACACGGCCAGTTATTTCTGGGTGTGGTGCTGAGTATCTGAGCCCGGATTTGATCCAGGTCATCCCGACACTGGAGCCAGTACTCTTACTCGCTGAGCCACCTGGCCGCCCCATGTGTATTTGATTTTAAAACTTTGAATTCCAGATTCATTCCCTTCCTCCCTTGTCACCCACCCTTACTGGGAAGATAAGCAGTTCATTATAGGTTGTACATGTGTAGCTAATGCAAAACAATAACATAGTAGATATATTGTAAAAGACTGACTATATTTTCCTCCCTCCTATCCCACCTCCCACTTGATCTATTCTCTACTTTGATCCTGTCCCTTTTCAAAAGTGGGTTCTTACAACTTCCCTCCCCCCCCAGTCTGCCCTTCCTTCCATCATCCCCCCTCTCATCCCCTTCCCCCCTACTCTCCTGTAGGGTAAGATACCCTATTAAGTGTGTATTTCATTCCTTCCCGAAACCAAATTCAATGAGAATAAGGTTGACCCATTCCCTTTTGCCTTCCTATTCTTCCCCTCCATTGTAACCATTTTCCCTTGCCTCTTCTATGAGATAGTTTACCCCATTCTGTCTCTCCCCATCTCCTCTCATTATATTCCTCTCTCACCTCTCAATTTTACCTTTTAAGTATCATCCTTTCCTGTTAAATTGGTCCTGTGCCCTCTATCTATGTATACCTGTAAACATATATACACACATTCACATATGTATTCATATACCCTCATATATAGATATATATTTCTATTCCCTACAACTATTTTCATACTGATAAAAGTTATATCAGTTACAATTATTGTTTTTCCATGTAGTTAATAGTTCAACTTTGATAAGTTCCTTATGATTTCTTTTCCCTGTTTACCTTCTCATGCTTCTCTTGCTTCTTGTATCTTAATGTCAAATTTTCTATTCAATAATGTTTTTTTCATCAAGAATTCTTGAAAGTCCTCTATTCTACTGAATAGCCATATTTTCCCCTGAAACATGATACTCAGTTTTGTTTGGTAGGTGATTCTTGATTTTAATCCCAGCTCCTTTGATCTCTGGAGTATCATATTCCAAGCCCTTCTATGCCTCAGTGTAGAAGCTGCCAAATCCTGGGTTATCCTGATTGTGCTTCCACAATATTCAAATTGTTTCTTCCTGGCTGCTTGTAATATTCTCTCCTTAATCTGGGAATTCTGGAACCTGGCTGTAATATTCTTAGGAGTTTTATTTTTGGGATCTTTTTCAGGAGGTGGCAGTGGATTCTTTTGACCTCTATTTTGCCCTCTGGTTCTTAATCATCAGGGCAGTTTTCTTTGAGAACTTCCTGGAGGATGGTTTCTAGCTTCTTACTTTGATCATGGCTTTCAGGTAGTCCAATAATTTTTAAATTATCTCTCCTGAATCTATTTACCAGGTGAGTAGTTTTTCCCATGAGATATTTCACATTGCCTTCTATTCTTTCATTAATTTGGATCTGTTTAACAGCATCTTGATTTCTCATAAAGTCATTAGCTTCCATTTTCTCCAATCTAATTCTGAAGCAATGATTCTCCTTGGTGAGCTTTTGAGATTCTTTTTCTATCTGGCAAATCCAGCTTTTTAATGCATTCTTCTCCTCATCTCCTTTTTGAGCCTCTTTTGCCAATTGAGTTAGTCTATTTTTTAAGGTGTTATTTTCCTCAGTCAGGCTGTTGACTCTCATTTCGTAATTTTCTTGCATCGTTCTCATTTCTCTTCCCAATTTTTCCTCCATTTCTCTTATATGCTTCTTAAGGTCCTCTATGGCCTGTAACTAGCTCCTATTTTCCTTTGAAGCTTTTGGTGCAGGAGTTCTGACTTCACTGTCTTCCTCCTCTTCCATGCTTTTCTCCTTTTTGTCCCCAAAATAGGAGTTTAATGTTGGAATCTTCTGTCAGCTTTGTTTCCTTTGCCTGGTCATGTTGCCCGTCAGTCACTTGACCTCTGGTCTTTTTAACACAGTAGGACTCTGCCACCAGAGAGTGGAGCTTTCTTCCCAAACGCTGAAGTTTTCTCAGCTGCCGGAGGTATTAGATGGGTGCCCTCTCTAAAGTCTCCCACATGTTCTGGCAAGCTGGACACACACCCAAGGGCCTCCACCCTAGACTGCAATCTAGATCCAAGCAGGTTAAACAAGAGCAATTACCCCTCAGACTGGTGGCTTGGTCCCCATATACTCTGCAGGCCTCGAGCTGAACCTGCCACATGGCACTGGCTGGCTGTGCCGGGGGTCTCAGTAGCTTCTCATCCCAGGGGCAAAAGCCAAATCACTCCCACTTACTGGGTCCCAAAGTCTGCAATGACCTCTCACTTTGTCCTTCGCCTCTGTGTTGATAATTCTGGAAATGGCCACAGCTGCTGCTGGTATGGAGTTCCTCCTGCCAGTTGCTGGTCAGACCCACTCAGGGGCTAAAACTTCTGGCTCACACAGTCCTGGGCTTGGCTCGCAGAGAGATGCACTGGTCGTTTCCTGCCTGCCTACCAGGCTGTCCTCAGTGGGAGGTTAGCTTCTCTGTGTCATTTTGTGGGTTCTGCAGCTCCAAAGTTTGATCAGAATCCCCTTTTTACATTGGCTGGGGAAGATGGAAGCCTGAGCTGCTTGGAGGTCCTGCTTCTACTTCACCATCTTGCCTCCACCCCCCAGGAACACAAAATAATTTTTTTAATCTCAACAGTACTAATCTTAAAAATTTAAGAAAATATATCACCATTATTTCTGGTTTTGAAAAACAAATTATTTTTAAAGTAAGTGAAAAAATACCCTCAAAAATAAGCCATCTTTAATTTTGAAAGTTAGCATATTTAAATATGAATGATTTTGAAGCATTGTTTTAAATCCTTGCTTGTAAATCAGTAAATTTATTTCTAATTCTGCAGATCACTGGATTTAGAGGTTTCTATCATTTTAAGTGGAAATGTAGTTATGATGAAAGATTTCATTGACAATATTGTTTGAAAATAAAATCTCATTGTCAGATTCAGAAAATATAATGGGCTGTGGTTGTCAAATCTAAGTGAATCTTAGTTGGCATGCATTATTTTCCTGACACCATATATCATCTTGAGGAAATTAGGAAAGGAAATATGACTTTGAAATTATGCTTCCTCAACTAATTGGACCACACAACATTTTGTGGCTTACTTCTTCACTGCATGCAAATCTTCTGACCTATCACCCAGAACTGCTATCACTAATCTAGTTCCTAACCCAGACTCATTATAATTCTTAAGCCTGTGCTTCCTCTTTTTCCATTTCACAGTGTCAGGGTATCGAGGAAAATGCTCACTTATTTCATAGGCTCTTGCTTTTTTTGACTGCAAGACAAGTCAACAAGCACTTTTTAAGGGTTTATGATGCTCCAGGAATTATGCTAAGTGCTGGAGATACAAAGAAATACAAAAATAGTCTCTTTCCTCAAAGAGCTCAAAATATACTGGAGAAAAATTGGTGATAATCTCAGAAGGAAGGACACTAGCATTAACTGAGAACTTATTATTGAATTTCAAAAATTAATGATACTGTACAACATAGTAGATAAAATCAATAAAAGAAAAATTAAGTGCCTACTATTTGTCTTGGCTCACTCCCAGTTCTGCTTGAGCTTTTTTCTGCTCTTCTCCTTCCTGCTCCACTCTTCTTGTTCTGTTCTTTCAGTAAGCTTCTTCCACCATGGGCTCCATGTGATTACATTAGACCTATTAAAGAAAGGGAAGATCTTCAAATTCCCTTAGGTCTTTTAAAGGCAACCCAATGTATAATGTTTCCAATGAATACTTTTGATACAATTAAAGGTGAGGCTCAAAGGCACTTGAATAGCTAAAACAAGCAAAATACTGCTTTGCTTGCCATTACAGTACTGCTCCTCAGGGATCCTCTCCCTCAGGACCAGAAAAGGTATTGTTCCTGAGGTCCTCTCCTCGAGTTTGAGCAAGAGTGTTCCCCTCTACCCTACAGGTGTGACCCAGATGTGGATATAGATGATGGAATTGCCAGAGTTCAGTCCCGCATTCTGTGCTAACACAGCATTTCCCTATAATCTCTTTCTGACCAGTCGCTCAGATTTTCTTATTGAAACATATTTCAGGAAATACATCTGTAAAATAAAGGCATTGAAATTCTGTCTCAAATTCTATAATCCTGTTGTGCAAGGTAGCTTCTAAGTTCTTTTCTACCCAAAATCTGTGATCCCATGACTTCATATAGAAATCTGCTATTCAGCTCTAAAATATTTCTCCTTCATCCCTCGCTACCTAGATCAAGATCTTTTGATTAAGAACCCAGAGAACAAATCTGATAACTGATTAAAGTATCTAAATTTCTGGATGCATGACTAGATAAAAACAATTTACACCAAATTATTGGTGAAGTTGGAAGCATTTGTATTTGTGAAGGTTTGCCAATTCAGTCATACCTTTAGGTGGCTATTTTAGGAGAAATATTTGAGGCCATTGGATTTTTAGGTACACTTGGCCAACTCTAGATTATATAAACTAATCTAGTAAGTAACAATGTAATTGCAATGAGTTTTATAGTCAAACTTAGAGCTCTCTTCTCCTTTTCCTCATTTTTACAATCAACTTTATTCCCTATACTGTGGCATTACATGAAAATAGCGATGGATAATTTCAATGAAAGATCTAAAACTCAAAGCATTTAATCTCTTATGCAAGAGAAAATATTTATTAATTTCATATTTCTTTCCTAATTTTCCCATTTTAGAATGAAATCTACTGTTGTGAACTTAGACTGAATTAGAATTGTTTTCAGTAATATTCACCTATATGACATCATAGTATGTAAGTGATGTACTTTTCTTAATAGCTACTCCATTGAAGTTTAGTAGAACATAACAAGCTCAAAAAGTTTCAAAGCTATTAAAAATTGTATCTGTCTTCTGCTTAGGTAAATTAAAAAGGTCAGAAAGCTTAATTACTACATTAATTAATCAAGGAGATAAATAATTTTGACTATACCACATCACAAAAACTTTTTACTAACAAATTAATATTAGAAACACTGAAGTAGATATACCAAATATAGCAAATATTGATTTAAGTTGCCCAGCAATTTTGTGAGAGAATAGTGAAAATAATTTAATCTATGCAATTAACATATTTTCCAATACTTTAAAAATGGGTCAAGGGTAAATATTACTGAGCATAAGTACTTTTTTATAAGTTGGTTCTGTACTCAGTGCAGTATTTTGACGACATATTCACCTAATTTACAATGATTTTTACCTTCTACACTTGTCTCATTACTTCTACACCTTTTGGGTCGAAACTTATTCTTTTGACTATTTCCAAGTATATTTTCTATGTCAAGAGTTTTCTAATTTATTTTAACTTTTTTTTTTTTGCTTTTTGGAGGGCAATTGGGGTTGACTTACCCAAAGTCACATGGCTAGTTTTTCTATTAAGTGTCTGAGGTCGGATTTGAACTCAGGTTCTCCTGACTCCAGGACCAGTGCTCTATTCACTGTGCCACCTAGCCACCTCTCTAATTTATTTTAAATATCATTCATGTATATAAATTCATAATTCATACCTATATTACTCTATCTACTCTCCCCTCTGTCTCACATGTTCAGGTGGCCCTTATCCTTAATAAGTCCAACTCCTCTACATGAACTCATTATTCCATCCCAGCTCATGTTCTCCAGCAGATTGTCACCAACTATTGTCCTCACTTTTCCTTTCTTGTCTTCAGTCTTTTACTATCCACTAGCTCCTTCCCTGCTCCTAAAACTTGCATATGCCTACCTCATCTTTAAACAGCCATTACTTGATCAAACCATCTTAGCTAACTGTCTTGCTTTTTCTCTCCTTGCCTTCTAGTCTAAATTTCTTGAGAAAAACCATCTGATTTGTTGCTAAATGCTCTTTGATTATATGGACTTAGGTCTCCTCATTGAATTGATACTACAAAGTTACCACTGATCTCTTAATTGCTGAATCTAATGAACATTTATAAATGTACATTCTATTTGACCACGCTATAACCTTTTTTTATTTTTACTCATTCTATCCTCTTGAGTATTCTTTCCTTTCTAAGTTTTTTGAAGCTACTCTCTCCTGATTCTCATTTTATGTGTTAGAAATGTACAAGAGGTCCCAGGCTCAGGATAGAGGCTAAGGCTGGATATATAGGTGGATGAATCATGTACAATTGATTTCATGAGAGCTGATCAGATAGATCACCAAGGAGAAGAATATAAAGTGAAAGAGAAAAGAGTTTAGGACAGGATCTCCTTGAGGGAGAGTTTAGGACAGGGTCTCCTAAGTGAGAGACACTTGAGATGAATGCATGAGACATGCATGAGGATACAGTGAAAGAGACTGAGTAGTTACCTTCAATCTGCTCTTTGTGTGTATTGTATTTACCTATTTATGAACACACCTCCCCATTTGAATGTAAGTTCCTTGAGAGAATATATTCATTCATCATACCTCCTGTACTTAGTGTGGAATCTGGTACGTAATAAGACATGCATAGATTCTAATTAAGTGATCATCAATTTTCTTTAAAAAATGTTCTTTGGGTACCTATTTTGCTGATGCCTGTCTTTAATAATAATACAGAGTATAATTTCAATATGCAAAAATGTAAAACAGGAGGAGAGTTAGTTTTTAAATGTCAGTTGCACCTGTTTTTTTGCAGAAAGTGATGATGTCTTGAATTCAGATGGGAAGACAACATAGAAGTCTAGAATTTAGATGCCACAAATTACATCAATTATCACTGGATATATGTGTTATGGGCTTGCCATACATAAGGCATCAAAAATTTTAGTGTTATACTTTTATATAGATGTTAAGAATATTATTACCTGAAATATGATATAGTGGGGAAGATTTAGTCATGATGGAAAGAACAGAGGACATGTATGTGCCTTACCATTTATAACGCCAAGTACAAATAGTTCTCCTGAGGACTGCTGCTGTGAATAACTTTAAGGTTCTGATCACATAATATAGTGAACTCTATTTTTTCAATAGTAAACTAAAGCAAAATATTCACAGAAACCAACGTACAACATTCACAATGATATAAGATAACAACTTATTACTAAAGTGACCATATATTATTAAACAAAAGATATCATTCAGTAAGTCCCGATTTACTTTTTTTTTTTTTAAAGCAATTGGGGTTAAGTAACTTGCTCAAGGTTACACGGCCAGTTATTTCTGGGTGTGGTGCTGAGTATCTGAGCCTGGATTCGATCCAGGTCATCCCAACACTGGAGCTTGTATTCTTACTGGCTGAGCCACCTGGCCACCCCTAAGTAAGTCCAGATTTAAATCAATCAATATAAAATACTAGTCTAAAGTACCCATCTAATGTATTCTTTCATTTTAATTGTAGACTGACTTCCATTTATCCTTAACTCAATCATCCTTAAGGGATACAAAGTACAAAGGTCTCCCACTCCTAGGTCACACAGTCTTAATCTTATCAGTCGGCACTAAGCACCCAAGTATGGGTCCTTTCTTCTTGACTCAAGCTTGACTCCCCAACTCCATGGCTTCTCTTCCATGCTCCCAACTTTTTCCTGAATTCGCCTAACTGTCACATGGATTCACAGGTAGGCAATTCTCAACTCCTGTTGCAGGTCCTGTTCCAGGTCCTGTTCCAGTTGCCATTCCATATTGAAGCTCATGGTGACCAGTCTACCTCAAGCCCTTCAAAGTTTCTGTTTCCAGGAAGACAAAGCTTAACAGAGTCACAGCAATGTCTGCACACATAGTTGCTGGAACTAACATCAATTAACTTTCTGCCTTTGAAATCAATACAAGTCAACAAACAGGGTGTTTCTGTCTGGCAAAGTAACAATTAAACAGATAGAATACTTTTATCTGACAAAGTAACACAATCACAAATCAACACAGACAGAACAGATAGAGTGTAGACACCACAAGTGTTCTCCCTCTAAGTTCTGCTTTGTTTCAGTTAGTGTTCCTGCTTTTGTATGGTTCTTCTCCCTCCTGTTCCACCCTTCCTGTTGCATCAACAGGTTCCTCCCACTTACAGATCACAGGCAGGACTCAGAGACACTTGAATAACTGAAACAAGGAGCTAAGTACTTGGATAATTGAAATAAGGAGCTAAGTAGCATTTTGCTTGCCATTACATTCCATCCCTCCAGGATACTTGACCTTTCAATTTCAATCTAAATGGTCATGGATTTAGAACAAATAGAGTGTTCACTATACTATGTGCTAAGAACCTTAAAGTAATTCACAGCATCAGTCCTCTAGAGAACTGCTTGTGCTTGGCTTTAGAGCATTGGAGGTCTTATCTGTTGCCTTTTCAGGGAGCACAGGGCAATACTAGAGGAATAGAATAAACCAGGATAAATAAGGACAAGCCAGATTTGAAATATGATACATTTCCTCACAAATATGATGAAGAGGGTAGCAGCAAGGGAAGTGTTAAACAAAGTAGGAAGAGGCAAGTTGGAAATATTATAAGGTGATGCTATTTTGGGTGTCAGCAGCCAAGCACTGCAAGAAAGGCAATTTGTGCTGATGGCATCCCTCTAGAAAATGGAGCTACTAGGCACTTGCCTCCTGGTCTTGGCCATCTCATAGGCAGTCTACCCCAACCTCATTGCCTCAGTGGCCTCATCCATTTGTTCAATTAACATTTGTTAAATATCCACTTATCTAGAGTACTTAATGGAATCTTACAAAGTTTAAGATAGTGTTCCTGTTTTCTAGGTTTGAGTCTAGGTTGTGAGATAACAGCTAGAATATACAAGAATAATAGAAAATATAATATTACATTAGAATGACAACAAAGACCTATGAAAATTAATTCTGTATAGGGAGGGAGATTACTGACCTAGATTTCTCAAAAGGGTGGCAATTCACATGTACTGAAATAATAGGTAGAAATTCTCTATTTGAGAAGGGGGACTGAGAGACTTCCAGACATAGGAAATAACTCTCCTAGATGACATGTTCACGTTTCTTACACTTAGCACCCACTGGGTTAGAAGTTAGAGAATGTTTCAGTTGAATGTGTATGAGGCTATATTTTTGCTGGGATAACGGTATTACTCATTCTGAGTAACATCTCTCAGTGAAGGGTCTTAATTAGAACCAAGGACTCAGACCCCCAAAAGGCACTGAAGTGTCATGTTTAAAGAAATTTGTTCTTTCAAGAGACATTTTAAGATTATATAAACTGGTGCAGATGTTTCCATACAGTGATGAAATGAATAACTGCATAGGTTTATGTATGTGTATGTATATGTATATGTATGCATGTGTGTATATGTATACATGCATTGTATGTATGTCATAGATCCCTTGTACTAACAAAATATATTTAGAAATAAGAGAACTGCAGAGTTGTTTTTGCAAATAGTACAGTGTCATGACCAAAAGAGAAAATAATGTTGATTTTTTGAATGCCGATAAAAATAAAAAGTACAATCATGATTTATTTCATTAAAAAGTTTAGTCAAATGGATTGTATGTGCATACTATTTAAAATAAAAACTGTTATTGAAATTAGAAAATGATCTCTCCTAATATTAGTACAGATTAATAACTACTTATTTTATTGTCATCCCAAAATTTAAGAAAATTTTTTTCTTTACATATAGGAATCTCTGTCAGAAATGAAAATTTTTAAGCAATAAAGTTTATGAAGATAAGCTTCAGAAAAATTAGAGGAAAGAAGAGAAAGCACAATTTAGATTTAAAAGTTGCTACTAAAAGCATAAATATTGTTTCTACCTTCATCATTGATGCTTTATATGCCCCCAGATAAGATACTTAATTCCTTTACCTAAGTGAACATTTTCTCTTAAGGTTGAAAAAAAAAATAGTATCTTATTATCTGAAATCTTCGCATACACAAAGTAAAGTCAATTTTTTCAATAGCTTTTTTCAATGGATGTCTTTTAAAAAAAGATTAGATTTACATATTTTACAGACTTTGATTCAAGTTTTTATATATGGTTTGTGAACACTGGAAAAAGTATTTTTACATGATTTTGCTCAACTTTTAATTGTTAGATCTGAAATTTTATCTGCTTCACATTATAAATTCTTTCTGCTTAGTCAAAAAAAAATTTCTTAGTTACCAATGACGCCACTCTACATAATATCTAGAACTAGATATCTCAGGTAGATGCACAAAGCAGATGAGGAAATTGAAGCAAATAGGTTATTTGTTCAAGATCAAACACATAGTTGAGACTCTGAGACTGAATTTGAATTCAGATATCCCTGAACCCTATGATATTGAATAATACCTACTTTACACAGTGATGCTTAATTGGTACCTATCTCAGAGGGCTGTTGTGTGAATCAAATGAATTAACCCATTTATAGCACTTTGCCCAAATTACAGTGTTAAGCAAATGTCATTTGTCAAATCATTTGTCAGCAAAGTTCTGTGGGGGACCTTGTATACCTGAGCAGCTCTAGAATCTTTTCCTTATGCTATTGGAGAACAGAGAGAAAATATTTACAGGGGACATGTTTTCCTTAATCTTCTTTGTTTTATATTTCTATTGCAAAACATATTTACAATAATCATAGTTCAGCAGTGCAGTTTATGTACTACACTACAGGACTTTTTTTGTATGATCATGTTTGATCTCTAAACCATTCCACTGTTACAGGTAGTACCAATAATACTACCCAGTTTCATAATTGGGGCGTTATATTCCTTTGGTTGCTATTTAGCATGAAATAAAAGATTTAGATCTTTTGGGTTAGAAAGCCAAGATTTGAAGTCATCTTCTCAATCTAAACCCAGTGTTCTTAAACTGTGGTTGAGTTGATTACAGGAAATAGAAATGGAATAAATATGGGGAGCTCTGAATACAATACAATCTGGTTATAATTGAGCTTATTGCCCATAAAGAAAACTGAAACTAAATTAATATGACGAAATTTGAATACAAGCTTAATGAAAAATCTGATTCAGCATCTGACCCAAAGGAGAAATTATATATCTGATTGAATGCTTCCTCAGAATTTCAGATTATAAGATTTTTAGAGACTTTAAAGGTACTTTGTAGGAACCTTTAAGGTTCATTAGTGTGTGGGAAACATAAAATGTATGAATCCAAGAAAAATTCATTTAGCAGAGCTCATTATGAGTTTAGAAGATAATCACAATGAAGAGTAACAAATACCTTCAGAATGCTAAAGAATGCCAGAGGCAAGCTTAATGTTGTAATGATTAGCACAACTGAATTTCTCCTAATGCCGAATGAACATGTCTATAATGAGCAAAGCAGATACGATTTTAGCTTATCAGTTAAGGGAGGAAAAGTCAATCAAAATTTAATTGGATCTATTAAGAACAAAAAAGACAAACTATATACTAAAAAGACCAAAGTGATCAAGAAGGCTTTTAAAGATTAATACAATACACTTTCAAACTGTAGTTCTCCAAGTAACTAAACAGGACCTAATTTAGATTTGAAAGACTGCAATTGGCAAACTTTTCCCCCCTCTAATAAGCAGGATCCTTTGAAAATTCATGTATTTCTGGAAAGGAAGTTTTAAGACATACTGAAGACAATTTAGGAAATAAATTGTTGGGTCCAGATGGTTATTCAATAGTGTTGCATAAGAAAAAAAATTGGAATGTATTTCCTTTTTACTCACGGTGCTTAGAAACAGTTCCTGTCATAAGTGTTCCTTCCTCTTTCTGTGGCAGGGACTTTATCATTCATTCTTTAGAAGATTTGCAAGGATCACTCTTTTTTTGGTTTGGGACATCTAAACTTCGGGTTTAGGTTTAGTGATTGCAATTATGTCTCTCGTTTTGATGACACTGTAGAAAATATTTCACTCATTTTCCCAAAGTAGAGAGGGATAGGTTTAGGCTAATAAGAAAGTTCTTATTTTAATCTATAATAACAATGAGGACAGTGTTAGAGTATGATACCTAACTGTTAATTTAGTTTCTATTGGTTGTCAGTTTTTTTTAATTTACTTTTGAACTTCTAAGATTGCTGGGGATATTCCATCATGAAGCAAGGCTCCCTGTAAACTACTTGAAGAGGGTCTGGAGGAATTGGAGACTTATAAAGTAACCTGTGAGGAATCTAGTTTTCACCTAGTCAACCGTGAACAACTAGATCCCCTTTGAGTCAAATCAGACAGTGTACTAGTTCTCCAGACCTCCCTCTTAGATTCAAATTCTTTGGGAGTATAAGTATGAGGGCTTCAATCAAGTTGGAGCTGATACATGAAAGCCCCCAAAGTCAAGAAGTATCAGGAGAAAGTTGTGGAAATGTTTAATAACCACAATCTGCATATCTTGAGAGTTCAGGTTGCAATTCATAGACACTTGCTCACTTGTAGTAATTCTTTCCTGTGGCATGTCATAAGACCTCTATGGAAAATTTACCCAAGAGCTTCTGGGTTTGTTTGTTTTTGCTTGTTTTGTTTTGTTTTTAAATATTTGTGGATAGCATTGCTATACTTAAACTATCTGTCTTCCCTTGCTACATGACTAACTAAACACTTTTCAGTCACATTTTCTTAATAATGTCATTCATACCACTTCCTGCACACAAATCATGTTTGAAAATGTGCTAAAGTCTGTTAACTGAAGAAACAAGTATTTGCCCTAATTGTTTCTAATTTTCAGCAATGCAGTTCAGACAGAGTGCCTTAAACTTCGAGTCAAGAAAACCTGCATTTACACCCTGCCTCTGTCACACTTCATTTTGTCCCTAGTCAACTAGCTTTTATAAACATTTACTGTGTTCCAGGTTCAATGCTAAATGTTAAGTATTCATGTTAAAACAAACAAAACAAACAAAAACTAGCAAAAGAAAAAACCTACCCCCTATCCTTGAGGAGCTCATATTCAATTGCAGGGAAAAGCAGCTGTACACAAATAAGATACATACACAACAAAAACATTAAATTATCTTAGAAAGAGGTTCTTCCATTGTAGGTGGGAATTCAGCTAAATCCTGAAGAAAAAATATGAAAGTCACAGTCGTTAGATAGTAGAACATATGGAAAGGAGTAAGTATAAGAAGACTGGAAAGGGAGGAAGGAGCCAGGTTGTGAATTGAATTAAATAACAAATAGGGGAATTCATATTTAATCCTCAATATAATAGGAAGCAATTGACATTTATTGGGGTGAAGAGGGGAGAGGAGGATGGTGAGACTTTACTATCTACATGACCTTGATGAAGTCCTTTAATATCTCAGAGATTTAATGTCTTCATCTGTTGACTACAACAACAGGCTCATAGATTCATACATTTAGAACTGGAATGGGTTTTAGAGGACATCAAAGTCAACCACCTTTTAAAGAAGAATACACTACACAGAGAGGTAGGGTCACAGTTCTTGAGGCACTATTTCCAGTTGGATTTTCCTGATTCTAGACCCAACACTATTCCGCATGGGCACTTCAGTCCCTTTCAGCTCTAGATCTATAATTATAAGATCTCTTATTATAATGCTAGGGCCCAATTCGTATAAGTGCACGGATTATATTTCATTTAGTTTTTGTATCGTCCCTAGTAACTATTCTGGTGTGCTAACTAAATAGGGGTCTGATAAATTATGGCCTATATGCTATCAAACCACAGTTATCACAAAGAGAGGCAGCTTTGGACAAAGGTGTGAATTAGAAAATATTTCTCTTTGGTTCTTGACTGTCCTCTTTTCCACAACCAGCTCCAATAGATGAAGATTTAGCAAGGCATTTCTGAAAGGCTGTCCATTTCTCTTCTAAATAATCCACTGAAAGTATGTCCTCAGGAATTTATGGAGCTCCTCTTCAACATTTAACTGATGTATAAAGACTAGATGTCCCAATCATTTCTGTCTACAGGGTTGACTTCCCCAAAGTATTTACCTGTTTTTCAGCTTTTTCATTTCTCATTAGCACCTCTACTAAAATGTAAACAAGAAAAGAAAAAAAAAAAGAGGATTGAATTCATGCTTAAGATTTGGAGGCATCTCACATATTCCACCTGCATACCTTTTGTACTAATTAAACAACAACAAAAATTCCATCTGTCCATCTGTTACTTATGTTTCTCTTTCAGATAGTGTATTAAGTCTGAGTCAGGAGTCTGTGTACGTTTTTTGGAACCTCTTTTACCACTGTGTTTGTAGCCCAAATAGCAGTTTGAAAGGAAATTAATAAAAGCTCTGAATTAAAGGATGGTTTTCCTAGCATTTCAAAATCTGTGTTTCTAAGTAATTATTTTTAAAAGCTTATTTGTAAGTTTATTTATTCATTCATTTATTTATGCATCTGGAGTTTGTCTTTCCAACTACTCCGCCCTGATTAGCCCCCTAAAAGTAAATATGCATAAGTCCTGTAAAAAAAAATTCTACATTGTCCATGTCCCAAAAGGCATATTACTTTCTCTGCTTTATGTTCACATTATCTTTAGCAGGATTTGAGTGGCCTACCTTCATTTTATTTTGTCTTCCTGAATCCTGCTTTACCATTGCATTGATCAGACTTCTAAAAATCTTTGAATTGTTATTTTTTTCTTCTATATAATGTTGTGGTACAAATTGTCCTCCTTTTTCAGCTTAACTTACCTCTGCATCAGTTCATAAATGTCTTTCCTGTTTCCTTTTAAACTGTCCCTTTCATCATTTCTTAATCCATAATACTATTATTCCATGGCACCCATATAACATAATATGTTTAATGATTATTTTTAATATCTCAGAACCTATATGTGGGGCATTTTGAGAAAAATAGGACTTCTCCCACTCCCAATGCTGTTTAATTTTGTCAAGGCTCCTCTCAATTCTCTTGTCTACTCCTGTGTTCCCTGACATATAACCAGAACTCCCATTTAAATGTTATAGTTAAAAACAATGACTACAGCAACACATGTATCCTTTTACTACATAATGACAGAATAGGCCAACAGCTGAACATGAAAATTTGAAAGTCTGCAAAATCAATTCACCTATTTTCCTCCTAATTTTCTATTCTAGAAGGGCATTTAGGAAAGAACTTTTGTGCTTACAAAGCTTCCACATGTTCTAGTTTCTGAGAGCTAGAGGTTACTAGTTCAGAAAAAGCTTTCTGGGATAGAATGTTTCTCATTAATATACAACAAAAGTAGAAAGTACTTGTTCACTGATTTTTAATCAGTTTATGACATGGACTGCAAGACTCTTTCAAAAGGAGATTCTGCTTGACTAATAATACATTAGCAGTAATCCAGTGATCTGGCCATGCAGTAAGGACACAATTTATTCTTCTCCTGATCAGCTCCCTTCCTAGTAAAATGAATTGCCTAACTTTTGATGAAACTGTCCAACAAAAGAGCTTTGTGTATAGAAGTGACAGACCTTATAAGAATTGGTTTAGTTGGAATGTTTAAATTAGGGTCCTTGGTGTTTGAATTAAAATGGAAAGAAACTGATCCAAATTGCATGTCCTAGCAAATATGTCAAATCTCATTTCTTATGAACACTGAATGCTGGCATAGTTCATAGGAATAGTTAATATATGGGAAGGAGGAAAAGACATAAATAGAAAATTGAGAAAATATGTTTTATAAAAAAATTCATCATCCTCAAAATTTTAAAGAAAAACCTTGAGATGGTCCCGTGTTTTGTATCAAAATATTCATCCTAAATTATAATAACCATCCGTAGTCACTTTAATAATTTATACTATCAATAGTAATTCCTACTCAGATTGTATGGTTGCTTCAAATCTCTTTTGTGGGTTTCCCCCTTAAGTCTTTTGGGTCATTACTTTTTAATGTATAGATTAAACTTTTAAATGTCAGTTTCAATATTTGTAGTTCAGTTTGTAGAATGATATAGTCACAATTTTCATGAAAATGTTACTTTCTTTGGAATTATAGGCAGGATATCAAGCAAATAGCATGCTGGAATTGGAGTTTTTTGGAAGAACTGGGCTGAAATCTTATTTCTTATATTTACAAACTATGGGACACTAGGCAAATCTCTCCACATCACAGTTACAATTTCTTTATCTGTAATTAGGAAATAGTAGCATCAGTCTCAAAAATGTGTCTTGGAAATAAAATGAACTAGTACATACAAAGTATTTTGTAAACATCAAAATACTAAGTACTAAGTAGGATTATTTAAAAGGAGACAAAATATAAATAATTAATTGTATGTAGGGCATGTAAAATTCATACTTTGCCTCTGGATATTTAAAGCAGGGATTTTTTCCTAAAAAAAGTAGGCCTTAAATTGAAACAACTCAAATAAAAAATCTTTTTTCTCCTCAATAGAAAGAAATAATGTGATATAGGGTATGATTCTAATATTTATGATTTGTGCATAATTGTAGAAACTTTTTTAAAGGCCAAACAAATGGTGCACCACTAAAAAGTAGTTGAATTATTGTTGCTATTCATTCATTTCAGTCATGTCTGATTCTTTGGAACCCGATTTGGGGTTTTCTTGGCAAAGATACTCAAGGGGTTTGTTATTTCCTTCCTAGATCATTTTACAGATGAGAAAATAGAGGCAAACAGGATTAAATGACTTGCTCAGGGTCACACAGCTGGTAAGTTTCTAAGACCAGATTTGAACCCAGGAAGATCCCCTATATAAACCTAGCTGCCAAAATTAGTTAAATATTAAACAGTAAAGCATTTTTTTTTCATTCATACAAACTCTTCTCTGTAATGAAATGAGAAGATTCCTTTATTAAAATTATTCTAGAATCATGACTGATCATTGTGTTGATTAGAGCTAAATCTTCCAGAACTATTTATTTTTTATAATATTGATCTCATAGCATACATTGTGCTCCTGGATCTTCTCACTGTACTCTGCATATGTTCATGTAGGTCTTTTTGTGTTTTTCAGAAAATAATCTCTGAGATTGACATATAAAAAAGAGAGTAATTTATAAATTAATTTAATCAATCTTTCCCCCCCAGTCAGTTCTGTTGTTGTTTCTTAATACAAGGGATCTTGCATTATTTTTTGTTTTTCAATCTTTTGATTTTATTTCGCTATTTCTTAATGTCTCATGGAAAATTAAATTCTGTCAGGTCAATTTTAATTTTCAGGGAATCTGTTACTTGGACAAGGTTTTCTACCTCATGTACTATTAATTCTCTTTCCAGATTTATACTTTATAGCTCTTATGTTTCTTCTAGCTCTTTCTACTATCACTCATTTCATTTTTAATGTTATTTTAAAACTATTGTTCAGCTGTTACATAATTTCTTCAAAGAATTGTAATTTATTGCATAGTCCAGTTGCGGTTTCTTCGAAATTTTGTTTGTAGGATTTTCAGAGAAAGTGTCCTCTTCTTGGTTTATGTCTTAGGGATCCCTAGCATGATAATATTTTTTTTCCTCTTGAAAATTTTATTGATATGTTTTATTTTTGCATTGAAAATATTTGCAATTACCCCCCCGCCAAAAATGCCTATTCTCTTCTAACAAAGCTAACCATTTAAGTAAAAGTAATTAACTAAAAAACTAATGATTTAAACTGAATGTGTAAAATATTTCCCAGATGAAGCACATATATCCCATCTCTATTTTTAATTTCTTTTTTAAATCAAAGACTCTTTTATCTCCCATCCATCCAAATCCCACAGGAAAAGTGAGAGGAAAGAAAGAAAAAACAGAACAAATAACTTGTAACAGATATGTATGAGCAAAGAAAAACAATTTGCCTATTTGGCTTCAAATATACATGCCTACATATTTACATATGTACAATACACACATAGACATATATAGGTATATGAACATATTTATTTGTGTCATTTTTTTTACCTTAAAACTATGCAATAGATTGGATAACATATTTCAACACTGATTCACTGGAATTAAAGATGGCTATTGTATGAATCATAGTTCTTTGATACTTTCAAAACTTTTTTTTAATTGTTAGTTGTGATTTTTCCTAATTCTGCTCATTTCATTCCATATCAGTTTGTAAAAGTCTTTGGGGTTCATTTTTGTGATATTGTTTTTATAGTGTAAAATTACTCATAGGATACTGCTCATTTCATTTCATCACTTTATGTCTTGTCTTTGAAATTATCTAGTTCTTTATTTCTTAAAATGAAATACTATTCCATCGCATTCATATACTACAGCTTTTTCAGTCATTCCTCAATTGATAAACATCTATTTCACTTTTTTTGGACCACCACTAAAAGAACTGCCATAAAATTTATTTAAAATATAAGAACTTCTATTCCTCTGTGTGTGTGTGTATGTTAGAGACAAACAGACAGAGACAGAGAGGCAGAGAAACAGAGAGAGAGACAGAGATTTTCCTAGCAATGTTATAGCTGGATCAAAGATCACAGTTTTTTTTTACTAAATTTTTTATATATAATGTCAAATAGCTCTAGTCCACCAACAGAGCATCAGTGTGCCCATTTTCTAACAAACCCTCCAACATGTATTATTTTTCTTTTATGTTGTCTTGGCTGATTTCATGTGCCTGACATGATACCTTAGAATTTAATTTTCATTTGTCTAATTAATAGCATAGCCAGTCTTTTTCACTTTAGACCTACTTGCTCATGTCCTTATACTGGTCATTATTTAGGGAGGGTTTTTTTTATTTTTCTTATAAATTTGAATTAGTAACGTATATCTCAAAATGAGATATTTATAGGAGAAACTTGCTAAAAAAATAAAAAAAACTCTTCCTATTTAACTTTTCCCATTATGATCTCAGCTTTATTGGATTTGTGCAATTAAAAATATGTGTAATTTGTGTAATCAAAACTATCTGTTTCATTTTCTATGATTTCATTTACTTGGTCATGATTATTTCTCCTATCCCTAGATCTGATGTATATTTTTTCCCATGTTTCTCTGATTTGTTTAAAATGTGACCTTTTACATATACGTTACAGCCTGCAGATGTCCAATTCTCCCAACAGTTTTTGTCAAATAACAAATCCTTTTCACAGTAGTAGTCCTTGGTGTTTATTGAATATTAGTACACTAGATAACCTTACACTAGATAACATTTACATCTATGTAATATATAGCTAGCGATAGCTAGGTGGCACAAAAGATAGAGCTCTGGGCCTGGAGTCAGGAAGACTTATCTTCCTCAGCCCAAATTCCACCTCAGATACTTACTGTGTGACTCTGGCAAGGAATTTAACCCTGTTGACCTCAGTTCTTCACGTATAAAATGAACTGGAGAAGGAAATGGCAAACCACCCCAGCATCTTTGCCAGGAAAACCCAAATGGGGTCACAAAGAGTCAGACATGACTGAAACAACTCAGTAATAACAACAACAAATACAGAGCAAATCTGATTTATATATGTCTCCCTTTTTTTCGCTACTATCATTGTAGTATAGTTTGAAAATTGTTTTTGTCAATTCCTCTTCTTTCCCATATCTTTTCATTAGTTCCACTGTGATTTTGACATTTTTTGGATCCATATGATTTTCAATATTAATTTTTTTTCCTAGTTCCATAAATGTATCCCTTGGTATTTCACTATAGCATTGAATAAGTGTAATAGTAATGTAATTTGATCCCTTTGTATTGGCAAAGCTAACAGGTACTTAGCACTTAATAATTAATCAAGCCTCTGTTAAAGTAACAGAAGGTAAGAATCCCTGTTGCTGATATAACAGGAAGGGGTTGAAACAGGAAATGGCTGAAACAGGAAGGAGCTAATGCCATGTGTGTATATAAGAAGAAGCCCCTGCTGGTTCCGACAGATCTTCTTGGAACCAGGTTCTGGAGGCTGAGGAAGAGAGACCCAGACTAGAGAGAATGATTTTTATTTGAGAACCTGAATGAAGTGATATTGATTTTGGAAACCAGCTGATACTTCTGCTGAAGACTTTTGAGGGCCAGCTGGAGCTGCTGAGGAGCTGCAAGAGGAAGCATGACTGTGGTGTTGGTACTTTTTCTGTTTGCGGCCTTGTTAAGCCTTGACTTCCCAGTAATAGAAACTGTGAAAAATTGAAGGTGGATTAGACACTGTGAGCTACAATGTGGAAAAGGAACTGCATGGAGAGCTAGACAAGAAGCTGGGAACTGTCTTTGAACCCAAGTAACAGTTTGGTAGATTCAGGTAGGAGCTACCTACCTCAAGTCAAGATGAAAAGACCTCTCTGTGAATACTGAGTAGTGCTTGATGAAATTGTGTGGGAAGTGACTGACCCTGATGTGAGGTTTTGCTTTGGGACTCACTCTGGCAAGAGTTGTATGTATTGGCCAGATGAGATTGTTGAGCCCACCACCCATCCCCCTTGGCTTTGAAAACCCAGATGTTGGTGCTTCCCTCTCTGGTAAATAACTAGATATGGATATGATAGTCAGATAGCTGGAAGCCCTGGTGGCTGAATTGTGTTATATTCTGTGGAGTAGTAACTGATAGAATTGTTATTTATTTGTGATTGTACTTTGTGATTGAATTAAGGACTCTGTGATTGAATAAATGAATGTACTATCCAGGGATGGAGTACTTTAACTTATGTATTTTGTGACCTTTAAGGAGGCAAGCCTCTTTAAGGATGATTGTATGATTGAGTTGATTGAATGATTGAGTTACTAAGTGATTGATTGACTAAATGATTATACTTTGTTCAAAACTATGTGACCACTGTGATGAAAACTATGTGGCCATATTACTGATAAGTCATCGTGAATGCTATATTTTTATTATCTGTGATAAGTCGTACCATTGTGAATGCTGTACCTTGATTTTCTGTGAACGTTTTGTTCTGATTTGTTTTTTAATAAATAGAGTGTTTACTATATTGTGTAGCCAGAACCATGAAAAGCTGTTCACAGCAGCATTCTTCTGGAAAGCTGCTCATGCTTGCTTTACAATAAGTGACTTTTGAAAAAAAAAAGTCATTTTTATTATATTTGTTCATTCTACCTATGACCAAGCAATATTTTTCCTAGTATTATTCTTGTATTAATTTCTATAAATAGTAATTTATTATTGCACTTTAGAGTTTTTTAAACAACATATAATATGCAAAAATAATTTTGATTTGTTTTTTCTTTACCTTGATAAAGTCCTCTTCCTTTTCTTATGAGCTTGAACGTGAGTCTTACTCCCTTCTGGGAAGGGAGCTATAGTGTTGCAGACTATACTGGAGGTCTGAGTACTGGAAATGATCAGTGGAGGGCTGAGTCATCTAATGTTGAGGGAGCGAGACTACACTGCTCGATACTATTTTACCATCTTGGCTAGTCTCTTCCACATCTTTTATTAATAGGTAGAGAAAACCAAGTCAGATCTTTTGTTCATTAATCTAATCATGTTGAAGTAACTAAGTCACTGACTGGCTTGGAATAAATTTCAAGTTGACTTGGGATCATTTTCCAATACATTTCACTCCATCTTTCAGGAAGCTATAATGACACATTTCATCTCAGTGGCACAGGAGACACTTTCTATCTAAAGTATCTTATACTGAAGTGGTAATTGAAAATGTTTATTTAGTCTTTTTTTTTTCCTGATGATAATTTCCAGAAAACTAAGCAGAGGAAGAAAATGATATTGCCTCACATGTTAGAACCCAATAAGGAATACCATGAAGTAACTCAGATTTAATATCTTTGCTGATAGTTTTCTTCACTCTGTATTGCTTATTTATGGTTTTGAATGGTTCCTCTTAAGAGGAAGTCTATTTTTGTTGAATCAGTAAAGTAGTGAAAATGATATGGTCATGAGAATCTCCATTGTGGAAACACTGCTGCTGTTTTACAATTTAAATGTCTAACCCATATAGCCAAACAATTTTAGTTGCAATAATGGTACACAGAGTTGGAGTGTTACTTCCATAATAATTAGATAACCCTTGAGTTGGGATGCTTCATGATTGGAGCTTCAGTGGCAATATATTTAAATCTGGGAACTGAAAATGTTCATTTTTTTTCTTTCCTTACTAACTAATCTTTCTAAAAGTTTCTCTGTGTGTGCACATGCATACATAAACTTTTAATTCAGCAAAAAAAAAACCTTTTAAATGTAAACTATGAATATATCAGAATTACAACGTAAAAAAATTAACATTAAGTAGTAGAGATAACACATGGAGGGAAATAAAATTGATTAAGGATGGAGAATGACAATAAAGAACTTCAAATGTCAGAATAATTAATTTATATTTTCTCCAGGAGGCCATAGGTAGCCACTAAAGCCTTTTGAGTAAGGTAGCAACATGGTCAATCCTTGGCACTTTGCATTGTTATTTTTTTTTAAGCAATCAGGGTTAAGTAACTTGTTCAAGGTTACACGGCCAGGTGTTTCTGGGTGGGTGCTAAGTGTCTGAGCCCAGGGTTCGATCTCCAGGTCGTTCTGACACTGGAGCCGGTGCTCTTACTCGCTGTGCTACCTGGCCGCCCCCATTGTTATTTTGCCATTTGTGGAAAGGATGATTTGGACACAGAAAATATTGAAGGCAGAAAAACTGGTTAGGACTTACTGCTATTCTCCCAGCTGCCCAGCTTTAAGTTCTTAAAGTCATTTTGGACTCAGCCCTCTTACTCATCCTCTATGCCTTGCCAGTTTTCAAGTCCTGAAAATTCCAGTTCCACAAAATGTTTTGCATCCATCTTCAAATTTTCCAAGATCTGAAATAACATATCCAAGTTTTATCCAATTTCAAGAAGTATAATGGTGACATTTCACCTACCTTTCTATCGCTCTAAACCCCTGAAAGGAAGAAAAAAAATCAACAGACCATAAGTAAAGCCATTAAATGAAGCAAGCTACTTAGTTTAGCCTACTTTTGTCTGTCAGAACTCTTGGTTCATTGTGTACATGAAAAACAAAATATTTGTAAATTGTCTTACAATAAATAAATAATGTAACAGTAATAAATATTGCTACATAAACACCCTAGTTTAGCCTTTTGTTGCTTCCTATCCTTTACTTTGTCTCACTGCCTGTCAAACATAAATGCATCATATATAGAAAGTTATATAGAACATGTATATTTACATAATAAGCATGATTTATATAGCAGTCACTATATTAAAATATACTAAGTATATTAAATGTTTTATCCATATCTTAGATATAGATATATAAATATATCTCCACCCACTCCAGTATCTTTGCCAAGCAAACAGGGTCTCAGAGTTGGATTTGAGTAAAAATGCCTTGAAAAACAACAAAAACTATATGTGTAAATGTATGTGTGTATATGTATATATGTGTACACACACACATATATATATATGCACATGTTTTCACACATACACATTAGCCCTACCAACTAGGAAGGCAAGAACTATACATTTGTGTAAAGAACAAAATAACAGGTAGCAATGTAATCTGGACAAGATTCTATCTGGTCCTCAACTTTTTAGATTATTTAGAACCTTTTTTTTATCTCTTAACAGGATACTAGAGTTTTATTTAGTAATTTCTTGCTTTGATGTTAGGAATGGTAGTGATAACTATATCTTATCCAATATATTTAAGTGACAATAAGGTTAGATAATCTCAGATTCACATGCTAGATACCAATGGACAGGTGGTTAGAAAATGATCCATTGATAAGTAGTCTGTCAGAGAACTATTTTTATCTTGTAATATTAAATTTTGTGGTGGTAATATTGATGATTATACTATGTCAAGAACAGCAACAGCTATCATTTATAGAGATCTAAAGTTTCCAAAGCACTTTACAGATATTATCTCATTTAATTCTCACAGGAATCCTAAAGTATAGGTACTAAAATTATCTCCTTTTTAAAGATGAGGAAATTGAGGTAGACAAAGATTAAGTGATCTGCACAGAGTCACAAAATTAAGAAGTATCTGAGGCTGAATTTGAACTCAGATTTCACTGACCTCAGATCCAGCAATTTTATCTACTGTAGTATCTAGCTGCCTTAACAAAGAAATGTTGAGACTCAGATCTAGAAATTTAAATCATAATCACAAAGTCAATAATTACCTTTGGGGAACTTTTGTCTAGAAATATAATTGTTTATAATACCAATTCAAGATTAGCCCATTGATACAAGAAATTATGGAAATATTATCCCTAAATAGCCTAGACTTATTTATTGTGAAAACATCTGACATACCACTTCTAATTAAAAAATAGCATCTATTTTATATTTAGAAGATATGAAAATGGAGGCTAATACTAATCACTGAAAGATTGCTTTTTATTATTAAAAAAGATGATGGCAAAACCTGACACTAAAAATACAGACCTGCAATTATTCTCTGAGAACTCAACATATAAATTATACTGAAAATAGTGTATTATTACAGCCAGAGTTATTGCCTACAATTGCCCAGACATAACTTTTACTCCCCTAAACTTAATCACAATGTTTAAAGGGATGTTGCTTTACCAAATATTTATAATACTTGAGCTACATGAAATGAAAATCTGTCAAAATATAGAGACTTAAAAGAAGCAATTAAAATCATATGGGAGCAGTATCAGGTATATATAATTTTCATCATCCAATGCTACTATAGACATTCGGAAGATGCTTTCAGTGACCCTTCATATGAACTTAACTTATAATACTCATATTTGGTTTCAAAAGTAGTCATTTCATCCACCTATGTAAATTCACAGAACATTAAATATAAAACAATAATAGCAAGCTAACAACTTGTTCTCAAAGAACTCCATCAAACAAGATGAGAACAGGAGGCTGTATGGACAATGAATTACAAACTAATTTTGAAATAAGGAAAGCATCTATGATATACACTGGATTTGTGACCATAGGAAAGTTACATAATCTTCTTGTGCTCCGGGTAACTCTCTAGGATTGTAAGCCAAACAATAGGCATTATTCTCTATTGGTATTTCCTCACGCTCGTTTCTTAACAACAGTAAAATCACAGTACCAGAGACAAAAAAGAAAACTGATTCTGGAGGGCAAAATAACCTGAAATCTTAAAAAAAAAAAAAAAGCAAAGTTGGGGAATGTCACCAAACAAACAAATACTGGAGTTTAGTTGAGGAAGAAAAATATGACATCTCCCTCATCTCAGGGGTGTTCTGAGTCATTTGGTGACACAGAAACTCAAAATTTATATTATAATTATTATAATATTTATCATATCATAATAGTATTAATTATATTATAATTTATATTATAAAACTTTTATTTTCTCTTTGTGAAAACATATTTCTTATTTACTTGTTTCCAAAGAGGAAAAGAGCAAAGGTAATTTATTTGTTTTTTTGTTGTTGTTATGTTGTCGTTTGTTTTTTATTAAGATTAAGGAAAAAAAATTTAGTATGGAGATTTTTGTTCATCAGACACTTAGGAACAATCTCCCAACAAATTGTGGGACTGTAAATCAAAATCATTATTTTTTAATGGAGTTGCTTTTCCTTTATTGATGGCACTTATGTACTATATTGTTTACTTCTGAGTCATTAGAGAATGCTAGGTTGTTTTATATACCATAACCTAGCTAAAGAAGGGGCTAAAATTTCAAATTGAAAAGTAGATTCTCAGATTTCTTATTTAATAAGAACAACTGGAAAAAAAATACTAGAAAGCTAAGTAGGACTTAGACTTGAACCAGCATATCATTTTGTATTTCTGTAAATTCACAATTGTTCTACGACCCAACATTAAAGATCATAGCATAAAAATATAGTAGGGTACGAGATCAAATACTTTTCACAGCTTTGTTTAAGAGATGAATTGTTAACCAAAAGCTAGACAGTTATAAAAATATAATTATAAAGCATAAAATTATAATATTAATATAAAGGTAATTTTAAAACACAAAATCAATCATTTGGATTAGGTAAAATGTTAATGCATTGTTGGTAGGATTGTAAATTATTGCAACCATTTTGTAAAGCAATTTGGAATTATGCAAAATGTTGTCTAAAATAGCCATACATTTTGACCTCAGAATCCCACTCAAAAGCATATGTCCTAAGGAAATTATTAATAAAACAGAGGTTTCATATATCCCTACATATTTATAGTAACACTTTTTTGTGGGAGCAAAGAACTTAAAATAAAGTAAATGAGTATTGATTAGGTACATGCTTGACCAATTGTGATGCATGCACGTTATAAAATATTACCGTGTTATAAGAAATGATGAACATGACAAATGCAGAAAAACATGGAAAAACTTTCATAAGTTAATATAAAATTGGGTAAGCAAAGCCAAAATATGTATACACAATGACTACAACTTCATAAACAGAAATAACATCACTTTAAAATGATTTTTAAAATGAATATTGGTCGCCCAAAAAGTGATATTAGAATCTACTTCCCACTCCCCTTCTTTGTAGAGGTAGGGCCTTTATGAATGTAGAACATTACATATACTCTCAGATTTTTTTCAACATATTCGTGAGTTTTGCTTATTTTCCCATCTTCTTCCTCATTTCAAAAATTCTTGTTATAAGGAATGATTCTGTGAAGGGGAGAGGAAAGGATACAGGGGAAAATCTAAGTAATATTAAAGTAAGTGATACCAATAAAAATCTATTTAAAAAAGAAAAAAAGTCATTCTTAATTTGAAATTGTTGACAACTCTTTTAGGTACATTTATCTCAAATATCCAATTAGAAAATGAGACTAATAAAATAGTATATTGTCTACCAGTCAGCCAATGAATATTTATTAAGTGCCTACTGTGTGACAGGCACTGTCCTAAGTGCGTTGGGGGGTGGTATACAAAGAAAGGAATTGAGACATTTTCTACTTCCGTCCACTATTCTGACCAGTGAATTATTAATTGATCTAGGACAGATGATTGTCTATATTGTTTTAAAGTCCTCAGGAAAAGACCTCAACATGCCATACCTTCCCTTGGCCGTTCGGTTTAGTTGTTTTTGCTATCTAATTCTAGTGGAAAGTGAGCCAGGTTGAATAAGATACTCCTTTGTTACCTTCTTCACATCCTTGAAATCATACCATGGAGTCAGCTGCCTGTTCAGCTTTTTTGTAAGTCCCATGAAAGAGAATTAACTCCCAGGAGAAATGAGTCATTTGCCAATTCCTGGACTGACTTTATTGAACAAATCCACTGTGGTGCTTTGGGGGAATGTATGTATGTATGTATGTATGTATGTATGTATGTATGTATGTATGTATGTATGTATGTATGTATCTGTCTTTCTATCTATCTATCTATCTATCTATCTATCTATCTATCTATCTATCT
>NW_027185799.1:21617677-21653957 GCF_028583685.1 Petaurus breviceps papuanus
TCTATCTATCTATCTATCTATCTATCTATCTATCTATCTATCTATCTATCTATCTATCTTATGAATAATGGTAGGTTTCCAGAAAGTTGCATAAAATCACCTCTGAACTTTGTCTCTCCCCAAGATAGAAGTCTTCTCATATGCACTTTTCCTTCTGCATAATGCTTATTGAGGTTGTTCTCATTAATGAGTTAGCACATGTAAACATAGACCAACAAAACACCCAATGATGTAGGGAACTTACAGAAAGTACGTCTGGGAGATATTATGAGAGAAAATCATTTTGCAAAGTATAAAAAAAGATTTGACATAAAAACCCAATGGGTTGTACTTGCTAGGCTGAGTATATAAGGGCAATCAAGCCTGGTATTTCAGGGTGTGAGCTCATCATCACCTTAGGTCAGGAAGAAATATTCCCCTATGGTGTATTGTGCTGCACAATTAAGTGCTTTATGGAGGGTTTATGATCTGCCCTACTCTGAAGCATCTAACATTGGCTGCTGCAAGAGACATACTAGACCTTTGTTTGTTCTGCTGTGACAATTCTTATGTCCCCAGGTCATCATCCATTCCATATATCTTTCACAATGCATTTCTTGAAAAGAAAATAATGCCAAGCACCCAAGGATAAAGCTCATGGAATAGAATTCTATTTGACTAAAGCATTTCCACTAAAACAAAGTGATGAACTTATAGTTAATTTGTCTAATAATTTTGGTTCTTTTTCCTTTGTTGTTTTATTATGTATAGTTTATAGTTATAGGCCTGGCCTCAGATATTTGCTAGCTGTGTGACCCTGAGCAAGTCACTTAACACTGTCTCAGTTTCCTCCTCTATAAATTGATCTGGAGAAGAAAATGGTACATCACTCTAATATCTTTGTCAAGAAAATTCCAAAATGGGGTCACAAAGAGTCAGTCATGATTCAAATGACTGAGCAACAACAAATGTATGGGTATGAATACACACACATACATACATGCATGTGTATGTATGGATATATATATATACATAGATATGTATGTGTATATATACACACACACACACATTTAATATGTAGAGCATTATTAAGGAATGAGATGTCCCCCAGATGGCTGAGGTTCATCATTTTAAATATTAGAATTCTTAGAATTTTAACCATTTGAGATGGAACTTTTCTAAAATATTGGTTATACTTTTTGCTTTTAAAAATACAAGGTAGTGATCATAATTTTATTTTTTTGATTCCAAGTCACTATTGTAAATATCAAGTTTATTTTATCTTTAATTATGCTCTGTGCTGTAATACAGTGATGCTCTCAGGTCCACTGGAGGCATCGAGGCCTATTTTTTCCTATGTACAAAATGGACCCTTAATGATATGCCTTTCAGAAATATTTGCTAGTTTTTTCTTCTTGCTTTAGGCAATGTATACCACATTCTCCCTGCTCTTTCCTAAAATATAACCACTATCTCGTTCACTGCTTCCAATCTGTCAACTACAAAATGAGAGCCAAGCAAACTGGTTAGGGTCATCCGATCATAAATTTATAACTAAAAGGGCCCTTAAAGACCATATATTCTAATCCCTTGGATTTATCAGTGAGGAACAGAAGTCTAGGGAAGTGACCCATCTATGGACATTGAGATAATAAAACAGCAGAGCCAAGATATGAATTCAGACTTTCTAACTTGATGGCCAGTACTCTTCCATTTCTATTACTCTTCATCCTAAATCATCTATATAAGTGAATTGTCTCTTGAGAAAGATTCTATAGAGACTCCTAATAAGCAAGGTACATGAGCATTAGTGCTTCTTAAAAAGTTCTCTAGGGGGTGGAGCCAAAATGGCAGAGTAAAAGTAGGAACTTGGTTGAGCTTTCCCCCAAATCCCTCCAAATACCTGTAAAAATTACTCTAAATTTCTAGAGCAGCAGTACCCACAAAATGACAGAGTGAAACAAATTCCCAGCCCAAGACAACATGGAAAGTAGACAGGAAAGGTATGTTGCACCAGTATGAGAGAAGAGCATAGTCCAGCATGGGTTGCCACTGGCTAGAGCAAGCCTTAGGGGACTGAATCACTGGTGGCTGTGGTGATTTCCAGACTTCTCAATCCACAAACTCCAAAGACAACTTAGAAGTTCAGTAGAAAAGGTTCTTTGAAAATGAGTGACTGTAAAGCCAAGCATAAGCAGCTTTCCAGAGGACTGCTGCTGTGAACAGCTTCAAGGTTCTGATTACATAGTATAATAAAATCTGTATTTATTCAGCAGTAAATTAGAGCAGTTATTCGCTGAAATCAAGGGACAGCATTCACAAAGACATAATAACTTATCACTAAAGTGGTCACATAGTTTTCACCAAAATGGACACATAGTTTTAAACCAAATACATTCATTCAGTCATTTAGTAAGTCCTTAATTTAATCATCCTTAAGGAGGTTTGTGTCCTTAAGGGACACAAAGTGCAATGGTCACAGTTCTCCACCCCTAGGTCACAGTAAATCATAATCTCAGTCATTACACAGTATCCAAGTAAAGTCTTCTTTCATTTTGACTAGAGGCTGACTCTCAGCTTCCATGGTTGCTCTTCCATGGTCCCAGCTCCAACCTGAATCCACCAAACTGTCACCTGGGTTCAAAGGCAGGCAGCTCCCAGTTGCTCATCCAGTTCTTTGTGCAGTTCCTGTTCCATATTGAAGCTCACAGGGTCCAGTCCTCCATAAGTCCTTCACAGTTCCTGTTTCTGGGAAGAAAAAGATTAACAGAGCCACAATAATAAATACCATATTTCTGGCACCATCATAAATTCACTATCTGCCTGTGAAATCAACTCAGACCCACCAACAAGAGAACTCAACATAAATCATCAACATAGAAATCAACACAGACCCACAAACAAGGTCCAAGAGGTCAATACAAATCATCAGTAAAGTCCCAAGACCTCCAAAACCATCCTCCAGGACTTCTGTAAATAGACAACCAGAAAGTCCTCTTTTCTGGCTTCCAGTAAAGCCACAGGGCTTCTGTACAAAGTATCAAAAGCAAACATCAACACAGACAGCACAGACAGAGTACCAGGATACCACAAGTTTTCTCCTTCTTGACTCTTCCACCACAAGAGTCCTCTTCTCAGTTCTGCTGTCTCTAGCCTGGGCCTCTCCTTACATACGGTCATTAGCTCCTCCCCAAGAGTTCACAAGTTGTGGGGTTCACATGTTATGTTTCTTAACAGACTTGATACAAAGCTCAAAAGAATCTTGAACTGAAACATGGTGTTAATTCAATAGCAGAAACTTTGCTTGCCATTACAGTGAGAGAGGAGCAAGGTCTGGCTCTGGCCCCAGCCACAGGAGAGTGGCAGTGGCAGCCACTACTTTGAAGCTCTCAGTTCATAGAACCTGGTGGGGGTGAGGGGGATCCAGCAGATGATCAGAGTTGGATTGCGGGGATAACTTTGGTGGCACTGAGGTAGGATTCTTTTGCTTTTCCAGTACTTGAATCTGGGAGGCAGGCTTGGTGTGAGGAGGAGCACTGGCACATTGGAACTCCTGGTGGTGGTGGATATAGAATCCTCCTCACAGTTTCAAGGCAGAAAAGAGTGAATGCGGTGACTCACAGGTGAGTCTACAGACTAGGAGTGGAGTAAGCACCTCTCCTTTCATCAATACTAACTTGGAAGAATGGAAAAAATTACAGGGCCATAGAAATACCTCTGAAAATAGCTGCACAGAACCCCTGAAGTTTGTGACACTACACCCTCCACACTGGAAGCAGAGATCTATCTTAACAAAGAGGTAAAAAGTGAAGTAATTGACTGGGAAAATGAACAAACAGTGGGAAAAATCAGACTATAGAATCTCACTTTAGTGACAAGGAAGATCAAAACATACAATTAGAAGAACACAGCAAAGTCAAAGGTCCTACATCCAAAGTCACCAAGAAAAATATGAATTGGTCACAGAGCATGGAAGAGCTCAAAAAGGATTTTGAAAATCAAGCAAGAAAAGTAGTGGGGAAATTGGGAAGAGAAATGAGAGTAATGCAAGAAAATGATGGAAAATGAATCAATAGCTTGTTAAAAAAGAAATAAAAATAATGCTAAAGAAAATAGCACCTTAAAAATAGATGAACCTAAATGGCAAAAGAAGTTCAAATAGCCAATGAGGAGAAGATTGTCTTAAAAAACAGATTTGGCCAAATGGAAAAGGAGGTCCAAAAACTCACTGAAGAAAATTATTCTGTAAATTTAGAATAGGGCAAATGAAAGCTAATGACTTTATGAAAAATCAAGAAATCATTTAACAAAACCAAAAGAATGAAAAAAATAGAAGACAATGTGAAATATCTCATTGCAAAAACAACTGACCTTGAAAACAAATCTAGGAGAAATAATTTAAAATTATTGGACTGCCTGAAGGCCATGATAAAAAAAAAAGAGCCTAGACATAACCTTTCCAGGAAAACTGCCCTGAACCAGAGGGTAAAATAGACATTGAAAGAATCCACTGATCACCTCCTGAAAGACATTCCAAAAGGAAATCTCTTAGGAATATCGTAGTAAAATTCTAAAGTTCCCAGTTCAAGGAGAAAACATTTCAAGCAGCCAGAAACAATTCAAATACTGTGGAAATACAATCAGGACTACACACTATTTAGCAGCTTCTACAATAAGAGATCAGAGGACTTGGGATACAATATTCTGGGGGTCAAAGGGGTTAGGATTAAAATCAAGAATCATGTACCCAACAAAACTGAGTATAATCGTCCAGGGGAGAAAAAGGATATTCAGTGACATAGTAGACTTTCAAACATTCTTTATGAAAAGACCAGAATTGAATAGAAAATTTTACTTTCAAATACAAGACTCAAGAGAAGCATGGAAATTTAAATAGGAAAGAGAAGTCATAAGGGATTAGTTAAAATTGAACTATTTATTTTCCTAATTGTATAGATCATATTTGTAACTCATGAGACCTTTTTACGTATTAGGGTAGTTGGAGGAAAGATAGATAGATAGATAGATAGATAGATAGATAGATAGATAGATAGATAGATAGATAGATAGATAGATAGATAGATAGATGAGAGATAGACAGACAGATAGATACATAGATACATAGACAGACAGAGGGCACAGGATGAATTGTTTATGAAGGGGTAATATCTAAAAAATAAAATTAAGGGTTGAAAGAGGAATGTACTGGGAGTAGGAGAAAAGGAGAGGTATAATGGGGCAAATGATCTTTCACAAAGAAGCAAGAAAAAACCTTTTACATTGGAAGGGGTGTGGGTGAAGGTGAGAATGAATGAATGAACCTTACTCTTATTAGATTTGGCTTAAGGAAAGAATAACATAAACACTCAATTGGGTATGGAAATCTATCTTACCCTCCAAGAAAGTAGGGGAGAAGAGGATAAGAGAGGGGGGAGTGATAGAAGGGAGGCCAAATGGGAGAAGGTGGTAATCAGAAACAAGCACTTTTGAAGTGGGACAGGGTCAAGGGAGAGAATAGAATAAATGTGGGTATAGGCTGGAGGGAAATAGAGTTTGCCTTTCACAACATGATTGTTATGGAAGTTTTTTGCATGACTACACATGTATAACCTATATCACATCGCTTGGTTCTCAGTGGGGTTGGGTTTGGGAAGGAGGAACTGAGAGAGTGTGGAATGCAAAGTTTTAGAAATGAATGTTAAAGGGGCATCTTGGTGGTGTGGTGAGTAAAGTGCTGGCCCTGGAGTCAGGAGGACCCGAGTTCAGTTCTGGTCTCAGACACTTAACACCCACGCAAAAAACTAGCTGTGTAACCTTGGGCAAGTTACTTAACCCCAATAACCCTCCAAAAGGTAAAAAAAAATGAATGTTAAAATTGTTTTTACATGCAACTGAGAAATAAGATGTACAGGCAATGGTGTATAGAAATCTATCTTGCCCTACAGTAAAATGGGAGTGAAGGGGATAAGAGAATGAGGAGGGAAGTGATAGAAGGGAATGCAGATTGGGAGAAGGGGTAATAAGAATGCAGGCCTTCTTGGGTAGGGGAAGGGAGAGATGGGGAGAAAATTTGAAACTCAAAATCTTGTGGAAGTGAATGTTGAAAACTAAAAGTTAATTAATTAATTTTAAAAGGGGGAAAAGATTCTATACTTGAATAGCTAAAGTTGCCAGACAATTGGCCTCCTGTTAATCAAACAACTAGGCTTTATAAAAATGCCACTGGTGCCAGGTAGATAAATATGCTCCAGATAAATAAGATCACTGTCTCTCTGTCTCTCTCTCTCTCTCTGTCTCTCTCTCTGTCTCTCTCTCTCTCTGTCTCTCTCTCTCTGTCTCTCTCTCTCTCTCTCTCTCTCTCTCTCTCTGTCTGTCTGTCTCTCTCTCTCTCTATATATATATATATATATAAAATATGGATATGTGTGTATGCATATGTATATTTATATATACACATATATACATACACACATTTGCACAGAAATATTTCTAAGGTTAATTTATGCTGAAGAGGGGGCAATGAGTCAAGATGAAAAGCTAGCTTGAAGTAATGAATAGGTTAATTGACTTAGAATGAAAAAGACCTAAGTTAACATCTTAGTATTGATGCTTACTGTGTGCTATTGAGTAAATCACTTTATTATTCCCAGTATCAGCTTCCCAATAATTTAAATGGGCATAATTATACTCATAGTACCGACTTTATGGAGATGTAAGAATAAGACAGAGAAGATAGAACAAGAGATTAAAGTTAAGAAATGCTGCATTCAACATGTTTAGCAATTTTTTTTTGTTGTTGTTAAGCAATAGGGGTTAAGTAACTTGCTCAAGGTTACACGGCCAGTTATTTCTGGGTGTGGTGCTGAGTGTCTGAGCCCGGGATTCGATCTCCAGGTCATCCTGACACTGGAGCCGGTGCTCTTACTCACTGAGCCACCTGGCCGCCACTAAGCAATTGGGGTTAAGTAACTTGCTCAAGGTTACACAGCCAGGTGTCTCTGGGTGGGTGCTAAGTGTCTGAGCCCGGGATTTGATCTCCAGGTCATCCTGACACTGGAGCTGATGTTCTTACTCACTCTGCTACCTGGCCACCCTGTTTTTATATATCTGGCAAATTTTGAGATGTTACCTATCAATTATTGTTTTGCAGAATTGTCTTATAATCAATAATATAATACATTATTTGGAACAAATAATAATGAGTGTTACTGTAGTGTGACAGTAAGTATTTTGACATTAAAATAGATCTAGGTAAAAACTTCGTAATTGATACTTGTTATCAGTATAATCCTGGGTCTATTGTTGCAAACTCTCTATCCTTCATTTGCTTTTCTGTAAAATAAGGATAACAGTAATTCATGGGGTTATCAGGAGGAGAAAGCTATGCAATAAAATAAAGAATTATTGAAAGAAAAACTACTTTTGTAATTAAATTGTGGATTATATGTGGGTGGATATGAAATATGTATTATTTCTAAGTTTATATGTATACCTATTATATGCCTGTTTTTATCTTTTAAAAAATATTGAAACTTAGCACTGATAATAAGTCTGAAAATTCTTGCTATTGATAGGGCAAGTAAAATTAGAGGATAATGTAGTAATTGAAAAAAATAAACCTTTCAGCATTGCTACCTGCCTGGCTACATGATATTGCAAAGTAGACATTATAATGTAGCCTGGGGTTGGATAAAAAATAGATTCTTTTGTAGCAGGGAATTAACAGAACCTTGTACTTTATTTTCTGACGATGTCTTTGATCCAAAACAGTGGCCTGGTGAAATTCCAATTTTATATCCTTAACTTTCCTTTGATCATGTTCTAAGTGGGTTCTGTAATATTTTACCTACATCAAAGCAAAAAAAAAATCATGTGTAATAAAAATGACTAAAATACCACTCAAATAAGTCTTCTGTTGAGAATGCTAATAGTTTATAAGGCTTTCATAAGGAAGCAGAAAGAGGAGCCTAATTTGTCATTACCACCTCAAACACCATGTATCCTTCATTAATAGCCCATCAAAAACCAAGTACAATTATAGAAAAGAGCCTCATGGCAAATCAGAGTGAAATATTTTCAATATCAAAAGCACTAAGTTCTCAGCACTAGCCTTCTACAATGTTTTTTAGTTTTCTCTAAGCAAGTTCCCAAGATTGTATTTAATTTGCCCCTTTCCTTCAATAAATTGTATTTCAGTGCTAAGTATACGTGGGTCACTCCACATTGGGTACCTCCTGGTAGTTTTTCCCATAAAGAAAAATCTGTTACCTGGTAAGAAATTCTGATCCCCCAAACACAATAGTTAGCAAGACTGACTTGCCTAGTAGATAAAACAGGTGGTTGCCTACAAGATGTGATTTTAGATTTTAGGTAGACATTATTATAGGATTTAGAAACTGATTGTATTTTCAAGGTGAAAGAAAGGGGGGAGTCAAAGATAACACCAAGGTGAAGAATATGAGTGACTAGAAAGATTTAATCTGTTCAAAACAAATACAAAGATCAAAGAAATGGGTTTGGAGAGGAAAGAAAATGAAATCAATATTGGATACATAACAGAATTTAAGAGTTGGAAGATACCTTAATAGCCAACTAGTATAACCCTTAAACCACCATACCTAAAATGTGGTTGCCCATCTTCTGCTTAAAGATCTGCATGTAAGAAGACCACACTATGTCCTGACACAGACCATTTAAATTTGGGAAAGCTCATGATGCTTTAGCCATTTGTCTCTGTTATTCACACTACTTCCCAGTTCAGGTGCTTAGATGACTATGCTAGTCAGTACCTTGAAAGTAGACATTCTTAACATTTTTATGTCACCTACTCCTTATTCTACTGAAGCTTAAATATTTCTTTTCAAAATATGTTTTTAAATGATTAACATAAAATACTAAAGATTGTTAAGGAAACCAATTACATTCACACCCTGCCCCCCTTAAATCTAGGAATTTATTCACTAAAGATTAAAAATTCTTGCTTTTAAAGGGATTTGGACTCACCTTGATTGCTTTTCTTCTATAGTTTGGTCTTTTGCAAACAAATGCTATTTCCCTTTCTGTGCTTTCTCTTCTTTTTTTGTCCAATTTTTTTTTCCAATTTATTTATTTATTTTTAGTTTTCAACATTAATTTCCACAAGATTTTAAGTTACAAATTTTTCTACCCATCTTTCCCCTACCCCTACCCCCAAATAGTGAGCCTACTGAATACCCCTTCGCCAATCTGTTCTCTCTTATGTCCTCTTCCATCCCCCCACCCAAACTTTCTAGAAGGGCAAGATGGATTTCTATTCCCCAGTGCCTGTATATCTTATTTCCCAGTTGCATGTTAAAAAAAAATTCCCTCCCTCCTATCTCTCCCCCCACTTATTCTATTTTGTCCTTTGACCCTGTCCCTTTTCAAAAGTGCTTGCTTCTAATTACCCTCTCCCCCGATCTGCCCTCCCTTCTATCATCCCCTCTCTTTTCCCCTTCCCCACTACTTTCCTGTAGGGTAAGATACCCAATTGAGTGTGTATGTTATTCCCTCCTTAAGCCAAATTCAATGAGAATAAGGTTGATCCATTCCTTTCACCTTCCTGCTCTTCCCCTCCATTATAACAGTTTTCTCTTCCCTGTTTTATATGAGAAAATTTACCCTCTTCTATCTCTCCCTTTCTCCTTCTCCCAATATATTCCTCTCTCCCCACTTAATTTTATTTTTTAGATTCATCCCTTCATATTCAACTCATCCTGTGCCCTCTGTCTATGAATAAAAGTACATGCATACACAATAACAAACTCACACATATATATGCACACATACGCCTTCATATATGTATATACATACATACATATATATTCCCTTCAACTACTCTTATACTGAGAATAGTCTCATGAGTTACAATGATCATTTTTCCATTTAGGAATTCAAGTTCCTTATGATTTATTTTTCCTGTTTACCGTCTCATGCTTCTCTTCCTTCTTGTATTTGAAAGTCAAATTTTCTGTTCATCTCTGATTTTTTCATCAAGAATGCTTGAAAGTCCTCTATTTCATTGAATGACCGTATTTTCCCCTGAAGCATTATACTCTGTTTTGCTGGGTAGTTGATTCTTGGTTTTAATCCTAGCTCCTTTGACCTCTGGAATATCATTTTCCAAGTTCTTTGATCCTTCAGAGTAGAAGCTGCTAGATCACATGTTATCCTGATTGTGTTTCCTCAATACTCACATTGTTTCTTCTTTAAGGTTTGCAATATTTTCTTCTTCATCTGGGAACTCTGGAATTTGGCTATAATATTCCTAGGAGTTCCCTTTTTGGTATCTTTTTCAAGAGGTGATCAGTGAATTCTTTCAATTTCTATTTTGCCCTCTGGTTCTAGAATATCAGGGCAGTTTTGCTTGATAATTTCTTGAAAGATGATGTCTAGGCTCTTTTTTGATCAGGGCTTTCAGGTAGTGCAATAATTTTTTTAAATTATCTCTCCTGGATGTCTTTTCTAGGTCAGTGGTTTTTTGAATGAGATATTTCACACTTCCTTCTATTTTTTTATTTGTTTGGATCTATTTTATAGTATCTTGCTTTATTATAAAGTCATTAGCTTCCATTTGCTCCAATCTAATATTGAAGGAATTATTCTCTTCTGTGAGGTTTTGAAATTCCTTTTTCATATGGCAAATTCAGCTTTTTAAGGCATTCTTCTTCTCATTGGCTTTTTGAGCCTCTTTTGCCATTTGAGTTAGTGTATTTTTCAGGGTGTTATTTTCTTCAGTTAGGCTGTTGACTTGCTTTTCATGATTTTCTTGCATTATTCTAATTTCTTTTCCCAAATTTTCCTCCACTTCTCTTACTTGATTTTCAAAATCCTTTTTGAGCTCCACCATGGCCTGTGACTAGTTCATATTTCTCTTGGAAGCTTTTGATGCAGAAGTTTTGACTTTGTTTTCTTCTGCTGGTTCCATGTTTTAATCCTTTTTGTCCCCCCAAAAAGGATTCTGTGTTCTGATTGCATTTCCTTTGCTTGCTTATCTTTCCAGTCAATTGCTTTATTTTTGAGCTCTTTGCCATGATAGAACTCTGCTTCCAGAGTGAAGAGAGCTGTTTCCCAAATTGCATGGGGTTTTCACAGTTGTTGTCAGAGCTGTTAACTGAACAAGGAGAGCATCCTCTCTACAACCACCACAAGCTCTGGCTCACTGGCCACACATTCCGGGACTGCCATCCAAGACTGCAACCCAGATTTAGGCAAGTCAAAGCAAGAGCAATTACCCTAGGAATGGTCACTTGGTACCCCTACAATCTGTAGGCCAGGAGTTATAATGGTAGTCAAATGGCAGTGGCTGCAGCCGCTGCACCTCTGCTACCTCTCACCCTAGGGGCAGGGGCCTGACTGCACTCTTCTGTCTCCCAGTTCTAACAGAGTTCTCCACTGACCTTTCACTTTCTTCTTGGTGTTTATGGGTTGAGAAGTCTGGAAATTGCCAAAGCTGCCAGTGAGTCACTCTCCTAAAATCTGCTCCAGCCTGTCTGGGCCACAGGTTGGGGCCACCCTAGATCTGGCCCTATGTGGCTCATATGGGATTGTACTCAGATCCCAGCCTGGTATGATAGACCTTTCCTGTTGGCCTGTCAGGATGCCTTCAATGGAAGATTTGTTTCTCTCTGTCACTTTGTGGGTTCTGTAGCTCTAAAATTTGTTTAGAGTCATTCTTTTACAGGTAGTGGAGGTGGTTGGTGCTTAGCTAGCTTCCTGCTTTTTCTCCACCAGCTTGTCTATGCCCCCCCTTTGTCCAAATTTAAAGAGAGAAATTACTACTACTTTTAAATTATCTATCTGCCACCCCAAGACATTCATTCACAAAGAAGATATACTCAAGATGATTTTGACTTATGATATTACAACTTCTTCTTACAAGTCCAGTTCAATTAAATTCTGTTGTAAAGAGTGTCACTCCAATGCTCATCTCCTCATTGTATCCTAGCAGACAATGATTATCATCAGCATGGGCTCACACTATTTAGTTTATAGACATTAAGTAGTTGATAATTCCACAAAGTAGCAATTTCATGACTGTGACACATAAAAGTTTCTCTTTGACAAAATAAGAAATGGACATCTTCAATATTTCAATTCTGCCAAAATGAATGAGATCAGATTTTTTTGGTGCTTTTATGTTTTATTCATGTGTCTTATTTATTATTACATTTTACAGATTTACAGTTTGACCCCACTTTGTAAGAGGTGGTTTAACCACCACCAGTATGTATAACTTAGAAAATTGCCTGAACCCTCAGAGTGTTAAATAATTGGCCAATGGTCACACAGTAAGTGTTAGAGGAAACTTGAATCCAGATTTCCCAACTATCCATTCATAAACATTTCTCTAAAATAAAAGCCAGGGCTCCAACACACTATTACTTCATAATATTTTTGTAAAAATTAATATGTTATGGAAATGTATATCATGTATCCCTTAATAACTAAATGATCCGGAGTAAAATAATGGCATCTGAGGAAAATAGCATAGCTAGCAGACAATAGAGTATCAGAGTTAACAGGCTAAATCTCAGGAAACTATGGTTGCATGGAAGGCTTGATTAAATGAAAAAAAATAATAAAATCACAAATAAAATACTTTAAAAGTATGACCACATGATAAATTTTCAGTTCAAATGTTTCATTATTTTGATGTGAGAAAAGTGTATACCTTAATAGGAAATAGATCTCTACATTCCAAAGTCTGTGAATAGGCATAGCAAAAAGAATAGAGACTACTAGTCTTTGTTGCTATTTTTTTTCTATGAAACAAAGAAACCAGTGAACTTTGAATGGGCTTTCTTATTATATCTTAAAGTCAAATTGTACAAAAAGTTATATTGGCAAAAACAAAACAAAACGGAAAAGTATGTTTGATAGAAAGATTCCCAAGAAGCTACTTATCTGGAAAATATATTTTATGTCTCTACCAGGTAGAAAGATTCTATATCAGTCTTCTTCAGAATTCCCAACTTTATGCCTTGGAAGCCTCATAGCTTTTGTTTACCTTTTATAGAGAAGGAAATTTTGTATGAAACAAATATTTAGTGGACAGATTACTCTTTTATGTGTTTGTCTTAGGATCAAGTTTCAGGATCTGAATAGCTTAAAAATACTTCCTAGCCTTGAGAAACAAAAAAAAAGGACTCTGGGGGTTTATTTTTGAGAATATATTTGTTGTCTTAAAGGATAAAAAACTAATTTTTATTCAACATTTTTTAATTAATGTATTTACTTTTACTTTACAACATTCAGTTCCACAAGCTTTTGAGTTCCAAATTATCTCTCCTTCCCTCTCCTCCCCCCTCTCCACTATGGCAATATGCAGTTCAATGTAGGTTCTACAAATATCTTCATATTAAACATTAGTCAAGTTGTAAAGAAGGATCATAATGAATGGGATGAACAACGACAAAGAAGGAACAAAAAAAAAGAGAGAGGGCAAGTAGTTTGTTTCAATTTGCATTCAGACTCTGTAAATCTTTCTCTGGGTGTGGAGAGCCTTTTCCATCATGAGTCCTTTGGAGTTGTCCATAACTTTGCATTGCTGAGATGAGCCCAGTCTATCAAAGCCAGTCATCACAGATACCCACATGTCTATAATTGTGTGCAGTGTTTTCCTGGTTCTACTCCTTTCACTCATCATCAGTTTAATATGGGTCTCTCCAGGTTATTATGAAGTCTTTTCACTCCTCATTTCTTATAGCACAATAGTTTTCCACTACATCATATACCAAAACTTGT
Organism: Petaurus breviceps papuanus; assembly: GCF_028583685.1. NCBI lineage: Eukaryota > Metazoa > Chordata > Mammalia > Diprotodontia > Petauridae > Petaurus > Petaurus breviceps. Next base: position 21,631,421 of record NW_027185799.1, read on the forward strand.
TTATCCATTCCCCAATTGATGGGCATTCCCTTGATTTCAAATTCTTTACCACCACAAAGAGTACCTATAAATATTTTTGTTTATACAGGTCCTTTTCCCACTTGTTTGATCTCTTTGGGATGTATCCTAGAAGTGGTATTGCTGAGACAAAGGGTATGAACATTTTTATAGGCCTTTGGGCATAGTTTTAAATTGCTCTCCAGAATGGTTGGATGAATTCACAACTCCACCAACAATGCATTAGTATTCTAATTTTTCCACATGTTCTCCAGTATTTATACTTTTTCTGTTTTGTCATGTTAGCCAATCGGACCGCTGAGATGTGGTACCTCAGAGTTGTTTTCAGCTGCATTTCTATGATCAATAGTGATTTAGAGAAAATTTTCATGTGATTATAGATGTCATTCACCAAATTTTTAACATATGCTTCTTCCATACTTTAAATTGTTGTGAAATATTTTAATTTTTTAACCCAGTGAAAAAAGCTTTCAGCTTTACTTTCTGCAAAGGTATAACAATGCTCCAGTGTGGTGAACATTATAAAAAGGGAAGGGACTAAGCATTTTGTGACTACCGTGTGCTACATACTGTGCTAAGCATTTTATGAACATGATTTCATTTGATCCTCACAATAACCCCTGTGAGGTAAGTACTATTACTTTGACATCCTACTTTTCAGTGTTGCTTATATTTTATAAATTGAGGGATTCTAGCACTCTCTTAGAACCAATATGATTTCTAGTAAAGCAAATATTCTTTTGATAACTGACTTTCATGATAATTTCAGAGATATGTGTCTTTATACTGATTAACATAAGTAACATAAATTGGTGACAAGTTGACAAATGCATTTAAATAGATGAATTTCCTATTCAGTCATGGATATTACTAAAAGGCCTTTGAGATCACGTCCAATTTTGAGATTCTGTGATTTAGTTTTTTTTTCTTTTATTCCTAGCCCTAAACACAGTACATAACTGATGGTAAATATTTAATATATATGTATTAACTGACTGAATTCAAAAATAAGGCTTGAAGGTGTTATCAAACGTACAAGGTCCTATGTTTCTAACTGATGCCAACATAATTTGAAAACAAGAGCTTGCCACATCAAAACCCTTGCACAAGCAAGCATCTTATTCCTGTGCCTTTAATGCCAACCAGCTTTTAACAAAGCTGTGCAGAAATGTGCCTACTTTCCCCTGTAGAATGGGGGGGATTATTGGGAAATCAATGCCTTGCAATCAGTTCCTACCCTTATCTTCCAGAGCCAGAGACTGCTGCTGATAAAACACCATAGATTCAAGATTTTAAGAAGTCCCAACCATAGGAGAAAAAGTCAGGAAATAAGTTTGATGCACTTGTCACAATCCATATATCTACCAGTAGAATCTTTCTTTCTTTCTCTCCCTTCTTTCTGTTTCTTTCTCCCTTCCATTCTCTATTTCTTTCCCTCTTTTTCCATTTCTCTTATTTTTTCTTTCTTTTCTTTTTTTTTGTTTTTCCTCATTCCTCCCTCTCTTTCTTCCTCTTTTCTATTCTACCTTTTTCCTTCCTAACTTTTTCCTTCTTTCCTTCCTTCCTCTCCTTTGCATCTCTCTTCTTTCTTTTTCCTTTCTTCATTTCCTTCTCTTTCTTTCCTCATTTTCTTTTTGTTTCTTTCACTACTTTCTTTTTCCTCCATCCTTCCCTCTCCTTCCTTTTTTCCTACCTACCTCTTTCATTTCTATTCTTTTTTTCTTTTTCCTCCATCCTTCCCTCTCCTTCCTTTTTTCCTACCTACCTCTTTCATTTCTATTCTTTTTTTTAAAGCAATCGGGGTTAAGTAACTTCCTCAAGGTTACACAGCCAGTTATTTTGGTCTGGGTGCTGAGTGTTTGAGGCAAGAACCGATCCCAGTTCTCCCGACACTAGGCCCAACACTTTTTCTCACTGAACCACCTGGCCACTCCTAAGCAATTGGGGTAAAGTAACTTGCTCAAGGTTACATAGCCAGTTATTTTTGTGTAGGTGTTAAGTATCTGAGCCTGGATCTGATCCCAGGTCTCCAACTCTGGAGCCGGTGATCTTACTCATTGCACCATGTGGCCACCCCTCATTTGTATTCTTTATCCTTTCTTCTTTCCTTCTTTTCATTCTTCTTTTTTCTTTCTTTCTCAACTTTTCTCCATTTTCTTTCTGTTCTTTATTGATTTTCCTCTTGCATTCTTCCTTCCTTCCTTCCTTTCTTTCATCTTTCCAACAATTTATATTATGATAATTCCCTAACCTTCCCCATTCCCTCATGGTGTTAACCTATGGTTATGCCAGAAAATGTGTGGTACCACTTCAAAGCTTGAATCAAAGTAACATAGTCTTAAACCTTACTAAATGAAGACATGATAATAGATTCGAATTTCAACATCAAGGATGAAAATTTTCTCAAATAATAAACCTTGCTGAGAGGCCCAGGAATGAGGTGAAATATTTGAGGTAGAAACCAGAAAAGGACCAAATCTATGAGACCTATTTTGTAGCATTATTGTGAGGATTCATTATAATAATGTATGCAAAGTACTTTTCAAACAAAGTATTTTGCAAATTTTAAAGATGTACATAAATGAGCTGTTATTGTCATCTTTATCATTCTCCTTTCCATACCATCTAACATTTTAAGTGAGAGCATGCCACACCTGATGACAGGATGTCTCTTGCTGCTGTCCTGCCAACCATCCATCCCCCTCCCCTCTTCGCTCTCTCCACCACACACAATCTTTATCTTAAACTTGGTTAAAAGCAGTTGAGAAGGTTACTACCATTCCTAATTATTCCAATAATTTTAGAACATGATATCTTTCCAAAAATTCATATGAATTAATTTAATTACTCCTAACAGTATTCTATAGCTCTAGTGATAGCCTGAAACAAAATACTTAAATCTGTCTAATTCTGGGTGGAAATCTTTGAAGGAAGAACCTTTTGAAAATCATTTCCTTGTAATACATAAATCTTCCTGTTAAAATTAATCACTTTGGTAGTATTACTATGCTCTCTGTGAATTTAAACAAAGGTAATAGTTGTGGTAGGACATTGAACTGCCAATGATTTTTAGAGATACAATTCTTTACCAGATAATGGTTGAAATTAAAGCAAAAATTGCACCATAATAAAACAGCTATTTTAGAGAATGAATGTCATTGCATTTTTGATCCCATAATATTATTTGAGGGAGAAGTATGATTTATGATGTTAAGAGGAATTTTTGACTGAAAATCCAGTTATTCTCTACTAATACAATGGCATTATGAAAAGAAAAAAACTGAAAAGAAATATCATGATTTTTTCTTAATTCAGAAAAAGAAATTGTTAGAACTGTTTTTTTCTGTTTCTGAAAATACATGTAAGAGACAGGGCAGAATGAATTTCCTAAGGGGAAAACTCAGCAAGGAAAGAAAGAACTTGTCCTTCTCCACAAACTGCTGCTCTCTGGTTGCACTTTGTATTATTGTTCTTCATGAAGAAAAATACATTTTCTTTGAGATAAACTCCTTAGTCTAAAATTATCTCTATGGATGGAGATGCAAAAGCTAATTTCTAAATGGTCCCAAGGCTATTAGGTTCATTTCAGTCTTATGATTGAAATCCCATGTTAACTTTTGGTATGAAGAACTAAAACATTGGGCTCCCTCTGGAGCTGGTTCTGGCAAAGAAGAGGTAGTAGACAGCAGTGCATAGGATTCTTTACTTGTAGTTGCATGTCCCTTAGCAAGTCATCATTTACTTTCTGTCTGCCTCAGTTACCTTAACCATAAAATGAAGGTAATAATAGTACTTACTTCAGAAAATTTTAATGAAAATCAGATGAGATATTTGTAAAGTGCTTAGCGCAGTGACTGGCATATAGTAGTCAATAAATGTTTGTTTCCTTTCTTCTTCCTTATCTCTAACCTTTGTATTGCTCCTAGTATCTAGCACAAAACTTTGCTTGAAATTAATGCTTGATAAATGTTCTTTGAATGAGTAAATCATATGTAATATCTAAAGGTAGAAGAGAACTTAGTGCATCCTTGTCCAAGAACCTCATTTTATAGATGTGGAAGTAAGCTGAAACCCTAAGACAGCTGAATAGTCTAGGGTAACAGAATTAGCATGTCAGAAATTGCAATCTTATCCAGGGCTCTGTAACTATTCCAGATGATATTTTTTTCAGGAATTTCTCTCTAGTTTGTAGTGTTTTGATCCTTGGGACTTTTTTATTTCATTTATGCATATTTTGAGTTTCTAAGACGCTGATGGTGTTAAAAAATATATCTCTAATTTTTGAATGCCACTGATCTAGCTTAAAGAAAGGTTTCTGGAAGCTTAATGGTCTTTTTGCAAAACACTAGGATAGATTTGAGCCTATTCTGTCATTTAGACAACTAATTACACCATTACATGCTGCAATTACAATTAAAGATTTTCAGCTGATGAAAGGCATGTTCATTGCATTCTCATTACCTGATATTTCCTTGCCAACACTCAAGAGTATCATGATTTTGATGAAACAAAAACAACTCAAGAAGCTATATTTGTTCAGTAACATCAACAGAGTAGTTCAGGGAGCCCATTGCAATCCCCTTCTGTCCCATTGTGCAAGTCTACCAAGCTATTTAAAGCTGTAGCCATTATTATTGCTTTACGGAACTTGGCAGCTGCCAAAATCGTTACTTGTTTTTGCTGACACAATATGGTTCATATGAACCATCACAATAGACTCATCACATATGGACTTTTTAGAGGTAAGCCCTTTGGCTTTGATCTGGATTTGACTTAGAACAGAGAAATTGACCTGAGTCACCACATTCTCAAGTCAAAATTTGTTTGTAAAGAAAAGAAATGTCCAACTTGAAAAATACAGCAGATGTTTTGTATTAAGGTTGAACAAAGTTGGGCGGAGGTATAATATGGCTAAGTAATGTTTATAAGAGTTTTATGTATTATGATTGAGGGTGCAATTGCTTATAAAACCCCTATTGGAAGAAATAACATCTGTGCAGTGACTATCTTTCCAATCCACTAAAATTCTAACTAAAGCCAATCCGCTATGGAAAAGACTTTGGTATGTTCCTGTTCCTTTCTAGTCCTATGAATAATTTTGCACTGCAGATAGAAGTTCATAAGATCAGATACAAAGGGTTAGAAGGAATCTCAGATGCCATATAATCTAAGCTCCTCTTTGTAAAACAGATGAAAAAACCAAGGACTGGAGAGGTTAAGTGAATTACCCAAGGTAATTCAGATACTAATTAGCAAAGGATTTAAATTCATGTTCTGCGAATATATTTTGGTGTACCCTGCAAGACACCAAGATGCCTCTCTCACATGAATAGCTACACTCTTCATTCAGATATGGAGAGAAAGGAACATGTCTAAGTATAAAATGAGAAGAAACAGGAAGAGACGCCAAAAAAAAGGAATTGAAGTGGAGGCAAAGGAGTGGAACTTGGTCTAAAGCAATGAAAAAGAAACAGAAAAACTGAACATTTATTTCTCTATAGGAAGGCTTGATTTAATTTCATATCATAAAAGTGCCTGTTATAATTGCTAATGGGTATTTGGAGGAGAGATGGAGAGTATGGATTTTGACAGTAGAGTAATGTAGATAAGTCAATAATACTTAATGTTTCTAAATGAACTTTAGCTTCCAAAGCAGGGCTTGTTTTTGTCTTTTTTTTTAAATTTTGTTTTGTTTCCATTTTAACCCTATGAGTTAGGGAGTGAATGATAAAAATTCAATTGGCAATCTAAACTTTGGAAGATGTGGTTGACTATGTGTAATATTTCAGAAAAAAAGTACAAGATTTCAATCAGAGCACCTGGGTTACCCTCATAGGAAATTCAGTTAAATTGCAACCTCTTTGGGCTTCAATTTCCTCATTTTTAAAATGGAGATGGCAAGTTTTAGGTCAGAGGTGTAATACACATCCAGGAACACTACCTATTGCTGCCAAACCAGATTAAAGTATGTTTGGGAAAAATTTTTTAAATAGATAAAATACATTAAGCATATATATTTTAGAACTAAGACCATTTGAAGCACCCTGGGATCCTTACATATGGATTAGTGGCCCCCACTTCCATTTAGTTTGACAAAATTGCCCTATATCATCCCCACAGATTCCATCTAAAACTAAGTATATGATTCTATGTGACTCTATGTGTGTGTCTCTGTGTTATAATAAAAAATCTTTTACTTAGCAAAATCACAAAATAAAAATTTTTAAAAGGAAAATTGTTTAGCTCTCCATTATGTTATTTCCTTCATCTTCTCTCTTCCATATTGGTAAAGGTTTATACAATTTTTTAATTAATTAATTTACTCAATCATTCCTTTATTTATTTATTTTTAGTTATCGGATTTACATCATTCATTCCCACCAGGTTTTGAGTTGCAAATTTTCTCCCCATTTTTCCCCTACCCACCGCCCCAAAATAGCAGTCCCACAGGATATCCCCTCCTCCAATCTGCTCTCTCCCATACCCCTTTTCCAGTTGATCTCTATGCCCCAGTGCCTGTATATCTTATGTCCCAATTACATGTAAAATAGTATTAATAATAGTATATATATATATATATATATATTTGATTTTAAAACTATGAATTCCAGATCCATTCCCTTCCTCCCTTGTCACCCACCCTTACTGGGAAGATAAGCAGTTCAGTATAGGTTGTACATGTGTGGCTAATACGAAACAATAACATAGTAGATATATTGTAAAAGACTGACTATATTCCTTTCCCTCCTATCCCACCTCCCACTTTTTCTATTCTCTACTTTGATCCTGTCCCTTTTCAAAAGTGAGTGCATCCAACTTCCCTCCCCCCTAGCCTGCCCTCCCTTCAATCATCCCCCCTCTCATCCCCTTCCCCTTACTCTCCTGGAGGGTGATACCCTATTTAGTCTGTATTTCATTCCCTCCTCAAGTTAAATTCAATGGGAATAAGGTTGACCCATTTCCTTTTGCCTTCCTATTCTTCCCCTCCATTGTAACCATTTCCCTTGCCTCTTCTTTACGAGATAGTTTGCCCCACTCTGTCTCTCCCCATCTCCTCTCATTATAGTCCTCTCTCATCTCTTAATTTCACCTTTTAAGTATCATCCCTTCCTGTTAAATTGATCCTGTGCCCTCTATCTATGTATACCTGTAAACATATATATATATACACATTCACATATGTATTCATATGCCCATATACCCTCATATATAGACATATATGTATTTCTATTCCCTTCAACTACTGAGAAAAGTTTCATAAGTTACAATAATTGTTTTTCCATGTAGGAATGTTAATAGTTCAACTTTGATAAGTTCCTTATGATTTCTCTTCCCTGTTTACCTTCTCGTGCTCCTCTTGCTTCTTGTATCTTAATGTCAAATTTTCTATTCAACTATGATTTTTTCAGCAAGAATGCTTGAAAGTCTTCTATTACACTGAATGACCATATTTTTCCCTGAAACATGATACTCAGTTTTGCTGGATAGGTGACTCTTGGTTTTAATCCCAGATTCTTTGACCTCTGGAATATCATATTCCAAGCCCTTCGATCCCTCAGTGTAGAAGCTACCAGATCCTGGGTTATCCTGATTGTGTTTCCACAATATTCAAATTGTTTCTTCTTGGCTGCTTGTAATATTCTCTCCTTAATCTGGGAATTCTGGAACCTGGCTATAATATTCCCAGGAGTTTTCTTTTTGGGATCTTTTTCAGGAGGTGAACGGTGGATTCATTCAACCTCTATTTTGCCTTCTGGTTCTAAAACATCAGGGGAGTTTTCTTTGAGAACTTCCTGGAGGAGGTTTTCTAGGTTCTTACTTTGATCATGGCTTTAAAGTAGTCCAACAATTTTTTAAATTATCTCTCCTGGATCTATTTTCCAGATCAGAGGTTTTTCCCATGAGATATTTTACATTGCCTTCTATTCTTTCATTTGTTTGGATCTGTTTAACAGCATCTTGATTTCTCATAAAGTCATTAACTTCCATTTCCTCCAATATAATTCTGAAGGAATGATTCTCCTCAGTGAACTTTTGAGATTCTTTTTCCATTTGGCAAATTTGGCTTTTTAATGAATTTTTCTCCTCATTGCCTTTTTGAGCCTCTTTTGCCATTTAAGTTAGTCTATTTTTAAGGCGTTATTTTCCTCACTCAGGCTGTTGACTCTCATTTCATAATTTTCTTGCATCGTTCTCATTTCTCTTCCCAATTTTTCCTCCAATTCTCTCATAACCAGCTCATATTTTCCTTTGAAGCTTTTGGTACAGCAGTTCTGATTTCACTGTCTTCCTTCTCTTCCATGCTTTGCTCCTTTTTGTCCCCAAAATAGTAGTCTAATTTTGGAATCTTCTGTCTGCTTTGTTTCCTTTGCCTGGTCATGTTGCCCCTCAACTTGACCCTTGGACTTTTTGCCACAGTAGGACTCTGCCACTAGACAGGGGAGCTTTCATCCCAAATGCTGGGGTTTTCTCAGCTGCCAGAGGAATTAGATACGTGCCCTCTCTGAGTTGTCCACATGCTCTGGCAAGCTGGACACACACCCCAGTACCCCCACCCTAGACTGCAATCCAGATACAAGAAGGTTAAAGCAAGACCAATTACCTCTCAGGCTGGCCCTTGGTCCCCCTACACTCTGCAGACCAGGAGCTGAAGCTGCCAAGTGGCACTGGCTGTGTCAGTGTCTCAGCATCTTCTCACCCCGGGGGCAAAAGCCATGCAGTCCCACTTAATGGGTCCCAAAATCCAGACTGCACTGACCTCTCACTTTGTCCTTCGCATCTATGTGTTGATAAATCTGGAAACGGCCACAGCTGCTACTGATCTGGAGTCCCTCAGGCTGGTGGCTGGTCAGGCCTGCCCTGGAGCTAAAGCCTTGGTGTCGGGCTGGGTCAGGCTCCCAGAGGGCTGAGCTGGCTGATTCCTGCCAGCCTTCTGGGCTGTCCTCAGTGGGCGGTTAGCTTCACTGTGTCATTTTGTGGGTTCTGCTGCTCCAAAGTTTGTTTAGAGTCCCCTTTTTACATGGATTGGGGAAGGTGGAAGCTGGAGCAGCAGGGAGGTCCTGCTTCTACTCTGCCATCTTGACTCCGTCCCTCCAGTCTATACAATTTTAAAATCTCAGACTGCAAAGTATTATATTAAATGTTATGGTGTATAACTGGAAATATGGGGAATTTTATACCAGGCATAGGGAAGAAAATAACTTGATGATACAGCATAGAAAGCCTATCAATTATGGTAATGATTTCATTTTTGTTTGTATCTTTTATTTCATTGGTGGTGGTGTTCAGTAATTCAGTTGTATCCAACACTTCAGAACCCCATGGACCATAGCTGTCCATGGGGTTTTCTTGGCTAAGCTACAAGAGTAGTTTGCCATTTATTTCTTCACTGGATCATTTTGTTAGGTACTCAGAGGTTAAGTGACTTGATCAGGTTCACACATCTAGGAAGTGTCTGAGGCAGTATTTGAACTCAAGTCTTCTTGACTCCATGTCCTTTGTTCTAACCACCAAGTCACTGGCTGTTTCCTTGATTGGTATAATGGATTATAATAAAAATCAGTAATAACAACCATTATTATTATTATTTGCTTTAAACTTTGCAAAGCAGTTCTCATATGCTATGCAATTTGATCCTCATAAGAACCCTTTTATGGAGGTGCCAATATTATCCTGAGACTAATGGATATTAAATCACAGTCTGAGTTACATTGTTAACCATCTAAGGCAATATTTGATCTCAAGACTTCCTGACTCCCAAGTTCTGCATTCTCTATGCTAGATATCCTGACTCGACCAATTACCTCTACCAATTCAGAGTAATAATTGTTCCACTAATTATATTCTTAGGGTTTTCAAAGACACTGAGAGATTGTAACATGCCTAGGGTCACATTACCAGTATGTGTCCGGGCAGAATTTGAACCCAGACCTTCCCTACTTAGCGACTATCTCTCCACTTCATCATTCTCTCTACTATATCATGTTTATAGCATAATAATAATAATAATAATTCACCATGATTGGCTTTTTAGAGACCATTGAGAAAGAGTTTTGAGAAGGTAAAATGTTATCTTCAATTTCAAATAAATTCAAATTAAAGTTAAGAGAATGAAATCTGTAAACCCTAGGTCAATGATATTAATTGAACTTAGGTTTGATTCTTTGCAAATTATTTTGAATGAATTATTGAAATATAATAAGTGAATGTCTTGAAAAGGATGCAATGATCATTAAGGGCCAACATAACTTTTAGAGAGCAGGCTCTGCCAAAATTACCTCATTTCTATTTTGACAGGGTTATTTGATTGGTAGACCAGAGGTAGGTTACACATAACAGAGTTTACTTAGATTTTAATAAACCATGTGAATCAGTCAGATTCTACTTATAGAAGAAAAGGGATATAGGTAGGCTGGATAATTATAATTAGTATAGTATAATTATATATGTAAATAGTATAGTATAATTAGCTTTATTTGAAATTAGTTCAGTAATTGGACACAAATACTGTTGATTTGTAGTACAATGTCAACTTGGAAAGAGGTCTCTAGTGGAATCCCTCAGTTATCTATGCTTGGCCCTATGATGTCTTACTTTTGTTTTATCAATGACATGGATAAAAGCAATAATTGCTTTCTTGTCATATCTGCAGATGGCACAAAGCTGGGAAAGATAATTTATACACTAGTATTCACAAGAGGATAATGAAAGCCTTGATTTCCAATGTGATTATTACTTGTAAGAAGGAAGAAGGTTTTTTTGGAGACAAAAAGACCTAGGAAGATCTGACCTCTCTCTTCAAGTACCTGGAAACCTGTCACATGGAGGATGAATTAGACTTTTTTTTTTCTTTTTGGCCTGTGAGTTTAGAATAGTCAAATGAAAGTTTATTATTAGGGAATTTTTCTAACAATTATAATTATCCAAAAATGGAATGGGCTGACTTTGTTTTACTTATGTCATTCAAGCAAAACTGGAAAACAATTTGTTGAGTATGCCATGAGGGGCAAAGAGATAGTATTTCTGATATTACTTGATCTAGATGGTTTTAAGGTCACGTTAACTCAGAATTTTTGTGATTTTTTGACTCAGTATTGGATAGTTTTTTTTAATGCTTCTGAATCACTTTCCTCATAAGAATTTTGGTAAGTTGTAGTAGTCTTATTAAAATACTAGAGAGAAAAAAGTAAGAATCTGATCAAGCAAGTGACTTGTCTAAGGTCCCACAACATCTTCTGGGATTTGAACTCTAAATACAAGTCTACACTTTTTTTTAAAACAAACAAAAAGAAACATGCTTTTTTAATGCTCTTACAGTTTTTCATTAAATTAAGTAGAGTAACTGATAATGTTATCCGTAGCCTTTCTAAAAGCTTCTCTCCAGTAATAAAGCTGATTCAAAGCTAAAGATCCTTAAAGTATTGAATAAAGATGGTTATAATTGTTTGGGCTCAAATCTTTTGCCCACATCCAAAGTTCATCCACTGTGGAAGGAATTTATATTAGTATTCATGATGAAATTGTTTTGTGTAAATGGAATGTTATGGTCCCTGAAATCTACCATAATAAAGTTCCCTGCCTTCTGACTCAGAAAATTTGGTCAAAGAAGCCAAAAACAATGTATTAATACACCTTGAAAGCCTTCTGTCTAGTCCCCTTTTAAACTTAAGAAAAGCTTTTCCAGAAAGCATAGGAGCTACATTTTCCTCCTGGTCCATGCCCTGATCCTTTTTGTCCCCAAAAAAGGAATCCAAACTCAGACCACTGTGCTTGCTTTGCTTCCCTCACTTGCTCATATTGCCACTCAATTACATGACTTTTGAGGTTTTTGCCATAGTAGAACTCTGGTACCAGAGGGGGGAGCTTTGTCCCAGTCACTGGAGTTTTCTCAGCTGCTGGAGCCATTAGTTGGCTGCCCTTTCTGAAGCATCCACACACTCTGGCACACTAGTCATGCAACCCAGGACATCCACCCCACACAGTGATCCAGATCCGAGCAGGTTAAAGCAAAAGCGATTACCCCTCAGACTGGTTGCTTGGTCCCCTTACAATTTTCAGGTCTGGAGATCTAAAGAAGACACATGGCAGTGGCTGGACAGCTGCAGCACCTCAGCTGCTTCTCCCTCCAGGAGGCAAAGGCTGGAACACACTCCCGAACTCCCAGGTCCCAAAGTCCACAGTGCACTGACCTCTCACTTTGTCCTTAGCACCTGTGGGTTAATAATTCTGGAAACTGCCACAGCTGCTGATGATCTGAAGTCACTCCAGCCAGTGGCTAGTTGTGGCCACCCTGAGGCTAAAATCTCAGGCTCATGTTGGTCTAGGCTGAGTTCCCAGAGTGCTGCACTGACCCATTCCTGCAGGCCTGCCAGACTGTCCTCAGTGGGAAGTTAGCTTCTCTGTGTCATTTTGTGGGTTCTGTAGCTCCAAAGTTTCTTTAGAGTCATTTTTACATGAATTGTGGGAGGCAGAAGCAGGAGCCCTGCAAAAATCCTGTTTCTTCTCCACCATCATAGGAGTTACATTTTCAAGAGTTTCCATCATTGCAACTACCCTTCCTAAGAAAGTTTAATGATATTCTTGTGATTTTACTATGGTTTCTTGTCAAATCTCATTTCTTTATTTGATCATCACTCTTCCCAGAAGGTACCTCTTCCTTTTTCTCCTAGGTTCCATTTTCTCATTGATAAATTTGTACATTTGTCCCATCCTTGTATTCACCTATCACTTCCCTTTGGTGGGCTTTGAATTCCCTGATTTTCTCTCATATCTACAAAACCAGTGATCTATCCAAGATCTAAAATTACCAGCCATGCATTGTCTTGTTGAGTTTCTACCACTTTAGGAGGTAATCCTCCAAGAATCCCTGCCCACTTGAACCTGGATAATTCTCTTTCTTCTGAGTAAGTTGAAAACAAGTTTTCATCATTTCACCAAGTGACAAAATACTTTTAAATGTTCTTAACACATCTTAATACAAAACCTTAACACATTGTATAAAAGCTAGATTATGATGATGATGATGATGGTGATTATGGCTTTGTAAGATATAATTGCCAAAGTGAAGATTTTTCATGTAGATAATTGATAATAACAGGTATTTCACATGTAATTTTTACTGGTCTCCAGTAATACTCTAAGAGATAGAGAGTACCCATATTGATGAAATGCCATATCACTCAAAATATTAATGTATTGAAGTTCAAATAACTTAAAAAGAAGAAAAAATTGTGAATAATTCCATAATATCAGTGAGAGTATCCATTATACCTGAGCACCGTTGGTCTTATCATGCCCCAGAGCTCAGCATGTGGTCACAGGACACTGATGTATTAATTCTCAGTAAAGCACTGAAAATGTCCAAAACTTCTGGGCCACTCAGGAAGGCAGAGAGTACTAGGGAGATAAAAGAAACCCTACCGCAGGTCTCCATTAGGCACTGGATCACTTCTGTGTCGTGACATAACAGGTGGAGTTTTTGTAGGATGGGGGAACCATGCTAATTTTTTAGTCATAGCTGATTGTGCCACCACTATACAATAATTTAAGTATGATTTTCCAACTACATATGTACTTATTTATTTGTTCAACAAATATTTATTGAGTGTTGTGCACAAGGTATGATTGGAAAATATATTGTTGGAAATAAAAGATAAGGGATAATACCTGCCATTGTGGAATTTATAGTCTAATAGGGTAGATGAGAGAAAAAATTAACTAGTAGTACAAAGTAGAATGGATTTAATGAGAGTTAGAAAGTACTGGGGCAAGTGAAGTGTTTACTTCATTTGGAAAATCAAGACAAGCTTGAGGAAGATGTAAAATAAGAACTGCAGCTTTCAGAAGGTTAAGAATGGTACATTGAAAGAATACTGGACTTGACATCAGAACTGGACTCAAACACCAGTTCTGATAATTACTAGCTTTTATGACCTGTGCAACAAATCTCTCAACCACTCTGGGCTTCTTTCCTCAATTTAACTTACCTTCAAAATGAAGGGGTTTGACTATACAAATGATGAGGCTCTTCTAACTCTAAATCTATGATTATTTAAATTTAAGAGATCTGGAGAGTATAGAGAGTATATTGTAGGCAGATCACTTTGGGCAGGAAAAGCATGGATGAGAAAGAATCTTATAGGCATCTGGGATATAATGAGTAATCCTATTTCATTCCAGTATAGTTATATGAAATGGAGTAGTGAGGGAAGGGTAAAAGGAAATATTGTGATGAAAGCATACAGGATTTTGAATATCAGGGTAATGGAATTTGTGATTTATTTGGCAAGAACTGGGGAACTATTGAATGTTTTTGAGCATACATTTGAAGTGATGGTAAGAGAAGTATAAAGTATAAACAGTAATGAAAGAAGTAGAACAAGGAGAGTATAGAGTCATGGAAATAAAAAGAACATTTGAGTTCCGTGAAGAAATGGTCAGTTAAGTCAAAAGCAATAGAGGTGCCTGAGGGAAATATAATCTGTTGGATTTGGTTATTATTGATAACCTTTGAGGAAAATTCAATAGACTGATAGAGACAGACACTGAAGAGCAAAAATGCTTTGAGAAAGAATATGTGATGAATACAAACTTGCCTTTTGGGAACTCTCAACAGTAAAAGTAAAGTGAGATTAGATGATAACATGAGGAAGACTTGTTCTGGTTTATGAACATCAATAATTATCACTGTACGTTTCTTTTTTGTGTGTGGGTTGGGGAGGCAGTTAAGGTTAAGGGCCTTGATTAGAGTCATGTAATTAATATCACTGTTTATATCTAAAGAAAGCAGGAAGCATAAAGTTACATCTTTTTTTGGCAATATAAGGTGTGAATTTCTCCTTCTTTCAAGATGATCTTCTTATGCAGAATGCAAAAATCATATTTATCGCAGCTTATGTAGCTATAGATACAAATCCTAGCTACATGAAGGGAGATAATCTTTGAATAAATGGCTATTTTTTAAAAAACTTAGTTGAAGTATACTCATTTTTTCAAACTAATGTTTCAGAATTCAGCCACTCTTCTGTTTCCTGCTTTCATTTTAAAACATCAAATGCTTTTATATCCATCAATGTTTTTCATTTCCTCATCTTATCCTAGCCCTCCTCTTTGAATCCTACAGTTTTACATGTGTGGCCCATCTTTCTAATTCATTAGATATCCCACAATGTACCTAACTTTCAAAATAGCACAAGTACTCAACATTAAAGTGACTTGTAATCCCCTGCTCTGCAGGAACTGATGCTTACAGCTCCCATTAACTCTGCTGGAAGTTATATGCTTAACTCTCCACTCATTCAAAGAATATGTATGCATAGTACAGAAATCCACTTATGTGGGATAGTGTGATTTTTTGAGCTTTCAATTTTGACTATTACATGGAATTTATCTTTGATGAAATATAAGGCATTGCTGCCAAACATACCATATATTATACTGTTCATATTTTATTCTATACAGGCATGATTTTTATCCTATACTTTACTCAGCTAGGACATTATTCTTTATTCTTTCTAAACTCATGTTAAGATGACTTTTCTGAAATGAAAAATTTAGAAAGTATATTATTCAAATATTACCTGTAAGGAAAGTAAAGCCACACTACCTTTTCTGACTTAGCAATTACATTCAGGAATCTCTCTCTTATTATTATTCATCTATTGTTATGTCCTGGGCATCTTCTGATTTAGGTTCTTCTCTAAGCCTTAAAATTAAGTATGAGTTATTTTATTTTTTTCCATAGCCTTCCAGGAAGAAGACTCTCAATATAAAATTTTAGTATACATCCATTAATTGCAACAAGTAGGGGACATGTTAAGTGGTAGGATTTTCTAGAATGCTTTTGCTTTCCCTTATGTGCCATTTCTATCCATACTCAGGAAAATAAAGGTTCATGTTTCCTCTTTAAAAGTAGCATCACACTTTTGACTAAGTATAACTGTACTGGAAAGAGAAAAGAAAACCAAAGCTCTACAATGGCTAAGTCCAAGAACCCAAGTGTGTTCAAAATAAGGGAAATAATTTAAATTTAAAAATTCAAATACATTTTAGAATAATTTATTTAGTATTTTATCATGTGTGAGGCACTACAAAATAAAAAGAAAATTAAATTATCCCTCCAATTAAGAAGTTTATTTTCTGTTGTGGGCAAATCTGTTTATATTTAAGTAAATATGCGAAATCACTTTTCAGAGAAAGATACATGTTTTCATATTGTGCATGTATGTATATACTATACATGTGTTTTATATATATATGTATATATAACATATATATACCACCTACATAATTTTGAATATACAGATAGCTATATATAATAGTCTATCCCTTATATAATGAAGATCAATGAACATTTTAGTGTGTTCTATGTAGCATAATTTATCTTTAAAATATTTTTTTAAGAGACTATTGCCTAATTTCCTAGTCGATGTCTCCATTTAAAACTCTATGAATAGTTATTCCTATTCAGAATTAATCAAGAATTATCTGCAGGGTAATATGAAATATTTAGGATCCATTTTCTTTTCTTTTTTTTTTAAAGCAATCGGGGTTAAGTAACTTGTTCAAGGTTACACGGCCAGTTATTTCCGGGTGTGGTGCTAAGTATCTGAGCCCAGATTCAATCCCCAGGTCATCTCGACACTGGAGCAGGGGCTCTTACTCGCTGTGCTACCTGGCTGCTCCTAGGATCCATTTTCCAACCCTTTTAGGATTGCTAATAGCAAAACAAAAAAAAATCATGGAGGAAAAATATCAGAAAATTTCAGGTGTTACAGGCTACTTTATCTTAGAGATGGGAAAGAATGGCATCTTCCTTAAAATATTTTAATCTTAGTCTTAGCTTCCATATGTAGTAGCAGAAGTAGATCTAACAGTGTAGGAGGGTGTCAGTTTTAATAAGTGCTTATTCATTGACTAGTTTGGATTGGTTCAATAAAATTCTGCAACTTAATGATTTCACCAGAAGTGAAGGAAAATAACAGCTAAATCTCAAATCCTATTCTAACTAAATTAATTTATCAGAATTGAGATCTTAGATTTAATAGATTCTGAATAATTTTATTTAATTTAAAGCCTTGGGAAGCTGTGTAGTGCTATAGAAAGGTCCCTAGTTTTGAAAACAGAAGGTCTGTAAGTAAGGGACTCACCTATGCCCTTTAGTATCTGAGTAACCTTGGATGACAAACTTCTTGGATCATAGTTCTGCAAAATAAAGAATTTGTAGTATATGACCTTGGCATATCATGCCAAGTATGATGTTTATTTTAGAATAGCACTTTTGAACATGGTTAATGCTCCATAGGACAAGGAGAAGAGCTGATTGGAAGCCTTTGGAGATATACATAGGCAAGTGAAGGAGAAAATTTTATGATGTGAAGGTTAATATGGAGAGGAAGCAGATGGTAAAGGGGGAGAGCTTAGATACAGAAAAGTCCTATGGAAAGAGTCTTACCATTTTAACAGGATCAGAGCCAGGAAGAAATGAATTCATGTCTTCCCTCTGATATATATTTTCTATGTGAACATGAGGCAAGTCACAACTCCTCAGTCCCCTCAGGAAATGATCTAAGACTATAAGTAGCAGATAAAATACCAACCTCATTAGGTAAATGGAGTTCTTCATTATGAACTCCCTACAACAATGACATCACAGGACCAAAACTTCTCCCCTATCTTGATGCTGTAATGTATCCATTCTTTAATAATATTTGAAATTGTCCTAAGACAGAAAACTCAGTATGGACACTGAAAAGGAGATGGCTTAGTTTGTTGCCTGGACTATTGAAGTGTCATTATGATTGGCTTTCCCACCAAAAATCTCTCCCCACTCCAGTCTAACCTTCACTCAGCATGCAAACTAGTCTTCCTAAAGGCAAATTTGACCATATCAACTTCTCTACTCAATCAATTCTGGTGGTTCCCTATTATTTCCATGATGAAATAGAAAATCCTTAGATTGACAGTCTAAGCCCTTCACAAATTTCTCTCACAACACACTTTTTCAGTTTTCTTATGCTTTACCAAACGTCTTTGTACATAGCAGTTTGCATATTGCCTCTTCTATTAAACTGTGAGCTCCTTCAGAATAGAGACTACCTAGTAGTACATAGTAGCTGCTTAACTGCTAATTACTGACTTCTAAAATATAGCTTTGGCTCATCATTTTCCAAGACTTATCATCTCTAATAATGAAATATTGACTATAATTACATAGAAAATAAATAAATCTGACCGGGTTATTGATTATATTCAATTTTTCTGGGTAATTTAACCTTGCAAGTAATCCTAGATCCTTTCCTATCCTAAGCAGTACATTCCACACCATCTTTTCCTTTGGAGAGGTGGCTGCTAAAACTTCTATGATCTTCATTGCAGCTCCTTGGTATTCAAATTCTATGTTATTCTTATTGCTGGCCATACTTTTCCTTTGATCTAGGAGTTCTGGATTTTGAATTGGACCTTGGAATTTTTATTATTAATTTTTTCAGGAGGTGACGACTGAATTCTTTTGAATTTCACCCTCTAGTTTTAAAATATCTAGGTAGTTTTCCTTTGTAATTTTTAAATGTGATGCTCAGCTTTTTGTGATTGCTGTTATTGCTGTTTACAGTTACAAGATAATCTCATGATTTTAAAAAAATAAATTTATTCATTTTTAATTTTCAGCATTCATTTCTCCAAAATTTTGAGTTACAGTTTTTTTCTACCCATCTTTCCTCTACCCCCACCCCAAAATAGCAAGCCTACCAAATACCCATTCCCCCAATCTGTTCTCTCTTTTATATCCTCCCACATAACCCCGCCAACTTTCTAGTAGGGCAAGATGGATTTCTGTACCCCAGTACCTGTATATCTTATTTCCCAGTTTCATGTAAAAGGCAACTTTTTAAACATTTGTTTTTAAAACATTAAGTTCCAGATTTTTTCCCTTATTCCCTTCTCATCCATCTCCACTGGGAAGATAAGCAATTCAATGTAGGTTGTAGATGTGTAGTTACCTGAATCATTTCCATAATTATTATATTGTGAAAGACTAACTATATTTCCTTCTATCCTGTCCTTCCAACCACTTCTATTTTCTCCTGTGACACCATCCCTTTTCAAAAGTTTTGCTTCCAACTACCCTCTCCCCCAAACTGCCCTCTCTTCTATCATTCCCCCTCTTATGCCCTACTCCACTATTTTCCTGTAGAGTAAAATACCCACTTGATTGTGTATGTTATTCCATCATGGAGCCAAATTCAAGGAGAGTCTTTTCCTCCATTGCAATAGTTTTCTTTTGCCTCTTTTATATGAGATGTTACCCTAAATTATCTCTCCCTTCTCCCAATAAATTCCTCTCTCCCCTCTTAATTTTATTTTTTAGATATCATCCCTTCATATTCAACTCATCCTGTGCCCTCTATATATACATGAACATACATTTGCCCACACTCACATATGTATTTATATACAAATACACTCTCCTATACATATACACATATGTATGTATATATATACATATATATATATTCCCTTCTTCTATCCTCATACTGAGAAAAGTCTTATGAGTTATAATTATTGGGTTTTTTTCCTTGTAGGAATGTAAATAGTTCAACTGTAATAAGTTTCTTATGATTTCTTTTTCCTGTTTACCTTCTTATGCTTCTCTTCCTTCTTGTATTTGAAAGTCAAATATTCTTTTTGGCTCTGTTTTTTTCATCAAGAATTCTTGAAAATCCTCAATTTTGTTGAATGACCATATTTTCCCCTGAAGCATTATACTCAGTTTTTCTGGGTAGGTTATTCTTTGTTTTATTCCTAGCTCCTTTGACCTCCAGAATATCATATTCCAAGCCCTTCGATCCCTTAATGTAGAAACTGCTAGGTCTTGTGTTATCCTGATTGTGTTTCCACAATACTAAAATTGTTTCTTCCTGACTGCTTGCAGTATTTTCTCCTGTCTTGGGAATACTGAAATTTGGCTATGATATTCCTAGGAGTATTCTTTTGGGGATCTTTTTCAAGAGGCAATTGGTGAATTCCTTCAATTTCTATTTTTCCCTCTAGTTTTGTAACATCAGAGCAATTTATGTTGAGAATTTCTAGAAAGATGGTATCTAGGTTGTTTTTTGATCATGGCTTTCATATAGTCCAATAATTTTAAAATTATCTCTCCTGGATTTATTTTCCAGGTCAGTGGCTTTTCCAATGAGATATTTCACATTGCCTTCTATTTTTTTTTTCATTTGTTTGGATCTGTTTTATAGTATCTTAATTTCTGATATAGTCATAACTTCCAGTTGCTCAAGTCTAATTTAGAAAGAGTTATTCTTTTCCAGGAGTTTTTGACATTACTTTTCCATCTGGCAAATGCGGCTTTTTAAGGCATTCTTCTCCTCATTGGTTTTTTGGGTCTCTTTTGTCATCTGAGTTAGTCTATTTTTTAAGGTGTTACTTTCTTCAGTGTATTTTTGAGTGTCCTTTAGCAGGCTGTTGACTCGCTTTTCTTGATTTTTTTACATAATTATCATTTCTCTTCACAATTCTTCTTCCACTTCTGTTACTTGATTTTCAAAATCCTTCTTGATTTCCTCCATGGCCTGTAACCAGTTCTTTTTTTTATTTTTGGAGGGCAATTGGGGTTAAGTAACTTGCCCAAGGTCAATGGCTAGGTATTTTGTGTGTGTGTGTGTGTGTGTGTGTGTGTGTGTGTGTGTGTGTGTGCACGCTAAGTATCTGAGGCTGGATCTGAACTCAGGTCCTCCTGACTCCAGGACCAGCATTCTACTCACTGTGCAATGTAGTCGCCCCTAAATTCATATTTTTCTTGAAGGCTTTTGATGCAGGAGTTCTGACTTTGCTGTCTTTCTCCCACTCAATGCATTGATCCTTTTTGTCTCTCCAAAATGTTTCTATCATCTGTTTGTGCTTCCTGTGCTTGCTCATATTGTCGACCAATTACTTGACCCTTGAGCTCCTTGTCATGGTAGAACTCTGCTTCCAGAATGGATTTGTCCCAAATTGCTGGGGTTTTTGCAATTGCCAGAGCTATTAGGAGGGTGCCTTCTCTACAGCCCCCACAAGCTCTGGCTCACTGATCACACACTCCAGGACCACCACCCAAGACCCCAATTCAGATCCAAGCAGGTTAAAGCAAGAACAATTATCCTCTGAATGGTTGCTTGGTTCCGCTACAATCTGCAGGCCACGAGCTTCTGAGGAAGCCATGTGGTATAGCCGCTTCACCTCTGCTGCTTCTTTCTCCAGGGACAGCAGCGGGACCAAGTTCTTCAGTCACCCCTTGTTCCAACAAAGTGTCTTTGGCATTTATGTATTGAGAAGTCTGTGAGCTGCCACAGCTGCTGGTTATTCACTCTCCTGAATTCTGCTCTGGCTGCTGCTGGTCTGGGCCTCCCTGGGGCTGGAACCCTGTGACTCCTGTGGGATTGGATTGGCTTCCAGCATGCTGTGATAGACCTTTCCTTTTGTCCTGCTGGCTGTCTTCAGCAGGAGATTTGTTTCTTTCTGTCACTTTCTGGGTTCTGTAGCTTTAAAATTTGTTTAGAGTCATTTTTTTTACAGATATTGGAATTGTTTGGAATTGGAGCCCATACCAAGTTTGTGCTTCTACTCTGCCATCTTGGCTCCACCCCTGATCTCATGATTTTTAAATATTCTCTCCTCAATCTTTTTTCCAGGTGAGTTATATTTCCTATGAGATATAACATATGTACTTCCATTTTTTTTCAGTCTTTTGGCATTGATTTATTATTTCTTGCTGTTTCATACAGTCATTTACTGCCATTTGGTCAATCCTAATTTTTGAAGAGTTAGTTTTTATCAGTAATGTGTTGTAACTATTTTATTATGCTGTTAATTTTATTTTTATAGCTTTTTTGCATAGCTCTCATTTCTTTCTCCATTTTTACTCTACTGCTTTTCATTTGGTTTTTAAAATCTTTTATTGCTGGCATTTTTTATTGCTTTCATTTCTTTTGTAAGAATTCTTGTTTGGTTTGTAGCTAACCTGAATTTTCTTTGAGGCTTTCTTATTGATGTTTTCAAATCATTATCTTCTTCTGTATTTGTATCTTTAGTATCCCTTTTACCATAGTAACTTTTTATAGTCATGTTTTTTTTTTATTTGCTAATTTTCCCAGTCTACTTTTTGAAAATTTTTTTTTATTATTTTTTATTTTGTTTTTTAAAGCAGTTGGGGTTAAGTAACTTGCTCAAGGTTACATGGCCAGTTTTTTGTGTGGGTGTTAAGTATCTGAGCCCAGAACCAATCCCAGGTCCTCCCAACTCCAGGGCCTGTGATCTTACTCACTGTGCCACTTGGCCCCCCTTCCCAGTCTACTTCTTCTTTTTTTTTTTTAAAGCAATCGTGGTTAAGTAACTTGCTCAAGGTTACATGGCCAGTTATTTCTGGGTGTGGTGCGGAGTATCTGAGCCCAGGATTCGATCCAAGTCATCCGGACACTGGAGCTAGTACTCTTACTCACTGAGCCACCTGGCCGCCCCTAAATAATTGGGG
>NW_027185799.1:21653967-21696799 GCF_028583685.1 Petaurus breviceps papuanus
TCTGGGTGGGTGCTAAGTGTGTGAGCCCGGGATTTGATCCCCAGGTCATCCCGACACTGGAGCCAGTGCTCTTACTCGCTGTGCTACCTGGCTGCCCCTCCCCCTCCCCAGTCTACTTCTTGATTTTGAACTTTATGTTAGTATTTGACTTTGTTCATTTTGAGGAGGCGAAATATCTGGCTTGAGCTTCTTTCTTTTTTCATCCTTATTCCATTTTCACAGTTCAGTTTAGGGGCATGAAAGTTTTCAATGCTTCCAAGCTGTTATGCCCTGGGGAGAGGTTTGTTCACTACATTCACAGTTTGAGCTCTGCAAACTTGTTTAGGTGTGCTGCTTTGTGTGGCATTCAGCAGACTACTGTTGTATTCAGCTATGGTTAGTCCATTGAAAGGTTCTGCGGTTCAAAAAGATTGACCTGCCAAACTCCCAATTTAATCTTGTGTGTGTGTGTGTGTGTGTGTGTGTGTGTGTGTGTGTGTGTGTTTGGAGGGATGAAGGCAATGCAGTTGGGGTTAAGTGACTTGCCCAAGGTCACACAGCTAGTAAGTTAAGTGTCTGGGGTCAGATTTGAACTCAGGTCCTCTGGACTTCAGGGACAGTGCTCTATTCACTGTTCCACCTAGCTGCCCCTCCCCATTTAATTTTAATCTCCTTCCCTGATTATTATACTGCAGTCAGACTCACATAAGGGGCTAAAGGTCAGAACTGAGTCATCTCTCTCTTTCTGGGATCAAAGTCACACAGTTTAGTTTTTGGAAATTGTGTCTTGCTCCATACATAGCCAGGGTCTCTGTCACACTCAACCTATCATCTTTACTCTGACCCAGAACTGAATGATATGCAATGAAATTCCAGCTGGCATCTCTCTCGCTTCCTAGTGAAGATTTGAAGGTGCTCTGGGATCTCTTTCTGCTGTAGTGCTTCCAAACCTGGTGTTCAGTTTTAGCCTGATTGCCATCTTTGAGTGCTATAATGCTCCCCACTGCTACTACTTCTGTCATCCCTACTCCTTCTGTTGCTACTAATATGCTTTCCTGGGTAACTCCCATCCCAGTCTCCTCAGAGCACTCAGTCTATCTTCCTGAGCTGCCCTATGGCAGAAAAACATGGCTTTTTCTTGGTTTTCCTCACCAAAATTCACTCTAGCATAATTTCTAGTTGTTATGGAGGAAGTGTGTTGGGTTATTTGGGCAAAAATACTGACTTTCCTGCCATCATCTTGATTTTGCCTCCTTCGTAGCAAACTCTCAATAAATGCTTGTTGATTTTCAGAAGAATGAGGACAGTGACTTGTAATGTTCTCATTTAAGCATACTATTTTTTTGTGCAGACAGGGTGTGCTGATGAATGTTTAACAACTAGATCTTAGTAAGTTTAATCTTCATAATTATTTTCTTCATTTTTTAAGTCTAGTCTACCAACAGAAAAAAGAATTAAACTGTGATTTGTAGCATTTTCCAATATCTAAGGTATAAATGCACCCACTGGAAATTTAACACTATGGCTCTTGTTATAACCCAACAAAGAGTTACTTAATTACTACTATAGTGTTTCATTAAGTAGTGACTTCTTCATTATTATACTTCTTCATGCAAGGGTTGCTTGATCCCTTTTTAGGCATGATGTAGAAAAGATTCATTTTTCAGGTATAGTTTCAACCAGATGGCCTCTCAATATCCCTTCCAACTGCAAGATTCTGTGATTCTATAACAACATAGTAGGTCATAGCCTTTGAGAGACAGCTATGATCTCATTTTTGCTAAAGGGAATACTATGACTTTGGAAATCAACTTTAGAAAATCATAGTTTTAAGTGTGAATGTAATTTACTTCTTATACTTTGTTATAAATTATTAAAGTAAGTCTTCCTACTTTGTAATCTTTTACTTTCACATACTTCCTGTCTTATAGAAGCATGTTATTACCCACTTTTAAAAATTATTTCTTAAAATATTTTGTAATTATATCTTTTAATTTAGTAAAAGCTTTCTAACTCATCCATTGTGAGAAGTCATCTTTCCTTTTGGAATTTATTCTTTCCTTCCTTTCTCTCCCCCTTCACCCCCTAATTGAAAATGTTGCATGGATACTGAGGCTATCTAACAATTCCAAGTCACAATTTGGGTGTTTAATTGTTAGAATATAATGTGTTCCTTCCTTTCATTCAATGATCTCTACCCCCAAGCCCCAACTACTGAGCCTTATATTATGAATAGAGCTGAACAGACTATGAAAATCTCTCCAGTCACAAAACAGTACTTACTCTAGAAGAGAATCCCTATCAAATTGATCTATTTATCTCCAGTTCTCTTGTCACAGCAGCAAAGTAATAAATTATTAACATAAATGGCAGAAAAATTGAACACAAACAAGTGAAGCCCTGGAATTGCTGCTAATGTAACTACCAAAGAATGTTATTCTCCATTTCCGGAATATTCAAATCCTTTTTTTTTCTATTAGATAAACATTTCCAAAGGCTCCTTGAGCCAAACCTAAGTGAAAATCTGTGTCTACATTTTTTCCACTACTCACTTTTTTTCCCCCCAACCTTCACCTTAACAGTTCTAAGGTAACTTAAAACCAATCCTTTCATTTTACATGTGAAGAAATGGAACCATTGAAGTTTGGTGAAATTTTTCCAATGCTATTTCTGCAATCACAACCTGCTGTTACTTTGGGAGTTAGGCATCAGGACAACTTCACCTAAGAGAAAAACTGTCCCATTTTTCAGTTGAGTAGACTCATCAATTTAGAGTTGGAAAAAGACTTTAGACACTTTTTATCCAACCTTTTTATTTCATAGATGGTTGAAATGAATTCCTGAGAAGGTGAATGACTTGCCTAATATTGCACAGTTAGTGATTAGTAGAATTAAGATTTAAATCTGAATCCTCTGGACCTGTAAAGTATTGTTTAGAAAGCATCCCTTAATTTATTAGTTGATGATATAGATGTGGTTTATTGATTAAAAAACAAAGTGTACTACAAATTTGTTTTGTTTCAGTGAAACACACTGTCTAGTTCCTTAGAATACCAAAGAGCAATGTGATATACACATATAGCAATATATTTAGCAACAAGTCATTAACTAAAAATCTACCTATTAGATAGGGAATGATAGAAGGAACTTATCAAAGTTGAACTATTTACACTTCTACATGGAAAAATGATAATTGTAACGTATGAGACTTTTCTCAGTATGAGAATAGTTGAAGGGAATATAAATATATAACTATAAATGTGTATATACATATGCATACATATATGTCTATATAGGAGGGTATATGGGTGTATGAATACATATGTGAATGTGTGTACATATGTGTACAGGTATTCATAGTGAGAGGGTACAGGACCAATTGAATAGGAATGGATGATACTGAAAAGGTGAAATTGGGAGGTAAGAGAGGAATATAATGAGAGGAGATGGGGAGAGACAGAATGGGGTAAATTATCTCATATAGAAGAGGCAAGGGAAAACTGTTATAATAGAGGGGAAGAACAGGAAGGCAAAAGGGAATGTCAACCTTACTCTCATTGAATTTGGCTTAGGGGGGGAATGACATACATACTAAATAGGGTATCTCACCCTACAGGAAAGTAGGGGGGGAAGGGCATGAGAGGGGGGATGATGGAGGAGGGGACAGGGGGGGGGGAAGGAGCACGCACCTTTGGAAAAGGACAGGGTCAAAGTAGAGAATAGAACAAGGAGGGGTGGGATAGGATGGAGGGAAATATAGTCAGTCTTTCACGATATATGCATTATGGAAATATTTTGCATATCTACACATGTACAACCTGTATTGAATTGCTCATCTTCCCAGTAAAAATGGGTGATGAGGGATGAAGGAAAAGAATCTGGAATTCAAAATTTTAAAATCAAATGGTTTTTTTTTCAATATTATTGTTATCTTTTTTTTCCATGAAACTGGGAAATAACATATACAGGCTCTGGGTTATAGAGATCCATCTTGCCCTACTGGAAAGTCAGAGAAGGTATAGGGGATGATATAAAAGAGAGCAGATTAGGGGAGGGGATATGCAGTGGGATCACTGTTTTGAGGTAGTGGGTAGGCGAAAGAAAGGGAGAAAATTTGTAACTCAAAATCTTGTGGAAATGAATGGTGTAAACTCAAAATAAACATAAAATTTAATTTAAAATAAAATTTAAAAAAGATAGGGAATTATATCAGATGAAAAACTCAGTGAAAAATTATCGTACCTGATGTTAAGACAATGTGTCTTCTTTCTTTAAAATATTATAATTCTTAAAAGGCGCAGTATTTGAATGGTGTAAAACAATGGGAAGGGGTGACAGGAACAATCTTTAATCTTCTGTATATTAATCAAGTCCTTGTCTAGTCTGTTCTACTGGAGATATATCCAGCCTGACATTTTGCATGCAAAATGTCTAGTTCTGAAATTACTATTTGATTGCATGGTGTATCTATCTTCCTGTGACAAAATATGAAAAGCAGAAAATAAACCTATTTATCTTGGCAGACAGAGACCAGAATGATGTATTTAATGAGAACTAAACAGGTAGAATTAAGCTTAAATGCAGGAGACATAACAGTATAATTTGAAAAATAGAAGTTCTTTCTCTTTTTTCTCCTCAGTGCTCCTTGGTTCCCCCTCCTCTCCCCAACACTGATGCACTGTGGCCAGTTTCAGGAAATACATTCATTAGTCAATTACTTTCTCATAGACCCATTGCTTTGAGTACTATTTGGCCTGAAAAGATTTTAGAAATTCAATATCATGGTGCCTTCAAGAGAAACATGTTATATCAAAAAAATTGAAATAAAGAAAGAAGAAAAAGAAAGAATGTCATCCAGAAAACTGTTGGCAACACATATAGTGTTTCCATCATACTGAGCAATCTACCCTGAACTGTCAATAGTCTGCCATATGAAAAATGGGATCCCATCTTAGACAGGCTTCACTTCTAGCTTTAAAAATACATTTTATAAAAAAAAAGTTTCCTCAAACAACCTAATGTCCTTTTTGTGAGGGGGGTAAATTGATTTGAGAAAGGGTTATGCTTGCTTCAGATTTATGATTATCTCTCATAAGGCTTCATTATTCTTCTAGCTTTCAAAGTAAGCGTCTATGCATATCCAGAAGTGAAAAAAATAAAGGCAGATGCATCTCTTTTATAAAAATTGTTTTGCAAATAATTTTCCCCCATGAATTTACCTATATTGTTTTGTGTGTATTACATGGAATGTCTTTGGAATTTCAGATATATTTACTGATAGAGGAAAATTGAGTCTTTATAAATGTTCCTTAGATGACATGCTATAACTGTAGCAAGTCACGGTTATGCCTTTCCTTCCAAAAGACACGCTTCAGGTAGATAAAAATGGAACTATTTTTATGAACACGAAATAAAAATCTAAAAAAGAGATGAGGTATTCTTCTAAGACTCAACCCTCCATAAAATACGGTCACATTGTCTTTACTGAATGACTAGGGTATTGTGGATTATTTCTCATTCTTAAGAGGAGCTAATGTGCTTTTGGCCCTCTGCTCTGCTAGTGAGCATTTTTTTCAAAGGCAGAGAGGACATGCTTTTGAAATTTCCAGATGTCAGAAAGCTGAGAAGGATAGCTAACATATTAAATGTCAGAACCATTTTTCAAAGAGATCTTTAGAGGCTAAAACATTTGAGCCAAATAGACAAAAAGAGGAAATTTAATAAGGGCAAATATAAAGTCCTATACTCGGGTTAAAAAAAAACAAATTCAAAAATGTAAATTCAGCAGTTTCAAAAAGACCTGACTGTGAATTTGATTTAATTTATTGAAGGCATTCAAATTAAGAAAGGATAAGTCTTTGTCAGGTGTGAACTAGAAGGAATTCTGAGATGGATGACCACTTCTTTTTGACTTCTGAGATTCTAGGATTTTGTGCAGGATTGAAGGAATAGAAGAAATGGGCACTAAATGTCGCTCTTCACGATTCCAATAAGACAGTCAAGTGTCTGAAAGGAATGTAAAAATCTTGTCTTCTTGCTGGTGGAAAGTAATGAATAATACTACATTGATGGGATTTTTTTCAGGGCTACTGATTCCTTTGATTTAGCTCTGGGCAAAATGATGAATGCTCTCCATTTATGGGGGCAACAATTGGCAGTAAAGGTTAACCTTGTTAACCTCCTACCAGAATAACATCATGGTGTCTGTTAAATCTTTCCTTTTCATTTAAAATCTGCATTTAAAAGAACATGCAATCATCCTTGGCAAAGCTTAATGCTGATGCAAGTAATTAGAAGAACAATGTCTTGCTTAAATTTTAGAAGCCAAAAGAAAGGGGAGGTGTGTCTGTATACATCCATGCACACAGTCATGTATGTTTGCGTGTTTATATATACACATAGGTGTTTATATGTACATACTTGTGTGTGTTTATACACACAGAGAGAAAGGGCCTATTTAAACCTGACCAGATTAGTAGAGAATGGTGTACAGGTGTCATGGTATGGACCCCTGGTTAATGACAATCATACTCAGAATGAAAAGTTAGAGGATTCTTTGTCATTTAAAGGATAAGGGACTGCAAGTAATTGATTGAAGGATGATAGAAGTCATATAAAGGTCATACAAAATTGAGTAATATTTATGATTCTCATTATGCAATGTCAGATAGGTTTTGTTTTGTTTTCTGTTGTTTTGTTTTTAGGCAGGACTGTCAAAAATGCATTCAGATACATACCATTCTAGAACTGATTAAAAACAGTCCTGTGAGGTGAGTTTTATCATTATAACTATTCCATATATTCAGAAATGGAGGCTATCAGGTTAAGTGACTTATCAAGAATCATATAGCTAAAAGTATTGGAAGCAAAATTTAAACTCAGGTCTTCCTAACCACAAGTGTCAGACTATCTAGTGCAGAACTCTATCATCTGTACCACCTAGCTAACCAATGCCCAGTTTCAACAGACAGCAGTTATCTACTCTCTACTTTTAGCAAAACATAGGTAATAAGGATAAAGAGAAAAAGAAACAACACAGTCTTGACTTGAATCTTGACTCAGGAAGCTTACCACTAGCTGAGGACAAGCTTAGCTAATTACTTCCATGTATATCATGACCTTTTAACATATGTGTTGTCAATTACACATGGTGATATTTTGTAATGAGGACCTTGTATTACTTATGGGAATGAACATGAGAAGACAATTCACTTTATTATAGTCCTTTCTATAGAAAAGGGAAATGAGTTTCCCTTTTAGTATGAATTTCATAGGATGACTTGGATTTAAATGCTACCTCTGACACTTGGTACCTGTGAGACCTTGGGCAAGTGAGATGAAATCTCTAAACCTCAGTTTCCTAATTTGTAAAATGAGAGTGTTAGACTAGACATCTTGAAGGCTGTGTGCTCTATAATTTTGGCTCACTCCCCTTCTCTTTCAAGGGCACCTTGGTATCAGTTCTTTCTAACCACTGAACATTAAGATTAGTTTTTAAAAACAGGAATGTTTACTTCAAAGGTATAATATGAACAAACAGGGATTTGCTTCTAGGAAAACAAACAAAGAATACAAGTATTCACCAAAAAAACTTGGGAGTTCACAGTTAAACTCACTTCCTATACAGCATCAGTCCCATTACATTCCAAGTCTGTTGGCCCACTTCCCAACACCCTATCTTCTCCAGCTTCCCCGCTGGGCTAGCCACAACATCTGGCCTGGAATGCTGCCTCCACAGTCACCATGGTTTGTCGCAATATGTCAAGGGGGTCCACCACCTGATCCTAGACATGAAAAGTACAACTAAAACAGATCAAAACACCAAATCCAATTTTCTGGGCCATAACACCTAAGGGGAAGGGAAAGATGGCCTTTTCCTCCTTCTTTCAACCCAGATTAGTGCATGGTACCCAAGCTTTGGGCAAATAAGACATTCATCCTTGAATTCCCTTGGAAATGAAAAAGTCTTTCCTAGTCTGACAGCTTTAAAGATCCAGTGAGTTCTAGCTACACAACCACTTGGTAAGGGAATTCACTGTATTTTTCCAGAAGCAGGTCCTGGGAACCTCCTACATGATTGGAACCATCTTAAGTTGTATGGGGATGTACAAATCCCTGTTACACACAATATAGGTGAGACACAGCACCTACCCTATAGTTTGCTGCTTCTCTTGCTTGGATTAACAAGACTAACTCATACTTTAGTGCTGAAAAGGACATAGAAATTATCTAGTCTGATAAACACAATTTACAAATGAGGAAACTGAGTCAAAGAGAGTTGAAATTACTTATCTATTGTGCTATATTCTAACAGCATAATTCAAAGCTAAGTTCTAAGACTCCAAATTCTATATCTTTCCATAATGCCTCACTGCCTGCAGGCATGGCCACCTAGTCACAAAAAAAAGTTTGGGGCAGGAAATATATCAAGGAGGCTTGCTCCTGTGAGACAAAAAGATTTATGAGTTAATGATATCATCTCCACTATAACAGTGCAAGCATTTTAAGGGCATTTAGGATCATAACACTTAGAATAGGAAGGAATTTTAGAGAATATCGAATCCAACTCCCTTATTTTTAAGAAAAGGAAACTGAGTCAGAAAGGAGTAATATATACATGCATATATATGTGTATACATACATATGTATGTATGTGTATACATACATATGTATGTATACATATATGCATATACACACATATATGTGTGTTTTGACTCTGTTCTGAACACTGATTTTATGAACTCCATATTTTAGATGTGATCTGAAAATTGGTTTTCATACATAAAAAGTACCTTTAGTTAGTAATTGAAATATCCATATGTTTGCATCATAAGAGACATGTATATGCTATAAAATGATGTGGTGAATAACCAAATGACACATCATGATGTTATGGTCTGCTGAGTTAAAATCCTTCTTTTTCAAAGATATCTAAATGTAATCTACCTGCCAAGTCTATGCTTGGAGTATCATATAATAAGATATAATGGCTTAAAATCTCATGTTAAAAAGGGCCATTCAATATTTTGTAATGTATGCATAAATATATGAACATATAACATACAATAAATGCATATATGCACACAATATATGCAAATTTACTGGCTGATATATAGGGAGAAAACTCATTTTTTCTCCATTACCTAAAGTATTCCTCATAGAAATTAATAATGGAAAAATGATTATTCTGAGGATGTTGCCAATGGTAACCTAAGTGTCAATGAATATATAAAATTTGTTTAACATACTGAGAATTTCAATACTCCATGCAAGAAAATAGAGTGTTTGTGGCAGTGGGAAAAAAAAGCTGTTCCTATTAGAGGAAAAAATGGAATTTGGGTAAAATAGAAAGATACAGAAAATAATGAGTGAAATTTCCAGATACAAACTATGTGGCAGGCCTCTAAAATGTCTAAATTGGTAGCTCACATTGTTCCCAATCTCAGAGAGCTCATGAAATAGGGACCAAATTAGGAAACAGATTGTCAGGAATAGAATATTCCTCACTTCCCAGCCTCCCCCTCCCCAAAACTCTCTATGTCTTTACTCTTTCTTTGATCCTCTCAGATAAAGTATCCTTATTGAAGTTAATCCTCTCTATGCCTGCTACTTCTACCATTGCATCTTTCTTGCAGGTTCAATTTACAGGGTACTTCATCAGTCTCTGATGATTCTGTCTGAACTTCATGTATTTTTACCCAAAATTTTCTTGGAACCCTTTTTTTTTTCCTTCTAGATTTCTCCATTGGCTCCCATCAGAGTCTATGTTGACTCATGTTTATATTATTTCCCAGTTAAAAATAATAATTGAGGGGTGGCTAGGTGGCGCAGTGAGTAAAGCACCGGCCTAGAGTCAGGAGGACCCGAGTTTGTTTCTGGCCTCAGACACTTAACAACCATACAAAAACACTAGCCATGTAACATTGGGCAAGTTACTTAAACCCAATTGCCCTCCAAAAGGCAAAAAAAAGTAATAATAATTGAGTTCAAATCCAGCCTCAGACTCTTGTTAGCTGTGTAACCCCTGGGCCAATCACTTATCTCCTGTCTGCCTCAGATTTTTTTAAATTATATACCATGACTATAATAATAACATCTACTTTCTGAGGTTGTTGTGAGGATCAAATAAAGTAAGTTCTATAAGGTGATCTTTAAATCCTAGCTGTTATCATTATCATACTTATCCTTATTTTTAAATTCATTGAAGGAACTATTTCTTTGTACCCCCAGAGACTTAACCAGTGTCTACACTTCTACCCACCTATCCAAATCTATGATTTCATCAGTGAAGGAAATTCTCTCTACCAAGACATTTCAACACCATATTTGCAACTTACATTCATAAAGAATTGTCTGAGACCTCTGTGAATTTAAGTGATTTGCCTAGGATTGATTTGTCAAGTGGTATATTGCAGAGGATGGCTTCCAAATTTTCAGCATGATTCTCAGGAAAACCTGGCTTCAAGATTAGTGTACAGGCTATGTGACCCTGGACTCGTTACCTAATTTCTTAGTGAACCCAGGAAACTCCCTCTTAAAAAATATTTAGTAATTTTCCCACTTACATGTAAAAACAATTTTTAACATTAATTTTTAAAACTTCAAGTTCCAAATTCTCTTTCATTCTCATTTCCCTCGTTGAGAGGGTAAGCAATTTGATTTGGGTTATAAATGTGCACTCCTCCAAAACATTTCCAGATCAGTCATGTTATGAAGGAAAACATAACCCCCCAAAAAAGACCTCAACAAAAATAAAGTTAAATTGAGTATGCTTCAATTTGTATTAGGACGGCATCAGATCTTTCTTTGATAGTGGATAGCATTTTTTATCATAATTCCTTCAGAGTTGTCTTGGATCATTGTATAGCTAAGAAAAGCTAAGTCATTCACAACTGTTTGTCTTACAATATTGGTGTTACTTCATACATGGTGCATTTCAATTTGCATCAACTCACGTAAGTCTTTCCAGGTTTTTCTGAGAGCATCCTATTCATCATTTTTGTAGTATAATAGTATTCCATCAAAATCAAATACCACAATCTGTTCAGTCATTCCTCAATTGATGGGCATCTCCTGAATTTCCAGTTCTTTGCCACCAGAAAAGAATGGCTATAAATATTTCTGTAAATATAGGTACTTTTCCTTAAAAAAAAAAATCTCTTTGGGGTTACAGACCTGGTAGTGTCAAAAGATTGACCGATCAAAAGATATGCATGGTTTTATAGTCCTTTGGGCATAGTTCTCAATCGCTCTGTAGAATGTTTGAATCAGTTCACAAGTGTAACCAAAGAAAAAATCCCACACCAATTCATTGTTATTTTTCAAAATCAATTTGCCTTGTTAAGATTTTTTTTAAAAAGGTCAGATGAGTGATTTTATAATAGCAAAGTTCTTTTTGACAGTAAGCCAGTTTCTTCCATCAACACGAAATGAGGCAGTATAACCATAAGCAAACATAGGGTGCTTTAACATAAGTCATTTATCTTGCGTTTTTTTAACCCTTGTTTTCAAATCGTGTTCTCATCCACCTATTTTGGAAAAATTATGGTAGTTGCTATCTTAGCTAAAGTTAAGACAGAATGTTATTATCATAAACATTTTTTTAATTAGGAGGAAAGGAATAAAAATATAGACACACAGAGGGAAAAAAATAGTTTTTCCTTAATTATGCTGATGACTTGCCTTTTTTTTTTTTTTTAAAGCAATCGGGGTTAAGTAATTTGCTCAAGGTCACACGGCCAGTTATTTCTGGGTGTGGTGCTAAGTATCTGAGCCTAGATTCGATCCCCAAGTCATTCTGACACTGGAACTGGTGCTGTTACTTGCTGAGCCAACTGGCTGCCCCTAAAAATATGGAACGCTTCACGAATTTGCCTGTCATCCTTGCGAAGGGGCCATGCTAATCTTCTCTGTGTCGTTCCAATTTTAGTATATGTGCTGCCGAAGCGAGCACATGACTTGCCCTTTTGAGTTGACATGCTGACACCTCCACAAAGGTCTGTATGAAACAACAGGTGTGTATTGAAAATGGATTAGCATGGCTTTAGTAGACAGGCACATCTGCCACCCAGTAAGTTAAATTTGACTTTGAAAGCTAGCCAGCATCAACCAGATTTGTTTTAGGGGTAGCAGGGCAGAGGGTGTCTTTGTGCAAGGAGAATAACTCACAGTTTGTCCTTTCTCCATCTGAGAGACTCGATCAAGTATCATTTTCCAACTTTTTTCCCCTTACACTTTGATTCAGTTCAGAATTCTCTGGCATACCCTCACCCCTAGCAGCTGACTTAAATTAAATTTAAGTTCAATTCTATGGCCATTTTCTTAAAATAAGAAAGAAATATTCCAGTGTTTATACTATGCAATTTTTTTTCAAAAGAGTAGTGACAAAATTCTTCAAAAATACATTAAAAGTGTAATAATAGGGTGACTAGGTGGCACAGTGAATCGAGCCCCAGCCCTGGAGTCAAGAGGACTTGAGTTCAAATCTGGCCCCAGACACAACGCAAAAACTAGCTGTGTGACCTTGGGCAAGTCACTTAACCCCAACTGCACTCCAAAAATTTTTTTTTAAAAAACAAGAAAAAAAGTGTAATAATAGATCATATGTATATATATATATACATATACATATATATGTGTGTGTGTGTGTTTTACATTTTAATAAATTTGCTTTCTTTACAAAAAGCCTATGTAGCAGGAGGGCAAATATTATTATTTTCATTTTACAGATGAAAAAACTGAAGCTGAGGGAGATTAAATGATTTTTAAAAACACACACACAACTAGTATCAGAGACATGATTTGAATTTTGACCATCCTGATTAGAATACCCACATTTTTTTCTACTAAGTGACATACGTGTTTCAGTGATAAAACCATATGCACATATCAGCAGTACAGTGGTGTTATTAACATTCTCATAAACGTTATTTTCAGATTAAGGTGTCATCATTCTATTTGTATTTCTTGTATGTTGAAGCAAGAGCAGGACTGAATGAAGAATGAGTTATGCCTATATATGGCCACACATTTTTTTCTGTAAATTATATTTTGTATGATTTGTCAAGTGATTAAAAGACAGTCATGATGAAGTAAATTGTATTGACTATTTGATAATATGAATGAACATAATGACTGTTGCAAATGCAAGATAAATTGTGAAATGATGTTCTGCAATTACAACTAATATGTATATCTTCAATTTTTGTAATGATACTTTCATTTATTTTTAATGAGAGATGCTTAAATACTTAGCATCATGTGTTTTATCAGTAGAGTTAATCTTTCTACTAGTTTTACTGCAACCTATTAGCCAGAGTGATACTCCCCCTTGTCTTTCTGCATGCCCACCTTTGAACATTCACTTTATGCACTAGAGTGGCACCTTCCTTTGGCTTTTTCAGTATCTTGGAAAAACGTATATGTAACATTCAGACTGCCTACATTTCATTCTTGCTATCTCTTTGTCCCTTTTTTCCTTAGATGTCCTTGACAAAGTTTCTTAATATCACATCTCAAAGACAAAGCATCAGTGTAATAGGCAAGTCAATTTACATCAACCATAAACCTTTCCAATGACTTTCAGATCACCTGAAGCTTTGATTCTTCTCAGATTGTGGTATTCATTGATTTGCAGATAAATAGCATTGCCAGAAGAATGGCTATATGAAAAAAAAAACCATGAAGAACTCCCAGAAAAGAAATTACAATGGCATATTCATGATATATGAAAATTGATAGAACATATTCATGTATGTGAGGAAGTAACAAATTCAAAAAGGTGGCAAAATAAGCAAGCTATTCAGTCCAATAAATTCACTATTCTGTATTAATACAATATTTAGTAATAGGATCATTGTTTTGCAAAGGAAGATGGTGATAATTAATTATTATTTTCTACTTATCATATTGAACTACATCACTGGGGGGAGAAGAATATTAACAACAGATCTTTCCCACTTCACCCAACTTATATAGTTTAATTTAGAGTTTCAAATCATGTATGTTACTCGTATACTCTGAGGTATACATACATGTGTACATACATATCAACATGATGGCTTCAGTGATTATTAACAGAATTTCTCAATTAGGACATAATTGATGTGAAAATCAAATAACTCCTTAGTGATAATTGAAATCTTTGATTTTAAGTAGTGTATCCTTAGCACAATTTGATAATGAAAATAAATCAACTTTTTAAAGGTTTATTATCAATCTTTAATAGAAAGAGCAGCAGTTATATAGCACTCTAAGTATAGCAAAACAGTTCAATATGTTATCTTATTTCAACTACCCTAGGAAATAGGTGCTGTTATCATGCCAATTTAACAGATAAGGAGACAGAGGTAGAACAAGATTAAGTGACTCCATCAGGGTCTCACAGTTAAGAAGTATCTGAGTGAATTTGAACTTAAGTCTTCCTACCTCCAGGTCTAGCATTCTGCCACTGTGCTACCTAATTCTCACAGTCCTAAGGATAAAAGATGTCATGAATTATAAATTATGAGAAAACTATGCACAAAATTATGTTTATCTATTTCTTTTACTGATCTGTGACACTGAAATTTATCAATCCCTTGTTCTTTCACCACATTCACCTATATCTTCATTTTCTGTTTCAGTGCAGATAAAAGAAAACCTTTTTATAATATATAGAAACTTTCTTTCTCTATATCCCCACATTCACAGAATTATAGCACGTAATAACTAAAAAAAGTATCTTTAAAATAGCTTCTCCAACCATGTCATTTTATCTGTTTTTTTCCTTATTCATTTAGAAATTTTCTTTGAGGATATTTGATTACTTAATCTGTTTACACTTGACATTTTGATTGTTGGGCTTAAGTTTTCTTCAATTTAGTTATTTTTATATAGATTTTTATCACTACTCTTCCTTAAAGTCAACACTTTTCCCTTCCAATTAGTTTTCTCTCTATTGCTCTAATGTTGGGATATTCTCTTGTGCTGTCCCCACTCAAGTCATCTTTACTTCCCTTCTGCTTAGATATTCATTTCTTTCCCTTTCTGGTTTTTTTTATTCACTTTAGGACAAAATATTGAGGGGAATGGGCATGTGATTTCCTTCACATATGAAATCTCCAGAAAAAGGAAATCCCTGTACCAATTCATATTGTCAGCTCCTCAAATTTTTGGTGTAAATTTCTGTGGAGCACTAAGGGATTAATTTACTTGCCCAGGGTCACACAACCAGTCTGTGTTGGAGGAGGAACTTGAAGCCAAAGTCTTCTCTGGACATTCCAATTCCAGATTTCTATCTACTGTGCCAAGTTGCTTATTCATTCATTTATTTGTTTACTTGGCAATTTCTTCTCTTCCTCCTTAGAAACTATGCTTGTTCTTCACAACTAAGTGTGTAGTTTCAAATCTTCTTTCTTGCAACCCACTCAACATTTTTATTAAGCAACATTATTTATAGAATCCCCCTTTTCAAGAAGTTTTCCCTTTTTTGACCTCCTTATTTTCATTCCCTTCTAGTCTATTAATAATTCCATTCTCCACTTTATATGAACTATAGTGTGGAACTATGGAATTAATTCTGACTTTGGAACCAAAAGTCTCAAATTAAAATTTTTACTGTCATTTACTCCCAAATGACCATGGATAATGTCCTTGACTATTCTGAGCCTTAGTTTATTTATTTATAAAGTGAGAAGATTGTTCTAAGTGGCATGTACTTCTCCCTTCAGGTTCAAATCTATGAGCCTATAACATTACTCTTCCTCCTAATTTTGTTCCTCATGAAGATAGAGGTACTGGAGTATCAAATGCCTTTTTCCTATACTAGAGGTTACCAAAATGAGTGATGCTACCTCCCCAGGTGTGATGCTCAAAAGATACAGAAGACCAGTAGTAACCTTAGGTGCAATTGGGAGGGGCATTAAAAAGTAAGTGGGCAGTGGAAGCATAAAGGAGACAAAATTTTTGAAAAAAAACTGTTCCTATATGTTTCATCTACTTTGTAACAGAGTTAAAGTCATAGTGATTACATTATTTTCCAAATAAGTACACAAAATGCAACTTACAACTAATCAGTGGTCAAATCAGCTGACAGGTTTTAACAACTAAGTGTTGGAAGGCAAATGTGTCATGTGTTGTCTTGAAATCCAGGATACATGGGCAAGAATATGTGTGTCTAATGACTTGTTCATGATATAATACCATTACAGAGTTACATAATGCAATACCATGTAATCAAAATTTCAATGCAAGAAAAAACCCATAAATTTACAATAAATTATTAAATTTAAGATGTGTCATTTAAAAATACTTTATTTTCTAAAATGATTCAAATTAGAAAAAAATATTGAAGGGTTGTGAAATTGAAATATTATAATCCCTTGAGTTTCAAGTATATTTATTTTGCTCATGGCAATATTCAATTTTGATCAATTATTGCTTTGTCTATGTTCCAATGTTCTAGATAGGTCTCTTGTATTGTTTCCTATAGTATGGTATTTAGGGTTTTGATTGGTCGTAATTTTCTTCAATGATATAATTGTTATATTACCTCCATGCAGGCTCCATTCAAAGTCACTTTCTTTGATTTGTATGCAATTAATGCGTTCTTTTATATTTTTTATTTGGATTCTCTTATGCCAAATTTCTTCCACTTTTGTGTTGCTTTTATTTTCAAAACTGGTGTTCTGTCTCTCTTAGCCTCTATTTATTGAAAATATCTCCCAATTTTCCTTTTAATTTCTGTAGTTTGTTCCTTATTTTAGTGTGGGTGATTTAATCCTGTATGAAAAGCTCTGATTTCTATTTTCATTTCTAATTTTAAAAGTTTTATTTGCCTCAAGAGATTTTAGAGTTTATTGCGGGAGTTCTATGATGTCTGGGGAGTGCTAAAAATTGTCCTTTTTGATCATGGAATTCTGATTCATTTTCTTCCTACTTATTACTTGTTCGTGGTTTTCTGGCCTATTTTTTAAATTTTTACTCATTATTACTTTAGTGTTTATGAGCCCATCTGTTGAAATATCTACTTGCAAACTACTTTTGTACTCAGCATTTCACGCTTAACTCTTTGATTTTTAAGAATTTCTCTTTTATTCCCAATCAATCTGGTTTTTTTCTTCATTCATCGTTCCCTCCCCCTTCTTCTGATGTACAATATCTACCCATAAATGCCAACATTGGTTATCCTCAAATTCTTTGTATGTGTGTGTGTACATGTGTGCATGTGTGTGTGTGTGTGTGTGTGTGTATTGGGGAGCAGAATTGACCAAAAATATTGCACACAGTAAACTCTAAAAGGGAGAGAACTGGCCCCAGTTTGGTTTTTGAATTCTATACTTCAGGCAGGGAAACATTCATTCCCAGAAGGTGCTGTGGTCCATTTTCTGTTGTGTTCTACACCATTCATATCTTCTGCTTTCTCCTTAAAGTTGCTTTTCTTCTACATAATAGTGGGAAAGAAATAGTGTCTGTTGCCTCTGAAAGATGATAAAAGAAGTTTAAGCTGTCACTGTCCATGGAGGCACTGGGTAAGGACCTCTCAGTCAGATTCTGTTCATGAGCTTATGAGAATACTTGGGGTGCATATGCCATACACTTGGAATGAGATCAGAATAAGGAGACGATGCTGAAGTAGGGATCTAAATATTTAAGTTTTCTAATGTTACTTCACTGAGTTTTTTTTTGTTTGTTTGTTTTTTAATTAATTTTGAGCAATGTTTCTGTCCTCCAGTCTTATAGACCCAGCTTTAGTTTATTGGCATTCTGGCCCAAAGATTTTTGGTTTTTGTTTT
Organism: Petaurus breviceps papuanus; assembly: GCF_028583685.1. Lineage (NCBI taxonomy): Eukaryota > Metazoa > Chordata > Mammalia > Diprotodontia > Petauridae > Petaurus > Petaurus breviceps. Next base: position 21,671,721 of record NW_027185799.1, read on the forward strand.
TATTTTTTTTCAGAAAAGTTTTAAAGGGAAAAATTTAACTATATCATATTAACAATCAGTCAGTCTGTCAATAAACATTTATCATGTCTACTATGTTCCAGGAAGTGTGCTAAGGATTGGAAACACAAAGAAAGGTTTAAAAAAAAACAGTATCTGCTCTCAAACAGCTATTAACTGAACAGAAAAGACAACTTATAAACAACTGTAAACAAACAAGGTACATATGGGATAAACTGAAAATATTCAAAGTGGGGCATTACAATTAAGGAGGAGTCAGGAAAGGTCATCCTCTCTCATTTTATGCATAAAGTCAATACCAAATAATTAAGATGATTTGTCTAAGGTCACTTCCAGTAAGGAGCAAAAGTAGAACTGAAGCCTAGGTCCTTTGGCTTCAATTTTTTTTTCCTCTTTCTCCTTAAGGGTCTGATCCTTTACTCAGTCTTCAGGTGTTGAAGTGCTAGATGAGCAAATTCTTCAGTACTTTAGTGAATCCATTATTTAATCATTCTTGGTCTTCCTTCCCTTTGCTTTATTGGTCAAAAAGCATTCTTCAAGCATTTTCTTTGGTCTGGTGACTGTGCTAGGCACTGAGGATACAAGTATGGAGAATGAAATCATTCTTACTTGTAAGGGGCTTTTATTTCAACATGTAGGGCACTCCCTCTAGGCCTCAGAGGATACTATACATTGCTATAATAAGTCACCATAGCTACAAAATACACTACCTTATAACACAGAAGGTGATGAACCTTTATAAACAACTTAGTAGGCTGTTGAAGGACAGACACACACTCTATCACTGGGTTAATTTTCAAAGCCCATCCAATCTGACAGGATTTACAATAGCTTGCATTCTGCCCATATAGCTTCTAAGAACCCATAGTAATTCCTGACTAATGATGAGGAATTGAAATAGACTTTCATGGAAGAAATAGACAAATATCCCCATTAAAATAGCTAGCTTCTATTATAATGAAAAAACCTTAGTTCTGAATACATTGCAGGAAATTTTTAACATGATAGTCACGAATCAATCGTGCTCTTTTAGATTGTATATTTGCTTCCCTGTGCATCAACATATAGTGAAAACCAGGAGTAAAGACTGGATAACTCATGCATGAGGGTGAAAGGCGGGTAATCCCTTTGCCTGGAAATTTACTTCTGTCAATCCATCTCTCTGTATCTTTGTCTCTCTCTCTGTCTCTGTCTCTCTCTATCTCTGTCTCTCTGTCACACACGCACAGACATTTTCTCTCTATTTATCCATCTATCTGAATTGCAGCTTGAAGCTGTTCTCAGACTCTGTGAAAACCAGATGAAGGAGCCTTCACTATTATATATAAATGCAAGAACATCCCTAGGCTAGATCTTTTGCCAGATTTCTGGGTATTCAATCAAATGATTCAATTTTCAGCTTGCTCTCTTAAGTGTATGCTTGCTTACAAAATGGTTGTTATTCTTTACTTCTATTTGCTGATAAATCAATGTAAGTTAATAAATGCCAAGGATAATCACTATAAGAATATAAGAAAATTAACTGTATGTACTCACGACACACATCTAATTCCCAGGCTTCTATGGAAATTGATAGCCCCAGCTCTGTAATCTAATTCTTAAAACCAATGTAATGCCTAATAAATATTTGAATGTGAAAAATTGAGCATGAGCGTGGCATTCTAGAATTTATTCCAAGAAGGAGAAAACAACAAAAAAATGGAAATGAAGGGAGATTGTTTTACCCAAATCAAGATAAACCATAAGCAAAATCCCAGTCACTCTAAGAGAAAAGCAGTGATCCACTGAAGAGGAAATTTCTTGGAAAGAAATATATAAAATCACCAACCAAGGCAACAAGCAAACACTACTAAAATATAATAAATCAGAGAATCTTAATAGAGCTCTGGGCAAGAAATCATAGAGCAGGTTAAAGACTGTCAGCCAGTGTGCCACAGCTGTCACTTGAGGACAAGGCTGGAATTCTGAACAAGTGTAAAAGGAGGCAAAAAAGCATCAAGTGGGAAAAATATCCCAATCCTTTAGTAGTTTCCAAGAAGAATGTTTATCTCTATACCCTCAAAGCTCAAGCAAAGCCCTGGGATGTAGAAATCTTCCTTGCAGTCATTGGTTTTAGAAGAGGAATGGAACTTAAAGTCATCAGTTCAATCTCTTTCTCCCTTGTCAATTAGTAACCCCTTGGCAAGCATATATAGATTGACAAAATGAATCAGTGTGGCTTTTAAAGCAGTGCTATATAAAAGGCTTCTTGGATTTTCATGACACTATCATCATTAACTTTGGGACGGATTTGTTGATTCTGACTAAATGTGGTAAAATATTAACTGTGAGGGGCAACATTTAACATATATGTCTCCTACCCTCTAGGAGCTTAAAATTCAAGAGGAATTCATCCAAAGGATGTCATTATATATTTCAGTGAAGCTTTCTTGATCTAGCTTCTTTTCAGGACTGAATGGTTCCACAGAAGACAACTTTTCAAATAGCCAGTGTTTAGAGATCTAAATGTCTTCACTTAGAACTTTTTTTCCCTTGTGTAATGTGCCTGAAATGATGTTATCAGGTTTATATAATGCTTTAAGATTTAGAGATTCGTTTCATAAAACAAGCCAACACTTAGCACAATGCCTGGTATAGTGGAGGAACTTAGCAATGATAATGATAGTTAGCATGTGTATGTGCTAAACAAGGCAGTTCAGTGGCATGGTGGATAGAGTGCTGGATCTGACTCATCTTCCTGAATTCAAATCTGGTCTAAGAAACTTATTAGTTTGTGTGACCTTGGGCAAGTCACTTAATACTGTTTACCTTAGTCCCTCATCTGTAAAATGAGCTAGATAAGGAAATTGTAAACCATTCCAGTATCTTTACAAAGAAAACCTCACAAGGTGTCACAAAGAATAAAAAAAACAACTGAAAACAATAGGACAACAGCAACAACATGTACTTAACCCTTTACTATCTCAAATAATCCTTATAACAACCCTGGGATGGAGGTGACACTAATTAACCTCATTTTAGAGTAAAGGAAAGCACTTATTATAGGTTTCATAGAAGTTCAGAGCTGGAAATATTGCTAAAAATTATCTAGTCTAAACTTTTCAATTTAAAAACAAGATGACTGAGAGATTCTGACTTATTAGAGATCACTTGGGTAAGAAATAGCCAAACAGGGACTCGAACTCCAGGCTTCTTACTACAGAAGCAGTATTCTGTATGGGACAGTAATTCATAGTGTGTATGTATGTATGTATGTATAGATATATTATGTATGTATGTATGTATTTGTATGTCATTACATGCACATATCCATGCATGTAGTTTTTTAGTCATTTAGTCATGTCTGACTCTGTGACCCATAGCACACCAATATTGTCCATGGCGTTTTCTTGGCAAAGATACTAGACTGGCTTTCCATTTCTTTCTGCAGTGGATTGAGGCAGAGATTAACTGACTTACATAGAATCACACAGCTAGTATGAATCTGAGGCTGTATTTGAACTCATCTTCCTGATTTCAGACACAATACTCTATCCACCAAGCAACCTAGCTGCCTCTATTCATGTATGTATATGTATAGATATAAATGTCTATATACATAGATGCCAATGTATATATATATATATACATAGATGCAAATGTATATATGTATGTATGCATGTTTTACTCCTTTTTTTCTTCTTTAGTCAAAGTATCAACTATCATTTCTACTGTTCAGCATGACTGTATTTCAAAGTTCTCCTCATACCAGGTTGTTAAAACTATTTGTAAATTAGAAGTCAGTAAGCTCTGACTGAAATCCTCAAGGTCTTCCTTATAGAACTTTAGGACAGTATTTTTCCTCTTCCTCTATCTTTACTTCCTGAGTTTCTGGCTGTGGTTCTGACAAAAGTGAAGGTGCTGAAGAATAGTGTCATAAGTGAAATATTAGCTTACTAGCTATATAGTACAAAACAATTTAAATCAACTTTCCTCATCCTGTGTCACCCAGAAAAGGATACCTAAAGAAGTGCCTTCCTTTAAATGTTGCAGATTCCACAAAATATATTATAGTACCTAATAAGTTTTAAGGAATTTGCAATATTATTAAGATTAAACTAATTATGTGACAGAATCAGACAGTGATAATATCCTCTGATTTTAGAATGGAATTCAGGAAGTAGCTCCAGGGACTTTTCTTAATAATGCCTCCATGGATAAAATGCTATAAAAATTTCAGAGTTTATTAGCTAGTTGCTTAATAGTAATCTTGACCAAGTTTAATAACACCTTTTTTTTTTCTTATTGGAGTCTGCATCACTTATCATACAGCAAAATGAAATTGCAGATTTCCTTGCTATTTAAATTACATTCTGTCTAGAAAAACTGCAGCGAGGGTTTGGTTTGCTCAGGAAGTCAAATCTTAACAAATATTGATATTAAACATTTTTAAGATGACTCCATGTACTATTGAGAGTCATTAGTAATTTTAGTAGAACAAAAAGGGTATTTAAGTAAATAGAGAGCAAAGCTACTGTGTTGAAGAAAAATCTGACACTCCATTTTATTCTTTGCCTCCACTTACACCATAAAAACTCCTCATCCTCCATTATGGTGTGACATTTAGAAGAGTATAGAACCAGCATGTCTACTGCCAAAAGAGAGCTATTATCCAACAACCATTATTACCTACATTACCCCTATTTCTATTGCTACTCTTATTACTCTTTCTGTATTTATATGGTCCTTTGTATTTGTTTTGTTTTGGAAGGGTAAATAATATGATCTTTTTCCCTCCCCATTTTACAGGTAGGGATCATTTATTACAAATGCATAAGTTATATTATTAAAACACAAGCTTTAATATAGACTCTACTGCAGCAAATACCCTAAAACTGGTATTACCGTGAGGCTTCATTGTATAAATGATTGGAAGTATGAGGTGAATATATACCCATTATAGAGATGGTAATCCTTTATCACAAGTCTGGAAGAGGCCTTAATATAGCACAAACCTTAAGGTAGGCCTGTGGTATATTGAGATCCTAGGATGAAGATATGAAGAAGAAATCTGTCCCAGTCATGGGGATGGACTTCAGAAAGCCAAAGAGATAGGAGATAAATGTCAAACTCCTTAGTTCTCTTAATTTGACTTGCTTTCAAAAAATCATCAGAGGCCTAATGAAATAACGGGGAATTGAATGGCAAAATTTTGATTAGTTAAATATGAGTTCATTTTTAAAATGTTTTCTTTAGTTTCTTAGGGTAAATATAATACTATGAAAATAATTTCTTCATAAGTGACCACAGAACCTGCATTCCTCTTTACTTGCTGTATAAATGGACCATGATAATCTGTATCAAATTTTATCACTACCATGGTTCTCAATTTCATTGTTTCTCTTTCCAGATAGAGTTAATATATGGGTAACAGTGAAGGGATGGAAAGATATCACCAAGGGGGAAAATATGGAAGGAATAAAGGAGGGGTAGACATAGAAAGGAATGGATAATGATCACACAAAGGATACTGAGAAGGAACAGTCATACAGGAAGGAGGAGAAACAGAAGGCAATGGTGACACGATAGCCAGTTCTGGAGCAGGAAGAAATAGTTTACAGTGATGAAAGGTGCAGAATAGTCAACAATGAGAATGAAGACTAGGGTGTATGTATGTGGGGGAGAAGTCATCAAATTCTGTGGATAAAATACTTGTAAAGAGGACACAAGGGGTAAAAGGTGATAGAAAAGTCATTGGGTCGAATCAAAAATAAAATTTCTACTTTGGATAATACTATTATTAAATTCCACAAATAATTTTTCAGCTTGTTATTAAGTGTAAGACATCATTTTTTTCACCTTGTTGTTAAGCATAAGGCACTATAAGAGTTTAAAACAAAAATAGAAAAGGGGGCCACTAAACCTGACATGTGGATCCCTGCCTGTACCTATTGACTTAGACAACCACATATTAACATTATCTATTATCTATTGTATTTTTACTTATTTTGTTAAATACTTCCCAATTATATTTTAATATGATTTGGGCACCATGTGGACATGTTGTTGCCTGTAGAACTTGTCTTAGATACCTATGGAACAATGGATAGAGAGCTAGACTTGGAGCCCAGAAGATTTGGTTTCGAGTCTTACCTCTGACATATACAGTTATCACCCATTTTCCCCTAGCAAATCACTCAAGTTTGCAGTGCCCTCAGGTAAATCTCTAACCTGGTATTTATCATTTCAGATCAGGTACTCTTGTCTACTTATCTAAAAAGTTTCCTCATTGGGGTTTTCCCATACCAATATAATTATTGTTCCTGTCCAACAATAACAAACAAATAAGTCCCAGAAATTGTATTGGACACTAGGGCTACAAAGATAAAAATGAGATGAAATAAAATGAAATAAAATAAAATTTTCTGTCCTTAAGAAGTTTTCATTTGAAAATTTTCTTTTTGCTACTGAAAATCAATTAGTAAGTCTTGGCAACTGATGGGAAGTGAAGGAGAGAGACAAGTCATTTAATCTCTACTTGACTCTGTTTCCTTAATTGTAAAATGGAGATGATAATAAAACCTGCCCCTCACATTGTTGTGGTGCAATATTTTTAAAAAAAATATAACTTACTCTGTCAAACCAGAGACTAAAGGTGTAGAGTAGGGAAGAAGAGGAATCATATAGTAGAAGGCCTCAATTTCTCATTAATGATTATCTGCTAAGAAGAAAGGAGCAAAAGTGGGCTTAAGGTCATAGAATGTTTGGAATACCTACCTCAAAGAAACATTTGTTCTATGGGTAGGTAAGGTAGACATTATTGCTCCCATTTTGCTGATGAAAAAATTAAGAAACAAATATCTAAAGTTACTCAATCAAACTCATATGGGTAGGAAGTGAAGAAACTAATGCTATAACCTTGGACTTTTGTCTCCCATTCCAGTGTGAAGTAAGCACCCCTTCTATTACAGATCATGCTGCCTCTGTAGAATTTTTAGAATTTTAAAAGAATAAATAATGTAATAAAAAGGAGTAGTTACTATTAAGTAGAAGTGTTCCTTGATATCAGAATGTTAAAATACACTCATTCTTACTTGGCCAGAAAATAAAATTCTCATTAATATTTACTTTTGTATATGAATATTATGAACTATTCAGCTTCCCAAAGCAGAAAATGCATTTTGATTAGCCCATTGTTCAGTATAAAAAATATCTACAGTAAATTCCTTTTAATTGTCTCTGTTTTCTCTGAAAATTGTGGGATATTTATTATTTCTTGATGCCCTGGTTAAAAAATTTGTTTACATTCAATCTATAATTGCTACAGTAAATGATTTAACAACACTTAACTGCAACAATTGCCATCACTAAGATACAGTTTCATTGCCCTTGACCCATTCTCTTGAACTTAGGTTCTTCCCTTAATTGTGAGTTTGACTAGGTAGCTGTCCTCAGATCATCTATTGACATTTTCTCTTCAAAAGTTAATGTCTCACGAGCTACAGACAATCACTCATAGGAGTCAGTTTTCCTTTTGGCCTACAAAGTATATTTTGAAAAATACATTTAGTTTGAATGGTGTAATGGGAATGCAAATTTGGAAGATCTTCCCTGCCCCTAGGCTAAAGTGCACCTGAAGCCTGGGGTGGGAGGCTTGTTTTTCAGTAGATACTTTTTGATTGGCCAGTGGGTCAATAAGGTTGTTACATTCTCTGAGCCAGGAGAAGGCTATATAAGCCCTGATGTGAGGCTTTGTTTTGGGGGCTCACTTTGAGAAGTGTTCTGTGATTTGATCTGTATTCTGGGAAGCCGTTGTCCAGAGGTTCCCCCCCCCCCAACTTTGAAAAACCCACATGTGGAAACCCAGATGTTGACTGGGTATGGATATAATGGTTGGACAGTTTGGAAATCTGTCTACTTGATCTGTTTCTGTCTTGATAATTCTGCCTGTATACTTTGAAGTTCAGGGTGCTGACCTTTTCCCCTGAACTAGGTAAACGATATATGTCTGACTGATTAAAGTAAGCTTGTTAACCCATTTTGAGTTGCTTTTCTTTAACAAAGCAGATCCAAGAACCTGTGGTAGCAGCAAACCCTGAGGACGCCGGGGTGCTTGCTGCTACAAATGGGAATCCTACAATCTCTAGAAAAAAAGTTTGATGATAAAAGAGAGGATTTTAGTAATGAATTAAAGTAAGAGAACTCCAGGTACTTTGAAGTACCTCCTACTTTCCCATAATTTTATTCGCAAGTACCCCTTTACCTTGATATAATCACCCATTACTTTAACTCTTCCCATAAGTTAGAGCACTTTCATTTATATTTTGACACATTTTTACACATTAGCCCTTTGGCTACTCCTAATGAAAATGTGGTGCAGCTAGGTGATAAAGAGATGGGCTTGGAGCCAAAAAGACCCAAAGTCCAAAGCTGTGTGACCCTGAGCAAATCACTTAACCTCTGTCAATTCATTGGAGAAAGAAATGGCAAACTATTCCAGTATTCTTGCCAATAAAAACACATGGACAGTATGGTCCACCACATCATGAAGAGTCAGACAGGACTGAATAGCAAATGTAGGTGTCAGTTTAGAAATACTCTGTGTTTTAGGTTTCAGAACCTTTTGTCTAGTACCTTGAACATTTAACAGCCAAAATAAAACTTCTCTGTGTCTGCTACTGGTCCAAAATTAGTCCAAAGAACCCTAGAATAATAGCTACTTAAAGGACTTTTCATTCATTCATTCATTTGTGAATACATGCATCAGCCATGTATAAAAAGACTGCTGACTAGTACATGTCTCCAGTGCTCATAACACTTACAGTCTACTAACGGGATAAGACACAAGCATAGATAAGTCTAAAGGACAATCTTGCACATTAAGTGGTAGGGAAGCACAAAGCAAAATGCTGTATTCTAAAGGGAAGGTGACTGTCAAGGAAAGGATTAGGCTGTGGTTGTTATTTGTCCTTCATTCTCAGAGTGGATCATGATATCTGGGAGGTGATGCCATGACATGAAAGTGAATTGGATTTACTTGGGGGAGGACTATGCAAAGTCACCAGCCTCACTTTCTCCTCTGAAGCCATCTAGGTCCAATGGCAAGATATAAATCAGGACAACTGGAGATGGCCCCAGATACAGTGGAAGACCTTGGCCTTTTTAAACTAAGGTCTTTCCCAGGTCTCAGGGCAAGCTTCCTGGAGGAGGTACTAATATGCTTTGAGGGAGGCATAGGGGCATCATAGAACAAATACTGCTTATTAATTCAGAAAACCTAGGTTCAAATCCATCCTCAAGTTCTTTTATTTTTAGAACTCAAATAAGAAATATCCCTGGGTCTTAATTTCCTTAGATATATAATATGTATGTTGAATTACATTTCTTTGAGGTACTTTTTATCTCTAAGATGATGATCTAAGAAAAATTTTATTAGTGCTCAATGTGCAAAGACCTGATTTTCATTTTATCAAAATCCCCACAACCTTTAGTCTTCAGACTAGGGTCCTGCTAGACTCTCTTCATAAAGAAAGTGAATTTTGATCTCTCTTTGGTGAATCACTGAACCACCTTTGGATTCACCAAATCTAGCAAAATTGTAGCAACCATTTTTGTATGTTAAGGACAGTACTCTCCACACATTTGGATAATTATAATAATTGGCTATGGTTCAAACTAGCCTGGCTCTTTAAAAAGTTAGATTGCTGAGTCATTGACTCAGAGAGACTGAGGGAAATGTAATTAGAATAAGCTGAGGCCCTGACAGACTCTGCCTCCATTATAAAAAGGCAGAAAGATGTCAGGGAAAAGGACCTTTGGTCTCATTGAAGTTCCACAATGGAGATTGATAAGAGCAGTTTAATAAAAGGTGACAGAACTCTTTTTTTAAAAAGTAAGGCTCTATGAAAACAAAGTGCCTTTGAAGCACCCACCTTTACAATGCTCAAAATTCAAGGGCCCAAATGATCCTTTTAAAAAATGGAAGAAAATTAATCTGATCTTGTCTGCCAAGTCAGGCTAGTTTTGTCAATGGGTATATAACTTTTGTTTCACTCTAATCTCTTGCTTAAAAGCTTTTCACCATTACTTCCATCTTATTAGTCAGCTGACACATCTATCAGTCTTGTAGTCTCAGCTGCATGGCGATTCCTTCCATTAACATGGATCAAAATACATTTATACATACCATGCTGCACAATGCTTGTGCATGTCTTTCCATAGATGCCCTATGGCCAATCAATCCAAGATATTGCAGGTCTGTACCTGTTTCTGTTATCAAGTCAAGGGCATCATAACCATATCATACTAGGATGGTCCCTTTATTGACTCCTATTTTTCATACATACCTAGAAATCCCTACTTTCTATTAATAAAACGTGTCCTAAAACTTTCAGTACTGTTTTAATTTACTTAAGATTTTAAAATTTAAAATTTCAGTTACTTAAAATATTAAAATATCAAGTAATTAATATGTCACTGAGACTTTTGGGATACCCTATATATGTTCTTAACCATATGATAATAATTTTACAAAAAAAAAAAGAGTCCTCAGATGGCAATATTTTCTACCACTACCACATATTACAAAACAACAACAATGATTCCCAAGGTCTTGGTGGAGACAGAAGTTCAGAAATCAGGAAGTCTCATTTTCCCAAGTCAAAATCCAGGCTAAAACTCTTACTAACTGTATGGCCCTGGGCATGTCACTTAACCCTGTTTACCTCAGTTCCTTATCTGTAAAATGAGCTGGAAGAGAATATGACAAACTACTGCTGTATCTTTGCCAATAAAACACCAAAATGATGTTACAAAGAGTCGCAGACAACTGGAACAACTGAATAACAACAAAACAGAAGAAAAATCCCAGTCCTTTTGTCTTTCAGCCTCAGAGAAATGTCCTCTTGGTAATAAACCAGTTTTTGTTGACTCAAACATCCTAAACTAAAATTGTACTATATGAAAGAAAGAAAGGTAAAGTGGACAAATTAAATTTTATCTCATATTAGTCATGTCTAGATTTGGAACTCCCTGTCCAGTACTGGAAGTTTCAGTCATCTTGCAATACTTAGCAAGATTCTCACTCTCGAGAAGAACTGATTCTGCTTAGAAAGTGTTTTAAATTCTTATCTTCAGCTGCTGCTGTCTGCATTTATGATTTCCTTGGACAAAATAGTGACCTGCAGGTCTGCCAATACCTATGCATTAGTTATATGACATTGTAGTGCAGCTCTCTGATTTAGCTTCAGAGAATGGAGGTGAAAGCCACCATTCCTGGCAGAATTATCAATGTGGAGCCTTGACTTATATTGAAGTTCCTGATTCAGTACAGGACTTTTCTCTAACTTCACCAAGTCTCAGTCTTGATGAAAAGAAAAGAAAATCTTCAAGATGAAAGAAATTATAGCATACATCATAGGCTTTATTATTTTCATATAATAATAATGTAAACAAAGTATAATAATGTATAGAATGAATAATGTAAACAGAGCACAATGGGAAAAAAAGATGATTCCTTTTCCCTCAGGTATTTGGTTGGTGGTACCCTTGCTTCTGGGTTACTACAGGGGGCATTTTTTTTTAGTCCTCCATTCACACCATCCAAACCCAATCTCATTTTTTTCCTCAAGTGAAATAAAGAGCTTGCTGTATTTCATCAGCAAGCTTTGCTGGTTTTGACTGAGCTACTAACCTGTAAAATGTCACTTTAAAGAATGAATACATTATAAGATGCACAAGTGAAAAAAATGTTTGTGAAACCTCTAGCTAATATATCTCTATCTCTCCTACTGCTTAGGAACCAGACTGATTGAATGTGGGAATATTGTGCAGATTTTGCAAGAAGAGAAAAATGCTCATAGGCACAGCTTCTATTCATTAAATTTTAGTAGTATGGGAATTTTTTTTTAATTTATAGCTAAGTTAGGAGGCATTGAATGAATATGGAGGGCTGGATGAGTCTGCCATCATTATTATTGAATACTAGTCAGATGTTATTAGAGTCAGCCTTAGGACAAGGAGAGAATAGTCGAGTCTTACAGGATTTTGCCAAATGGCTGAGGTGGGAGGTACTCTAGGGTTAGATAAAATAAAGTAGGCTAGAAATTTCGGAGAGGTGACTATCAGAAGGATGGATGAGTGTGTTGTTAGTTTTTCCACATTAACCATTTATCCTAAAAGAAGATATCTAGCATGTGTGACTTCAGATTATCATTCAAGTCCCCCTACAATATGTTACAACTTTCTTTATGGCTTCATTTATTATTATTCCCTGCACTATTAGCCAATTCAAATTCATCCTGTCATTCAAGACTAACTCAAAATTTGAGTTTTCCATGAATACTTTATATTATCACATGATCTATTTGTTGTAAGCCCCATACTCAAAGCATTTTTATATTAGTAGAACATACCAGAACTTGCATTCACCAATGGTATAACCTTTGAGAACCCAAGATGTCATAGGCTGCTCAGTGTCTAGCACATAGCCTGATTTGGAGACATGAATAAGAAATGACCAAGCCATGTGGGTAGTTCAAAGAACAATGATGAACTCCATTAATTGATTCTTAGGGCAAGTTTTTTATAGAGCAATGATACAAAGGAAGGGGACTCAAGAATTCTTATCATTATCTTTGTCATATCCTGGAAATAGCATGGTAGTGAGGCTTTTGTTCTCTAGCTGCCAGAAAGTCTTAGGAAAAGTCAGTTAACTCCTTTCATATGCAGTCACATTACAAAGGACACTCTTGAGAGCTGGCTTCAAAGCCAGAAACCAAAGCCATGTCATCAAGTTCATCTGCATAGGAGCTGACCACCTAAGAATTCAAAGATTTTGGTTTTGAACAACTAAAATCTTGGGGCAGAGCCTATTGTTCTCAGAACTCAACATCCTTTTAAGTGTAACCCATATCGAAAGACCCAAGGAGCAAGCTTAACAAAGCCACATCTGGAAGGGCCTTCTATAGGGAACATAATGAGATCTTTATCTGAGTCATGGATCAGGCCTCTTTGGCTCCCAACACCTTGCCAAAGAAAGTTATCAATGGAAGATTTTGAAAGCTAATATAACCAATCCTTTTTTAAAATAACATTTTGTTCATTTAAAAAATGAAGACTGAATTGAGTCCAGATGCACTTTTAAAACTCACTTAAATGTCATCCTCTACAGGAAGCTTTCTTGGATTTCTTCTATTTGGTATTATATTTTGTCCTATTCAGATATCAGAACACACTTTGTTCTTGCAATTGGGAAAACATATAATACATGATAAATTCATTAGATAAGCAGATATTTATTAAGCACCTACTCAGTGCCAAGCACTGTGCTAATAATTCGAGATGTAAAGATGGAAATACAACAGTCAATGACCTTGATGAACTTTAATCTATTAAGAGAGATAATATATGCACATATGTATATGTGTGTGTAAGGAAAATATGTTAAAATATAAAAACATGTTTAGAAAAACTAAATATATATATGAACAAATTATTGTGAAAAAGACCTAGAAGCTGCAAGAGTAGAGATAAGAGAAGGCTTTCTGAAAGATGGTGCTTTAGCAGAGTTTTGAATTTAAGAAAAACATCTAAGACGTACAAGGAAGGAATGGGTATATTCTAAGCACAGAGGAGAACTTATGGGAAGATGTGGAAATGGGAGGTGGAAGGTTATATGTGAAAAAAGAGTGAGAAGGCCAGTTTTTAAGGGATTTTAAATGTGTGGAATGAGGCATGATGATGAGGCATGAAAGGTAGTTTGGGGTCAATTTATAAATTACTTTAAATACCAGAAATGAGTTTGTATTTGGTAGTGGAAGTAATAGGGATGTTGTAGTCTATTGAGAAGGGGAGTAATATTGCCAGACCTACTTTTCTAAATAAGTACTTTTCTTCATCTTCATTTCTATACCCAGGACTGTCTTTTCAGTTTTTTTAGTTTAGACTATTTTAAGGCAAATCACTTCTTCCCATTGACTCTCTTCCACTCACCTTCAAGCCCATACCTCCAATCATATCCTATTTAGTATCTGTTTACCATAGTGCTGAATGTGTGCTTATTGGTACACACATTTTTTCTGTTCTTGATTTTATCTAGTTATTTAATTATCCCCATCTTTTTTTCCCCTTTCAGTTTAGGAATTAATAAAATCACTGTTCATCTTCCCTTCAACGTGTTTTGTTTGTTGGTTTCCTTTTTTAATTTCTTTGCCTTTTCATATAAAGGATTTATTTTCCTCATTCTTTTCATTATGCATCTTTCCTTTGTGTCTATTCTAGACTTTTTTATTGTTCTTTGATTCATGAACTTTATATTTACTTAGTCCTTTAATCTCTGAATTACTCGCTGAATTAAAATTTCTAAAGTACTTAGTTTGTGTTTCTTCCTCTAAAGAGCTTCCAAGTTATTGCCTTGTAGATCTTGCCTCCTAATCTGCCATCCAAAGATGGTAGATTCCTGCCATCTTTGTTCTCATTGTTGTGGCTAACTCTTAGACATATCAATTCCTGCAGGTGACAGAGAGGGTATAGAAATTTTCTTATGACCCTGGTTGTGCAACTGTTATTGACATTTGTGCTACTTGTGGTCATTTATTTTCCCATCTGTCTTAAAATTTTCTCCCTGGGTCTATGCCCTCTGACACTTCTGTGTGTCAGTTCCTTCCAGAATCTCAGATTTTCCTTCTCTTGGAGTAGCAGAGAGTTGCTCTTCAGGCAAATCACTGTGGCAGCTGTGTACAGATAACTTAGAGAGGGAAGAGATGAATCAGGGAGATAGAAAATGAAGCCATTATAATACTCCAGGCATGACATGATGGGGTTCAAAGCTAGGATGATGGTATTTATTTTGGTAAAGAGAGGGGAAAGTACAAGAGATGTTGTGGAGAGAGATTGTACAAGACTTGGTCATTGGCATGCAAAGCAATGCTATATGAGAGGAAAGAGAGGTCATTATTAATAACACAAATACATTTTTATGAATGTTTATTATTACTACTACTAACATATACTATAAAACCGCATATAACAATATGGAGAAGGATTCATTGAATTCTCTCTTGGTATGAAGAAACACATATATTTCACTTCACTTAAGCAAGCCTTGGAATGCAGAGCAGAGATCTCTCCAGTTTCAAAGACAAAGATAGTGGTTTCCATGTAGAACAGAGTAGAATGTGGGGGAGTGAATGTGGTAAGGGTGGAATAGGAATCGAAGACTCCACTGGGACAGAGATGAGGAAAAGGTGGAAACAAAATGGAAATTAAAGATGGACTGAGGGGGTTGCTAGGTGGCACAGTGAATAGAGCACAGGCCCTGGAGTCAGGAGGACCTGAGTTCAAATTTGGCCTCAGACACTTGACATTTACTAGCTATGTGAATTTGGGCAAGTCACTTAAGCCCAACCCCCCCCCCCCAAAAAAAAAAAGATGGGTTGAGGAGCTAAGATAGAATGGACCAGGGCCAGAGAGAGATAAGGATTGAGGATAAGGGGAAAGATTAGCAAGAAGATGAAGGAGGTATAGAGGGAGATATGGACACTGGAGTTGGAAGGTGTAGTGAAGAACAGCACCAAGTTGGAGTCTCCTCTCCTGACCTCTTTATCTTTGCCAGAACTTTTACCTCTGTCATGTCACTATTGTCTGTACCATGTGAGAAATAGGGATCAAGACTATATCTAGGTGGAAGGTAGATTAATGGTCCTGTGCACTCCTGGGTGACAGTTTGATTTCTCAAAAGCTGTCACCTTTCTTTTCTTCTAACTCCAGCAAACACCCTGCCCCTAAAGGAAGACCTGGATGGAATATACCTCTCCTACTTCTCTATAAACATTATTTTCTTCCCTATCCTTTGACCTTCAATTGCTGCCAACTGTCAGTGGGGACACAGTGAGAAATCATGACATACATAAAGGGTCCTAGATAGTGCAAGGTAAGGTTTGTTGTGTCATCTTGTACATCAATGAAATGGAAGGAAGGGAAGACTGTGAAGGAACTCCCCAGTCATAGTAGAAATGAAGGGAATACTGCCTGAGGCAGCTACAATAAAAAAGTTGAGGACTGCCTCTCTTTTTCTCATACACACATATGCATATATGTGTATGTGCACACAAACATATAGCATATGTGTATGTATATGAATACATATATGTGTGTATGTATGTGTATATATCATTTTTAATTAAACAAATATTTATTGTATCCTTACTGAGTTTAGAATATTGAAAAAAGTACTGGTGGTGGTGGTGATGGAATGTTTACTTACAATTTGCTGGTGTGTTTGTGTGTGTGTGTGTGTGTAAAATCTCCAATTAAACAAATATTTATTGGACCCTTACTGGGTTTAGAGCATTGAATTAAGTAGTAAGGGTGGTGGTGATAATAAAGTTCAGTTATAAATTGGTCCTTGCCTTATATAACTCACTCCCTATTAAGGGAATATCATAAGAACACACATGGTGTGTATCAGAGATGTCTATGTACTAAGTATTATACCCCATTGTGGGATGTCTTGGTTTTGAAGATATATTCTAGAGTATATCCACCAAAATTTATTTCAAGATGGAGCCGTGGAATTGACAATGTGTTTTACTGGAAGGAAAACTGAGTTTAGAGAGGACAGAATTTGAATTGTCACTAGGCTATTACTGCAGTGGCATTACCTGTCATTCAACCTCTCTAGTCCTTAGTTTTCTCATTTGTTATCTAAGGGAGTTGAATTAGAGGATCTTTTAAGGTTTATCCCTCTATAAATCCTATAATTCTAAATCTGAGTTTTTCCTATACTATATCCTTTGTTAATGTATACATAAATACCCTCCCCCCCTGAGCCACTCCCCCTAAAATGCTGCTACATATTTACAGTATTTGTATTAGTTTACGTGAAATTTCAGTTAATTGCTGCCATGGTGTTATTGAGCATCTGACACTTTCTGTTCTGAAAATGACAATTCAGCAGAATTGTGTATCACTGTAGGCTATTCTATCTGGGTATTTGTATTAGCAAAGACATGCTAGTGTATGTTCTGGGTTAATTATTACTGCAGTCATATTGAATTTTTAGAAACTGATGTTCTTCCAATAGGAAGAACTTAGTAAATTTGTAGTGGCGGAAATTTATTGTGCCAAATGAATTACTAATGGAATTAACTTAAATAAACTGCTTTGAAATGTGATTATCACAAAAGGCATTTGACTTCTCTATTGTATGTGTAATTTTGAAGATTTGACTAAGAATAATTTTTGCAGATGAAATCTTTAATGTAGTTAAGTGACTTTTAAATTTAACTTTTGCTATTCATAAATGAAGTTTTTCGGTCATTTTTCAGTCATGTCTGTCTCTTTATGTCTCCATTTGTGATTTGCTATTTGAGTAATTTGTTATTTCCTTCTCCAGCTCATTTATCAATTGAGGAAACTGAGGCAAACAATGTTAAATGACTTGTCCAGGGTCACATAGCTAATAAGTAACTGAGTCTGGATTTGAACTTATGAGGATAACTCTTTCTGACTCCAGGACTGGCACTCTATTCAACACACCACCTAGCTGCCCTGGGAATCAGGAAGATCAGGTTTCAAATCCTACTTTAGACACTGTACAAGTAGACACTAGTAGAAGTCACTACACCTCTCTGGGGCTCAGTTTCCTCTTCTACAAAATGAAGACATTGACGAATCATGCTTTTATATGGATGGAGGCAGGGTAATTGGGGTTAAGTGACTTGCCCAAGGTCACACAGCTAGTTAAGTGTCAAGTGTCTGAGGCCAAATTTGAACTTAAGTCCTTCTGACTTCAGAGTTGGTGTTCTATTCACTGTGCCACATAGTTGCCCATGAATCATATTTCTAAGTTCTTGAAAAGACTAGACATGCTAAGTGACTTAACCTTTTTTATACACAGCTGGTGTGTAGCTATATTTCGACTAATTGTATTTTGATGCTATAAGGGAGAGCTTTTATTTGGGATGGAAAGAAAATTATGGGAGAAATTAGATATTCTGATATTTCCATCCAAAAAGGGGAAGCAAATAAAGTGAAAATGACTCATTTTAAAATATGTGATGAGCTTCAGAAAGAAACACAAATAACAATGGCAATATTTTAAGTACCAGGTTGATTTGAAATTACTTTTATAATAGTTTGTATATAGCAGAGTCATAGTTCATATATAGTCCTCTTTTCTGTTGCTCTTTTAATGGAAAAATTTTCATTTTTGCTTTTTGTTAATTTAATAATAAAAGATGACTGGTTTAGTCTCAACCTTAAAATCTATGACCCTATAATCCCATATTCTATATAACTTTCCCTTGCCTTCATCATTTATAATTCGACCAAACTAACATGTTTTACACAGTTCTCGTAACACTCACTTCTCTGCTAGAAAACTTGGATGGCCCCCAATTTGCTGCCCAAACAAGTCTAAATCTCTATATAGTTCTCCAGATCCTCCATAATCTTTCTCCACAATACCAGTACAATCTAATTCTCCACTCTTCCCTAACATAGCCTCAAAAGTTCTTGTTGTACCAGTTTGCTGACTGTTCTATAAACACATTAATTGCACCTCTTCATTGTTCTCTAGAATGTTTCCTTTCTTGAATGACTTCCCATCTCTATTCTGCCTGTTACCTTTTAATTAATCAGAAATCATTTATTATGCATGTACAATGCCCCAGGGATCCAAATATAAAGAAGCAGAAAAACCCTCCTTTCCAGGAATTCAAGTAACAATGAGGGAGACAAGTATATATATATATATATACACACACACACACAGAATAATTAAAAATTAATTAAATAAAAGACTTGAAGTGCATTAGAATTTGGGGGAATGAAGAAAAGTTTCATATGTAAGGTGGTGCTTGAGCTGTTATCTTGAAAAATAGGAATTCTGAGGCACAGATGAGGAAGTAGTCTATTCAAGGCATAGTGTATAAGCCATGCTAAAACACAGACTGAGAAGATGATATTCAATACATAAATGCAGGCACATCTCAAGTCACATCTATTCCCTGAAACCTTCCCTGATCTCCCAAGCACATGAATGGGGAGGACATTTTCTGAACTTGAATTAAGACTTATACCCATTACTTGGGTCACTCATATTTTCATTCAACTCTTTACTTTTAGATACATGCATTCATGCACACCCAAATATACACACATGTGTATATATACACACATGCATATATATAAATATACACACAGACATACGTATGGATGTGTGTTTATGGACTTTTGAGAATTGTGGAATTCCTTCTCATTGGATGTATTCAAACACAGAAACATGTATGTATTTATGCATTAGGTGCTTAATAAATGCTTAATGACTGATTGGATGAATAGCTGTCCATTATATTATAGAAAATATTCACATTTATGACTGGATATTGTGATATTATATACAATTTTTCATGTATATTAATTGTCTCCTATACTAGACTGTACAGTTCTTGAAGTTAGATACCCTTTGGTCTCCCCACAGTGCCTAACAAAGTATCATATTAGGTGCTGGACAAACTGATTACTTGGTATATATGAATAAAACACACTAGATGAATGAATGACATTGTTTATAAGCTGATAAACTAATTAGTATGTTAAAATCTTTTTAAAATACTTAAGAGACATATCTGACTACATTGTTCTAGCTTCTTATTTGTCACTGTATCATCTGAAAGAATTGGAAATCAATCATCACCTGTGCCTTTTTGCTACTATTGAATCAATGATCCCAGAGTCACAAATGATATATGAGATGAATGTGATGGGATGGTGAAAACAAATATTTCTGTGTATTAAATAAGGCCTTTGACCTCAGTCAAAAAAGTTAACATTTTCTAATCTGACTTATGGAATAGAATACTGTGCCTTATGCTCCCTGCAAGAACTATTCAAGAAATATAAAAACGTTTTTTTAGTTTTTTGTTGAATAAATATATGCATGCATTATGCATGAACTTATTAATATATGTGTAATTGTCTAGGGTTATAGAATCTTTACAATATCTGGTACAATAAATTTCAAAGAAAAAAATAACTAACTTGTGTATACTAGATTCTTTCCTTCTTGTGTTATATGGGGTATCCTAGAAGTTTCAGTATAGTTTTAAACTTTAATAACATTTGGAACACCTGTACAATGAAGATCTCCATCTTCGGTAGAATTACTTCCCATTTGGAACACCCTTGGAAAAAACAAACAAATGTATATGTATTGTTTTTTTTTCTGTTTGCCTGAACACAAGAAAATGAGAAAATACTTCACATTTTCTGTTAAGAACACTGAAATTATTCATATAATTACCGGATAAGATCTTAATTCTTTCATTTTTCTTCTTGTCTGTTGTGGGGAGAGAATAGAAGTGGGAAAGACAGGAGAAAGAAAAAAAATTGTTACAAAAGGTCTAGGGCAGGGGTGTGAAGGGGGAACCTGCAGCCTTGAGGATACATGAAGATTGCTAGGTCCTTGGGTGTGGCCATTTGAGTCCCAATTTTACAGAACAAATTCTTTTAATGAGGGAATTTTTTTCCTGTGAAGTTTGTATTCAGTCAAAGGGTCATACTTGAAGTCTTAGAGGGCCAAATGTGATCTAAAGGCTGCAGGTTCCCCACCTTTGGTCTAGGAAATGAAAAATTATTTTGAAAATTTCATATTGTAGCTAATTAAAAACTTACAATTAGAGGTTTTAGAATATACTTTTTCCAGCTAAGGATTTAATTTTTAATATCTGGTAGTAAAAACATATAAAGACATCATCTCTAGCAGATAAAATATTCAATAAAACCCTCCTAAGATTTTAGTGACTATTTATCAGTTTCTCCCATAGGTTGAGTTAAATTTTTAGGTCTCATCTATATTCATAATATTTTTTCCTTTCTTTCCAAAAGAGTTTTCTCTAATTTTTTTTCTTGAAAATCTTTGAGCAAATTATCTAAATAGATTTTTAATTTGAAACTAAGATAGGTTCTCCTTATCTCCACTAAGTAACTCTTCTCTTTAATCTAGGACTTTATTGACATGGGTCAGTTGCTCTAGTCTATATTTCTGATTCCTCAGTAAGCCTATATCATTGCTGAAGCAAAGAATTGTCTAAGGAAGTGAATACAATTCTAAATCAGTATTCAACTGGAAGTGTTTCAACAGGGTCTGAAGTGTTTCAACAGGATGAAATAACTTATGTGGAATGATAAACAGTGTTCGTGAACAAAGCAGTGTCTCTATTTGTAAATGCTCACACAGAAATTTTTCCCTTGTCACATTGATAATAATAATGCGTTATATTTAAATGCTGCTTTATAGTCAACAGAGTGTTTATGCAATTATCTCCCTTAATCCTGTCAACAACTTGTGGGGACAGGACAATAATAGCAAGTCACATTTTTATAGCTATTTAAGTTTCACAAAGATATCAATTTTGGACTGTTCCTATTTTTTTTTAACAAATTAAGAAACTGAGCTCTTGAATTTGCGTGGTCACACAGAAAACCAGGACTAGAGCCCAGACTCCCAACTTTATGTAGAGTTGTCCCTTTGTTCCCTGAACATCAAGAAACCTTAGGACTAGTTCTGCTTTTACCATCTACTGCAGAAGTCAGCTATGAACTAGAGGTCAAAACTCATTCTTGTTTTGTGTACCATACAAAAAAAATGAGTTTATTGACCCAGTGGATGGAATAATTTGGAAAACTGAAGATACACAGACCTTGCCTTCAAGGGTTTTGAAAGTTATAGCTTTTCTGAGTCTCAGTTTATTCTGAAAAATGGGAATAATAATACTTGCATTAACTATTTCCATCTGGTTAACAAAGTACCTTGTAAAAGGCAAAGCCCAGAAAGAAATATAAGCAATTATAAGGCATTAAGTGTTCCCAGAATGATAGTGGTTATAAGATCCCAATTGACTCCTCCTTGCTTCTCCCCAAAGATAGGCATTAGTTGACATTTTTATTCTCACCTCCCTTGCTGCACTCTTATTACATTAGAGTAAAGGTAGCATAATTACCCATGCTGCAATAACTCTACTCCCCTTCAACAAGAATAATGAAAAAATGGTTTCAGGGCCAATATTCCTGAGCTGCTAGAATCTTCCTTTTCATTCTGAAATAAATACATAATAACTACTACTAGTAGTAGTAATGACATTACTAGTACTTAAACTACTATATAATTAGACCATGAACAATTGATGTTTCATTTATTTAACATTTGATAATCACCTATTAATTATACAATAAATGACACAATATTTATTTTTACATGTCATTCATAAACATAAATACACACATTCTCTCCCACAGAAATTAAGCTTCTTGAGGGAAGAAAAGCATTATTAGATCCCAAGAGACTAGAATAATGTCTACCAAGTAAGAGGTACTTGATAAATACTTGCTGATTGGTTTGACCTGGCAATGTGTTAGATCCCTGAGGATAAAATGACAAAAAGGAAATAGTCTTGGAGCTTGCATTCTTATGAGGAAAACAGAATTATTTGTAGATAACCTTCATTCAAAGTAAATATAAGGTAATTTATAAAACAGAGAGAACAGCTAGGTGAAGCCATAGTACATAAAGATTTCTGTTCTGGAGTCTGGAGGACTCATTTCCCAGAGTTCCAATCTGGATTCTTAATAGTTGTGTGATCTTGGGCAAATAACTTAACCCTGTTTGCCCCATTTTCCTCAACTATAAGATGAGCTGAAGAAGGAAATGCGAAGCACTCCAGTTCTTTGCCCAGAAAACCCCAAATGAGGAAATGAGATCATGAAGAGTTGGACACAACTGAAATGATTCAACAAGAACTAGAAAACTGGGGTGGTTGGGGGGAGAGAAGGAAGGGGAGAAAATTTGAAACTCAAAGGATTGTGCAACCGAATCTTGTAAACTAAAAGTAAACAAATAAATTAATTAAGACCAAAAAAAATTTAAAAAGAACAGCAAAAGTAGAGATGGCAGTAAGACCTTGGGGCTAGGGGGCATGGTTTGGTGTGTCATGTAGGTCTCTAAGGAGCACATGTTACTTAGGGGAAGGAAGGTAGGGATTCTGAGAGGCAAAAATGAGGAGTGAGATTGTATCACAGGGTTTATCTAATGCAAATGAATAATACATAGGAAGGCAGCTTAGGTGGTGAGGTGGACAGATTGTAGGCCCTGGAGTTAGGAAGACCTCATTTCAAATCTTGCCTCAGACATTTACTTATTGTGTGAGTCTGGGTAAATCACCTAACCCTATTTTTACTCAGTTTCCTCATCTGTAAAATAAACTGGAGAAGGATATTGCAAATCACCCCAGTGTCTTCATCAAGAAAATTCCAAATGTAGTCACAAAGAATCAGACATGACTGAAATGTCTGAACAGCAAAAGGAAATAAAACACACATTTTCTGAAAATCAGTTACCTCAAATTACAATGTCTGCCTTAGGAGGTAGTGGGTTCTTTCTTAATGGAAAATCTTTAAGCAAAGGCTAGGTGATTACTTGTCAGGTGTGATATTAGAGGAAGGGATTGAGATAGAGGTTGGATTAGATGCTGTGATTCTACAATAGAATGGAAAATTATGCATGCATGTGCTTGCAATAGGAATCGCTTGCTTCTTGGCAGCGGGAAAGGGAGGCCCTAAGAGGAAGGTGGTATAATTTGGGTACAGTGTTTGCCCTAGGAGAGGACTAAACAACAGAGCTGTATGTATCATATCCTTGTGTTACTTTTATAAAGTGCTTTCTTGTCCAGTGAAAGTTTTCCTTGATCAAAGCACTCTATTTCTGTGTTTCATGAAATGCTCCTTTACAAGCACAGTATTTGAGAAAAGTCAGATATAACCAAGGGTAACGGCTTACATGGATTAGAAAACCACAGAATCAGAATTCTGATGCTTTGGCACTCCCTATGAAATCAGTGTCACTGAAGTATAGTGACCATTCTACTGCTTGGGTATGTTTCAAGATATAATAGAAATGATATTGTCTGTAATATCGTTCTGACTGTTTGGATACTTGTTTTAAGTTTCAGAGTACATTGAGTTTCATAAAATACATTTTCCCCCGATTCAGTAATACACCTCTATAAAGTGATTTGGCAGAAAGAATGTTTCCTGTTGTAACCCAGAGAGCTCAGGAGGGTTGGATCAGTTTTTATCATGAACTAGACTTATCTTGTCATTCCTCTGCATCCCAGGAGTGATTGCTTTAGCATTACACACCTGCGGTTAATTTTGATGTTTCATTTCCATTCATAGTCACTTCACAGATCATATCAGCTGGTAGGGGAAAAAAACTGTTTGGGGAGACTTACCTCTGGGTTAAAACTTGGGAATCATTGGTTTGGGAATTTCCCCCACTTTGTACCAGTAAAATCATTTAAAACCTTCAATTTCCTTATCCAGAAAATAGTATTCTGAACAAATCTTAGATTTGAATGTGTCAAATATACTTAATGGAATAAGTGAGATGTCTAGACTTCAATGTCTTGGATGTCTAAATAAGCATTATTAGTACCATTTTATTTATTGTGAAATTTTTCATCTGGTACCTAGAATATTCCAGGTGAATAATAAATATTTGATGTTGAATTGGACATTTATGTATTTCACTCTTTTAATTATTCATTCTTAAAAGTCAATAGCTATGTTTATAAAAGTTTACATGTAATTCTATTCATTTATCAGTTAATAATTTGGAATTCTGTATCATTTTAATCTGTAACACTGTAGTTTTAATTCAAAGTTATCACTTAATTGCATTCTGTCATGTTTTTGTATTTTGTTTCATGTGTGATAGAATTCAATTTGAACTCAATATAAGCATTTCTCAAATATGTATTTGGTTTGACATAAGGAGAATTAATAATAATAGCAATATCTAACATTTATAGAGCACCTTAAGGTTTCCAAAACTCTCTCTCTGTCTCTCTCTGTCTCTGTCTCTGTCTCTCTCTCTCTGTCTCTGTCTCTGTCTCTCTCTCTCTCTGTCTCTCTCTCTCTCTGTCTCTGTCTCTGTCTCTCTCTGTCTCTGTCTCTCTCTCTGTCTCTTTCTGTCTCTGTCTATCTCTGTCTCTCTCTGTCTCTGTCTCTCTCTCTGTCTCTCT
>NW_027185799.1:21696899-21709988 GCF_028583685.1 Petaurus breviceps papuanus
TCTCTCTCTCTCTCTCTCTCTCTCTGTCTGTCTGTCTCTCTCTCTCTGTCTCTCTCTCTCTCTCTGTCTGTCTCTCTCTCTCTGTCTCTCTCTCTGTCAGCTATCTCTTCAAAACTCTTTAACAAGTCCTCACTGCCACTGTGTAAAGAAGGTGCAATGCTATTATTATCCCCATTTTATAGATCAGAAAATTGAGATTAAGGGGTTAAATAACTTTCCCAGTACCACACAGTTAGTAAGCTAGTAAGTCTTCCTGACTCCAATTATAACACTCTATGTAATGTGCCTCCTGACAGCCTTGTGTTCTTGTCAGTGATTTTGGATCAGATCACTTAAATTCTGTGTATCCTGGGACATCAAGTAAGTCATAGCCAAATTTCGGCACTATTTGGAAAACAATACTATTTAAACTTGTTTGTATGGGGGGACTTGTATTTTTTTATGTTGCATGTAAAATTATTGAGTCAATTTTTTTACATTTTCAGTCAAGATATTATTTCTTAATATTATCTGGTTTTATGAATAAAATTAACCCATCTAAATAGAAGTTTTATTATTTACTTGTGAAAATATGCTTATTCCTATTTCACTTCTTGCCCTGGCCAAGCTTCTATTCATAGCTTTATCTTCAAAATTATTGTTGATACCTGACATAATATTCAGTTAATTAGTTGGCAGAATCCAATATACATTCTTCAACTGATATAACTGAAAAACACAGATTCCTAGAAAAATGTTGTCAAATTTGTTTTATTTAACCACTGTTGTTTATTATCTGTTTTCTAGATATATCCTTAAAATTCTGTCAATTAGGATCTAAGTTTATCTGAACTATTCTAGTTTTAGCTTTCTTTATTCTCACAAACTATTTTTTACTTTTAAAAAATATTTTCCATATAAAAACATTTAAATAAAAAATATCTATCTGCACCATCCAATGCAGTCTTTAAAAACATTCCATGTTTTTCCAACTACTCTATATCTATCGGTGTTACCAAAAAAGGTTGTCGGTTAGCATGTTTACAAAAATTAAGCAATAGATGGAAGATGATTCAAAATAATAAAAATGGCAATACAACCTAAATTAGTTTTCTTATTTAATACAATACCAATTAAATTTCAAAATAATTACTTGATGTAATAAAAAAAATAATGATATTCATATGAAGGTAGCAAATGTCAAATGTGTCATGAGAAAAAATGAAAAGAATGAAGAAGACCTAACAGTGCCATATTTCAAACTATATTGCAAAGCAGTAATTCTCAAAACAATGTGGTACAGGTTATAAAAAAAGAGATAAAGCAGTAGAGGAGATAAGGCACATAGCATTCAGAAATGAATCTAATATGCTACCATCTGTTTGATAAATAAAAAGACCCTAGATACTGGGATAAGGAATCCCTATTTAACAAAAATCTTCTTGGAAAATTGGACAGCACTATGGAAGAATTAGATTTAGACCACTACCACAGAACCCCATGCTTGTAACAAATGTAAAACAAATCACCATCATTGTGATGTGTAAGAATATTTATCTCATTCTTTGACTCTAGTCTATCACCTTTCTTTTAAGATGTGAGAATTATGTTTCATAGTTATCTTTTTGAAGTCCCATTTGTTAGCTATTTTAAATACGAGTTCTGAGATTTCTCAGAGATTATTTTTTCATTTACATTGTCATTATGTATTTATCATGTTTCCAAATTTTTCTCCATAATGGTTGAATTAGTTCACAACTCTATTAACAGGCCTGATTTTTTCACATCTCCAACATTTGTCATTTTATTTTTCTGTTGTGTTAATCAATCTGATAGCTGGGAGATCTGTTGTTTTAATTGCTGTAATTTGCATTTCACTAATAAGTAGTGACTTAGAGCAGGACTTATTAAACTTTTGCCACTTGCAACCCCTGCAGCACTTCTTAAATCCACATGGAGTCATGACCCCCACTTTAAGAAGCACTGATTAGAGCCTATTTTCATGTGACTATTGATAACATATTTATTCTTCTGAAAACTGCCTGTTCATAACTTTTGATCATTTATCAACTGGGGAATAGCGTGTATTCCTATACATTTGACTTAATTTTGAGAAATGAGGCCTTTATCAGAGTAATTTGCTGTAAAATATTTTCCACACTTTCCTGTAGCTTTTCTAATTGTGGTCACATTAGCTTTGTTTCTGCAAAACTTTTTTAATTTCATGTAATGAAAGTTAACAATTTTACTTCCTATAATCCTTTCTACTATTTGTTTAATCATAAAGTCTTTCCTTAGCCATAGATCCGACAGGCACATTTTTTTTTCCAATGATTTTTGTTGAGTTGTTTCAGCTATATCTGACTTTTGGGATTTAATTTGGAATTTTCTTGGCAAAGATACTGTAGTCGTTTGTCATTTCCTTCTCCAGATCATTTTACAGATAAGGAAATGAGGCAAACAGCATTAAGTAAATTGCCAAGGGTCAAACAAATAGTAAGTGAATGAGGCTGAATTTGAACTCAGTCTTCCTGACTCCAAGCCCACCATTCTATCCACTATTCCACCTAGCTGCCCAAACATTTTTTTTTCCAGGCTCTCCTAATTTGCTTAGGATATCACCCTTTATATCTAAAACATTTCTTCATTTTGACCTTATCTTGGTATATGAAGTGAGATATTGGTATATGCCTAGTTTCAACCAAACTGCTTTCCTATTTTGCAGCAATTTTTGTCAAATGTTGAGTTCATACCTCAATAGCTTGGATAATTGGATTTTTCAAACACCGGATTACTTAGATCATTTATTACTGTGTATTGTGTACCTAACTTATTCCCCTGATCCACCTCTCTATTTCTTAAGCAGCAGATTGTTTTGATGATTAACACTTTGTAATATACTTGAAAATGTAAAACTCCTAGGTCCACCTCCTTATTAATATTTTTTTCCCACTGATTCCCTTGATGTTCTTGACCCTTTGGTCTTCCAGGTAAATTTTATTACTGTTTTTCTAGCTCTTTAAAATACTTTTTTGTAATTCTGTTGGCATTACTGTAAATTAATTTTATAATATAATTAATTCAGTAAATTAATTTAGGTAGAATTGTTATTTTTATTGTATTGACTTGGCCTACCCATGAGCAATTGATATTTCTCTGATTATTACATCTGTTTCTGGCTCTATGAAAAGTGTTTTGTAATTGTGTTCATATAGTTCCTAAGTTTGTCTTGGCAAGTAGACTCCCAAGTATATTATATTGCCTGCAGTTGTTTTAAGTGGAAGTTCTCTATCTCCTCCTGCTTGATTTTCTTGGTAGTAAATAGAAATGCTGTTGATTTATGTGGGTTTATTTTATATACTACAACTTTACTGAAGTTACTAATTGTTTCAACTAGTTTTGTAGTGTATTCGCTAGATTTCTGTAATTATACCATCAAATCATCTACAAAAGTGATCATTTTGTTTCCTCATTGCCTATTTATATTCCTTCAATATATTTACTGTATTTGCTGTTGCTGGCTGCAACTGCTATTGCTGTACCTGAGACATGGGTGGTACCGGCTCAGCCCACTATGTGGCCTGATCAGATACATGGCATTTTAATAAAGGGCCCATTCTAAAATTATTACTTGGGTCTTGCTCGCATTAATCAAAATAAAAAAAATAACACATGTATATTTTATATATATTTGCATATTATATATCCAAATTTCAACACAAATTTTGTGGTTCTGTGATAACACAATATAATGTTGATATATATTATATGACAAAAGATGGTATGAAAATAGGAAACTACATTATATCATATCATTATGTTAGAAATAACCATCTTGGAGGCAGAGTCAAGATGGCGGAGTAGAAGCAGGACCTCTGAGGGGCTCCTGCTTCCACCTTCCCCAATCAATGTAAAAAGGGGACTCTGAACAAATTTTGGAGCTGCAGAACTCACAAAATGACACAGAGAAGCTAACCTCCTGCTGAGGACAAGCTGGCAGGCCAGCAGGAATAGGCCAGCACAGCCCTCTGGGAGCTGAGCCCATGCCCTCCTGAGCCAGAGGTTTTAGCCCCAGGGTGAGTCTTACCAGTCGCCTGCCAGAGGAACTCCAGATCAGCAGCAGATGTGGCCATTTCCAGAATTATCAACACATAGATGTGAAGGACAAAGTGAGAGGTCAGTGCAGTCTGGACTTTGGGACCCAGCAAGTGGGAGGGTGTTGGCTTTTGCCCCTGGGGTGAAAAGCCACTGAGACCCCCCAGCACAGCCAGCCAGCACCATGTGGCAGCTTCAGCTCCTGCCTGCAGAGTGCAGGGGGACCAAGCTACCAGTCTGAGGAATAATTTCTCTTCCTTTAACCTGCTTGGATCTGGATTGCAGTCAAGGATGGAGGTCCTGGGGTATGTGTCCAGCTTGCCAGAGCATGTGGAGGCCTCAGAGAGGTCACCCATTTAAAACCTCCAACAGCTGAGAAAACCTTAGCATTTTGGATGAAAGCTTCCCTGTCTGGTAGCCGAGTCCTACTGTGGCAAAAAGCCCAGGGGTCAAATGACTGAGGGGTGACATGACCAGGCAAAGGAAACAAAACAGACAGAAGATTCCAACATTAGACTCCTATTTGGGGGACAAAAAGGAGCAAAGCATGGAACAGGAGGAAGACAGTGAAGTCAGAACTCCTGCACCAAAAGCTTCAAAGGAAAATACAAGCTGGTTACAGGCCATAGAGGACCTTAAGAAGCAGATAAGAAGAGGGGAGGAAAAATTGAAAAGATAAATGAGAACAATGCAAGAAAATTAAGAAATGAGAGTCAACAGCCTGACTGAGTAAAATAACACCTTAAAAAATAGACTAACTCAAATGGCAAAAGAGGCTCAAAAAGGCATTGAGGAGAAGAATGCCCTTAAAAAGCCGAATTTGCCAGAAGGAAAAAGAATCTCAAAAGCTCACTGAGGAGGATCATTGCTTCAGAATTAGATTGGAGCAAATGGAAGCTAATGATTTATGAGAAAGCAAGATTCTGTTAAACAGATCCAAACAAATGAAACAATAGAAGGCAATGTGAAATATCTCATGGGAAAAACCACTGACCTGGAAAATAGATCCAGGAGAGATAATTAAAAATTATTGGACTACCTGAAATCCATGATCAAAGTAAGAACCTAGAAATCATCCTCCAGGAATTTCTCAAAGAAAACTTCCCTGATGTTTTAGAACCAGAGGGCAAAGTAGAGGTTGAAAGAATCCACTGATCACTTCCTTGAAAAAGATCCCAAAAAGAAAACTCCTAGGAATATTATAGCCAGGTTTTGCAATTCCCAGATTAAGGAGAGAATATTACAAGCAGCCAGGAAGAAACTTTGAATATTGTGGAAACACAATCAGGATAACCCAGGATCTGGCAGCTTCTAGGGATCAAAGGGCTTGGAATATCATATTCTAAAGGTGAAAAAGCTTGGACTATGATATTCTGGAGGTCAAAGGAGCTAGGATTAAAACCAAGAATCACCTACCCAGCAAAACTGAGTATCATATTTCAGGGGAAAATATGGTCATTCAGTGGAATAGAGGACTTTCAAGCATTCTTGATGAAAAAAACAGAGTTGAATAGAAAATTTGACATTCAGATACAAGAAGCAAGAGAAGCATTAGAAGGTAAACAGGGAAAAGAAATCACAAGGAACTTGTCACATTTGAACTATTAACATTCCTACATGTGAAAACAATCATTGTGAAAAATATATATTTTCTGTATCATTGCTATGGCTAGCATTTCTAGGACATTATTGAATAAGAGTGCTGATAATGGACATTGTTGTTTCACTCCTGATTTGATTAGAAAGGCTTTAGGTTTATATCAATTGCAGATATTTGCTCTTGGGTTTAGATAAATATTACTTATTGTTTTAAGAAAGGTTCCATTAACTTTTTTTCTAGTATTTTAAATAGGAATAGGTGTTGTATTTTCTGCAAGGCTTTTTTTATCTAGTAATATAATCATATATTTTTATTGTTTTGTTACTGATATGGTCAATTATAGTGATAGTTTTCCTAATAATGAACCAGTCCGGCTTTTCAACTATAATTTTCCCCACTGATCAAAATGTGATTGTTGTAATGTAATTTCATTCCTAGTATTTTATTAAAATTTTTTTTTCTATCAATATTGATTAAGGAAATCCTTCTACAGTTTTCTTTCTCTTTTTTTGCTCTCCTTGGTTCAAGTATCAAAGGTGTATTTGTTTCATGAAAGAAATGTGGTAGGATTCCTTCTCTACTGATTTTCTCAGAGTTTACAAAGTATTAAGATTAATTGTTTCTAAAATGTTTGCTAAAATTCTCATGTAAATCCATCTGATACTGGGGTTTTTTTTTTTGTTTTTATTTTGACTTTTTTCCCCTCAGGGAGCTCATTAATTGCTTGTAAAATTTATTTATTTTTTTGTACAATAAGGTTATTTAAGTACTCTGTATACTATTTTGTTAATCTGGGCAGTTTATATTTTTGTTAATATTTGCCCAAAGCAGCTACATGGCACAGTTGATAGTACTGAACTTGGACTTAAGAAGACTCATCCCCCTGAGTTCAAATCTGGCCTCAGACACTCACTAGCTGGGTGATTTTAGAAATATTACTTAACCCTGTTTGCCTCCATTCCTCATCTGGAAAATGAGCAGTAGAAGGAAATGACAACTTACTCTACTGTCTTTTCCAAAACGACAACAAAAAAAAAGCAAACAAAGGGTACATGAAGAGTCAGACAAGACTGAAAGGACTGAACAACAACAGCAACCAATATCCATTCATTTCACTTAGATTTTCAGTTTTACTGGATATAATTGGGTAAAAAATATTTAATTTCTTTAATGTCATTTTCATTTTTGGTACATTTACTCATCATCTTTTCCACTAGTAATTTGTTTTTATTTTGTCTTTTTTGAAAATCAAATTATTCAATGGCTTATCTTTTTATTATTTTTCATAACATGTATTCATAGTTTTAGTCATTAGTTCAGTGGTTTATATTACTTTTAAATTTATTGATCTCTCCTTTGATGTTCAAAATTTCCATTTTGGTGGTTAATTGGGGACTTTTATTTTGTTCTTTTTCTAGTTTGTTTTTTCTGTGTCCAATTCATTAATCTGCTCTTTCTTTCTTTTATTGATGTACATATTTAGAGATATAAATATATTCTTAAGTATAACTTTAGTTGCATCCCACAAATTTTGGAATTTTATCTTGTCGTTCTCTTTAATTAATTTATTGATTTTTTTCTATGATTTATTCTTTGATAGACTCATTCTTTAGAATTAGATTATGCTTATAGTCAATTTTTAATCTATGCTTTCACTGCCCTTAATCAAATATCACTTTGTTGAAATATGGTCTGAAAAGGTAAATTTAATATTTCTGCTTTTCTGCATTTGATTGTGAGGTTTTTTATGCCCTAACATATAGTCAGGTTTTTTTTTTTTAAATGGAGCTTCCATGTACATCTGAGAGAAAGGTTTATTCCTTTCTATTCACATTCAATTTACTTCACAATTCTATCATATCTAACTTTTCCTGGGAGTCTATTCATCTCCTTGTTTGTTTGGTTTTTTTTTGTTATTTATACTGAGTTTAGATTTATCTAGCTCTCAAAGTGGAAAGATGAGATTCTCCGACTAGTATAGTTTTATTATTTCCTACTATAATTAATGATTTTTTTTCAAAACTTGATTGCTATGAAATTTGTTCATATGTTTGATAGTCACTCTCTCCAGGTGTTGTTTTCCTGCTTATTCCCTTTAATTAGATCTTTTCTTGCTTTAGCTTTGTCTAAGATTATGATTGCTACCCCTACCTTTCTTACTTCAACTGAAGCATAATAGATTTTGCAGTAGCCTCTTATTTAACTCTTTTTCTGCCTTTCTGTTTCAAGTTTGTTTTTTTGCAAACATCATATTGTTAGAATCTGATTTCTAATCTATTTTGCTACCCCTTCTATTTTATTAGCAAATTCATCCAATTCACTTTCGTAGTTGTGATTATTAACTATGCATTTCCTTCCATCCAGTTATCTTTTATTTGTCCTTCTCTCTCTTTCTCTAAAGTCTGTTTTGGGAGTTTTGTTTTGTTTTGTTTTCTTCTGATGACTGCCTTCTTTTATCCACCCTCCCTTTTAAAGCACCTCATGTTCCTTGTCTCCTTCCCCTCCTACTTATCTTGTGGGTACATAGATTTCTATTATAAAATGAATTTTTTTAAAAAAGTGTGTGTGTGTTGTGTGTGTGTGTATTCCCTTTTTGAAATAATTTAGATACAACTGAGGATTCATGTATCACCTGATCCCATTCTCCATTTTCTTTTCTACTATAAAAGCTCTTCCTTGAGCACTTCTTTTATGTGAGTTAATTTCCCCAATTCTTCCTCTCCCTTCCTTTTCTCCAAGGGCATCTACTCTCTTTGTCTATACTGTTTTCCTTACCCAGAAATTACCCATGATCCCTTGGGATTGAAAGCTACACTGTTCCTTAAGGTCTATCCTCCCTTGAGACTGTGAATGGTATTGTA
This sequence comes from Petaurus breviceps papuanus, assembly GCF_028583685.1. Classification (NCBI taxonomy): domain Eukaryota; kingdom Metazoa; phylum Chordata; class Mammalia; order Diprotodontia; family Petauridae; genus Petaurus; species Petaurus breviceps. The sequence goes on from NW_027185799.1 coordinate 21,705,435, forward strand.
CCTCAGGGTTTCCATTCCCTCTTGACCAAAATTCTCCTTCCTGCCCTTGAAATGTGACCCTTAAATGTGTATAGTCAATGGAATAGGCAAACAGCATCTGGTTCTGTATCCAGTGCAAGCTTAGGACTCCATGGCAATTTCCTTCTGACCAGTTGCCAGATCCCCTTACCATCTCTGGTTTGAGAGATCTATTAGCTTGTTCTGCTTCTGTCACCACTGCCTAGTCCCACTACTGATATTTTATCCACATGGACTACAGTTTAGCTTGTATGACACACTATGTCACAGATATTTCTGATCTCTATATTGTCTTAGGCTATAAGAATGTCTAACTCTGACACTGGCTCTGCCACTCCAGAATTCAATTTGAACTATTATTTGAAAGTTGTTTGGAAGGGAATGTTGGGAGACCTCAGCTGAGTGCTTTCTCCACTCCACCATCTTGGCTCTGCCCCCAGAAGTCCTTTAATTCTAGTTCTTTAGTACTATATAAGTGCTACTACATAAATATTTTTAATATATATATATATATATATATATATATATATATATATATATATATATATATATATCCTTTCTTTCTATCACTGACATCTTAGGGTATATAATCCTAAAGGTAAATAGCATATCAATGGCTATGGACAGTCCTTTCTTCAAGAAAGTCTGAAGATGCTGCACATAATATGCAGTGAGAAACATGCTAAAATATGAAATTGATGCTATCCATAATTAGTTACAGAGTAATTTCAGAATTGGTTGCCTATGTACAGTTAGCTTATACTCACCTCTGTTCTGTGTTATCTTTAAAAAAAAAAAGATGGATTGCTCACTTTTGGAAAGTTCTCCAAATACTCCTGTTGCATATGATATACTAATTGTGTCTACAAAAAAAGTGCACAAATGAAATTGTTAGCAATGGGAAGGAACTGGGACCAACCACCTAAATTATGAAAGCAAAGTAGAAAACAATGAAAATGGTATAAATGGGGGAAAGTCCACCATATTTCTGTATAATTGTAATGATTGATGTTGGCCATAAAGCGATGAGAATATACCCCTTCCAGGTGGAGAATTATGGTTTTGTGCTGTTAATTGCTATTAATATGACAATTGGCTTTCTGAGCGTTTTTTTTTTTCGTCTGTTTCTATGTTAGAAATTCAAGCTCATTGTATACATGATGGGATAGGTGTATACAGAAAATAATATGATTTAAAAGCAAAAGACATCAATAAAATATTTAAGCAAATAAAAAATCCAATTACCCAGACAATGATAAACAGCTGAACAAATAAAACATTTATCTTGGGTTAGGCTTTGCATAGTGATGGTGAACTGGGTCCAGAATTCAAAGGGGACTAGATCTGTGATGTCATTGACCGAGTGAACTCCAAGATCGGAAAACCAGAAACTAAACTGGATGTCATTTGAGAAAATATTCATCATTTTCTTTTTTCTTTTTTTTTTTTTGTAATGAGCAGGCAAGACAATTGGGGTTAAGTGACATGCCCAAAGTTACACAGCTAAGAAGTGTCAAGTGTCAAAAGATGAACTTGAAATTAGGTTCTCCCAACTCCAGGGCCAGTGCCACCTAGCTGCCCTCATCATTTTCAACAAACATAAATTACCCAGTGGCACAAAATCCTTTTGCTTTACTAGAAATCTTCTCCAGTAATAATAATCGTAGTAACAAAAGTTGACATTCATGTAGTGCTGTAAACATTATTAGGCACTTTAAATTTGTTACCTCATTTCAGTCTCAGGATAAATGTGAAGTAATTGCTGTAGTTATTATGTAATATGACTATAAGTTAGGGAATGCCATGATCTCAAAAAATTTAAAGTGTCACGTAGTGAAATGGAAATTAAAGATTCCATCAAGTCAATAGCATATATCCAAAAAGAACTTGTACTTGAGAAGTGGCATATTAGTAGAAAAAGTCCCCAGACTCCAGGTAAACTTTCATTGAAAGAAAATGACATTATTAGGAAGCCGTCACAACTTTGACCAATGAAAATAGCTATAGAAAGATAACTAGAAGCAAGCCTACTCAAGAAAATAAGGGTAAAGGTTGAGAGTTTGGTTAGGAGTAGATACTATGGGACAATGTTAAATATACTGGATTTGGAATCAGAGTACCTGATATCATATTCTGGCTTTCCCATTCATTGTTTATGTAGCCCCGGACAATTAATTAATGTTTCTGGGCCTTGTTTTATTTTTTCTTTGTTTTATTTTTTTAATCTTTAAGATGAGATGGTTGGAATAGTTGACCTCTCAGATTTATTCCTGACCTAAATTCATTACTCAGTGACTTTTTGTGACTCCTTGATAGGTGTGAATATTGCATTGTAAGTATTCAGTTCTAATGAATTCATTTCTGTCATTATGAATCATATTAAGTACCGCTGACATTTTTAAAATCAGATTTTAACACTTGTGAGTAATTTGGATGGAACCATTATACTTTTAATTTCCAGAACAGTAGCAGTCATATCTAAATGGGTTTTTACCAAGGCACCTATTGTTTTAATATTCTTTTATGGTAAAATAATTCTTAACAAGATTATGGAGGTCTAAATGTAAAGTTTCTCTCTTTCCTTGTCATGAAAAAAAAATAACAATTTTTGCTTGACTTTTTAATGATTCTCTAAACTTTGTTTAAATAATATATATGTTTACAGTGATAACCACATCAAATATACCACTGGCAAAAAGTGCAAAGCATATATCTCAAATATCTGAGAAGTTTCCCTGTGGCTACTCACTTTAGTAATGAATCATATACATTATATTGTATGTTTTTCTTTAAAGCATATTCACATTTATTATTTTTATTAAGCTTTCATAACAGCTCAGTAGGAGGGGTAGCACCTATTCCTGGAGAAATATATATGATCTCCAAATTTGTATAAAATCAGATAGTACAAAGACCATAATTTTTTATTTATTTTGTATTCTCTAGAAAAATCTGGCATAGTACTATGCACATAGTATGGGATCAGTTACCACTGTTTGAATTATACTTGATTGAATCCTAAATAGTCTAATTAACTTAATATTATAATCCTGCAAAATGTGATGATGTTATAGTGCCAATATATAACTAGAAGTGAATTATTGTACAATTATTTTATTCTACTTTATCTCCGTTAATCATGCATCCTGACAAATGCAGTCTTTTGTATATTGTAGCAAAGAGTGGGGAATGATGTGATTATAGCTAACTAAATAGAAAAAGTGAGACCGAGGAATTCATTAGACTTATAGCCTCTTGTTTCAGGGTTCAGATAAAATGGTTTAACAAGAAGTACAATAGTCTCGTCATATGCTTCTTTTGAGATTGAAAGGAACAGATACAAGTCTGCTAAGTGTTACAACAGCCAAGGGAGTCATGAAGGTCTTTGAAAAAAAGGTTGACTGGCTCATAGAATTTCATTTTATGCATTAGACAGAATGTGAATTTCCATTCAACCTTAGCTAGAGCATTCACTGAAACAAAGGACAAGATCCAAGATGCTTAAAGTTAGAGTCAATTTGACGCCATCCAAAATTGGAAATTAGTATTGTTTAAGAAAGTATACTCCTTGTGAAGCTGACTTTGTTTGAATAGATTATTATAAATGCAATTAGGTTCTGTTTTCCAAGGTCTTAAAATTGCCCCAAGATCTATATCTGCCAAGGAAATAGAAGAATCACAGTCCCATATACAGAGCACTGTTTGCAATATTTCCAATATTCTTTCCCCACAACAAATTTGTGAGGTAGCTAATGGAAGCATTATTCCCCCATTTTTAAATATACAAAATTGTAAAAATTCATGAATATATGAAATGTGAAAAATGAATTGAAAGTTGCAAAATGTTAAAATGCTTGTTCATGACAACTTACATAATATCTATTCAAGGCAAGATTTAAACTCAAGTTGATTTTTTTTTTACTTCATCTCTAATAGTTTTTTCTAGTATACTGTTTTTTTCTCATAGACCTAGAAGGAGCCATAAAAATCATCTGTTGCCCAAAATAGATTTTATAGATGAGGAAACTGAGGCCCAGAGGTGCAGTAACTCACCTAACATGACAAAGCTAATTAATGGAAGCTTATAATAAGAATTCAGAACTTCAAATCTCCAGTGCCATGTTTGTTCCCTCCCCCCTAATAACTTACTGAGAAGCAAAATAATTATAAATTTAACTTTTATCATAAAAGTTACAGAATTTCCTTTCTGAAAGGGGCTATAGCAGTGATTTGCATTCAACTGCAATTATATCTTCAGGTACCCTTGTATCAGCAATGCCATATTCACAATGCCTATGGAGATTACAGATATGCTGATATAATTATCCATCACAAAATACATCATGCTTGCCATATGGGGGAATAAACTAGAAAATTTATTAAGATACCAAAAGACTGAGTCCCAAAACCAGAAAGTGAAAGCCATCAGAGTAGTTATGACATTGCCACAGGTAGATAAAGTAGAAAGCACCCACATTTTCAAGCCTTTAAAACAGAACAGGCTACCTCAGGCAAAGGTCCTCCTCTCCCCACGCA
>NW_027185799.1:21709998-21714976 GCF_028583685.1 Petaurus breviceps papuanus
TAACTCAAAAAGGGCTTCGCGCTGCCGCTGCCTCTGCTGCTGCCGCCACCGTCGCCACCACTGCCAGCCACCGCAGGAACTCCAGCTTGGCTTCCGCTTCCTTTTGCTCCACCCCTTTCTGCTACGTCAGCAAGTCCAACGGGGCATGGAAGATCTTTAAATCCCATAACCCTTACAACCCTAAATAACAGCACTGACTCACATTTACATATCATTTGTCCATTTACAAGGCACTGACTTCATAACAACCATTGGGGTTTTATAATTCAAGAGGTTTGCTTTTTTTTTGGGGGGGGTTGTGATTTTTTTCCACTTTATAGTTAAAAAAAGGGTGACTCACTCAGTATCACATATACTAGTAAATGTCAGAGGTAGGATTCAAACAAAAGTCTCTTCACTCTAAATCCAACACTTTTTCTCCTATATCATTTTTACTAAATGGAAAGAATATTCATGGAACATTCTTAAATATCTTATGTAGGTGGTAATAAATTTGACTTTAAAGTATGATTTTTATGAGTTTCCGTAGCCAAAAAAATCATCACCTGACAATCAACCTTCTAGTAATGAGCCTCTGTGAATTAGGTCAATGCAGGGCCCACAATCATTTTGTCATAGGAACTGTCCATGGGTACTGGTAAGACCAACATAATATTAATCAGTGGCAGAACATTCTTTGAAAATGCTGAGCATGATAAGATAGAGGAAAAGAACTGTGGTAGAAGAAAAAAAATGTACAGAATATATCCCAAATGCCTCAAAATCTTAACTGTAGTCATATTATTTTTAATGATAAGCTACTTTTTTCATTCAATAAAATACATTGATTATATGCTATTGCAAGGTTTTTTCATTGTATTACATGCAAATCAATATATAATTATAATATTACTTATTTAAGAATGATGGTCCTACAGTAAATATCTAGAGGAAATAAATTTGGGGGAAAATTAAGCTTTATTTGAATTTTTTTTAAGCAATTGGGGGTAAGCAACTTGCTCAAGGTTACAAGGCTGTGTGTGTGTGTGTGTGTGTGTGTGTGTGTGTGTGCTGAGTATCTGAGGCTGGAGCTGATCCCAGGTCTCCCGACATTGGGGCCGGCACTCTTACTCACTGTGTCACCTAGCTGCCCCTAAGCAATTGGGGTTAAGTCACTTGCTCAAGTTTACACGGCCAGTTATTTTTGTGTGGGTATTAAATATCTGAGCCTGGAACTGATCCCAGGTCTCCCGACTCTGGGGCTGTGCTCTTACTCACTGCACCACCTGGCCGCCCCATTTGAAGTTTTATGAAATGATAGAAGGTAGAATGCTGCCTCTCCAGCCTTAGAACATTTCTTAGTAAAACTTTAAAATTTGACCAAGTGTATCAGTAGTTAAACATGGGATTTAAAACCATGTCTTCCTCATTTTAAGACCATCCCTATAACTACTAGATCATGTTGGTTATCACTTTGTCCATGTTTCATAATTAAATGTTTTATGATTATATGAATTAATAGTAAAGTGCACAGAATTCTTTATTTTTTCTGATATCTCCAACAACAATCAAGAATTTATTCTCATGTCTATTGTAGAAGTATGCTACCTTGATGATGTCTTGAAAATGAGTAGAACATTTTGGAGTCATTATAGAACAGGGTAGGGAATATTTCATGTTTTTGTACAGTGTTACCGTGGGGGAAGGTGAGGCTGACAATGAATAGGAGGGCAGTTATATTTCTAGCTCACATAGTATTTATAACCTTGAACTGACAATAAAAGTGTTTTTTTTTTCCCTTCCAATTAGGTTTTTTTGTTTGTTTTTATCTAAACCAATAGGAAGCTCACATATCCTTCAACCATAAGGAATTAGAATTATTCCATTACATCTTTGCCCAAATGAGGTAGACCACATCAATCCTGACAGGTTCAGTAACATGGATATTACCAAGTCAGATAATGCAAAAAAGATAAAATTCCATGGTGTCAGAGGTATAAGGAGTACAGGTCCAATTATGTCATCCCTTCTACTCAACAAATTCCAATGGCTCCCTTATTGCCCCCAGAATCAAATATAAAATCTACCACGTTTGAAACCAAAGTGTTTTATAATCACCATCACCACCACATACCTTTCTAGCCTTCTTACTCCCAGTCACATACACTTTTATCCATTTACGCTGACCCCCTTGCAGTTCCAAGAAGGAAATATTCCTTCTCTCTGACTCTGGGCACTTTCTCTGGTTGTCCCTCATGCCTGAAATGTTCTTATTCCATGCTTATTGTCCTTTCTGTCATCTTTGAAGTCTAACTAACTAACTAAAGTTCCATCTTCTTTGGGAAGTTTTTCTGAATCTCTTATTTGTAAGGCCTTCCCTTGGATAATAACTTACTACTTGTCTTGTATATAGCTTGTGTGTTTGTGTATTTGCTCACTTGTTGTCGAACCCATTAGACTGTGAACTCCTTGAGGGCAGGGACTATCTTTTGCCTAATTTTGTATCCCCAGTAATTGGCATAGTACCTGTCACATGGGAGTCATTTCATGCATTTTCCCTGACTGATTGTCCTAACACAGTGCTTTGAGGTCACCTTAGTAATCAGCCTCTCCAAAAACATTACCAGAACTATCCTCAAGTCTTTTCAGTCTTTATCAGGGCTTCTCGATATGCATTCCTCTAGCACATTCTTTGAGAATTCCAATTACGTGTTCAAATTGTGTATAGGAAAATGTAGTCATAAAGTAATATAAAGTGAATTAAAAGTAAGTGATTTTCCACACATTTTAATGAGTAGATAAGATAAAGCAGAAACTCTCGGTTCCTTCTAGGTTCTTCTCCTTCAAATATAATTTTAAAAATATTGTGTGTATTATACACAGTTATAGAAATAGTGTGTTATATGACCTTCTTTGATAGACTTAACTCTTCATAGCAATGCACTGATGTAAGACAGTTCTAAAAGACATCATAGAAAATGCTCCCCACATCCAGAGAAAGGACTAAGGAGTCTGAATGAAGACCATAGCATACTAATTTCTCTCTTTCTTTGCCTTTTCTTTCTCATGGGTTTGCCCCTTTGCTCTGATTCTTCTTTTACAACATGACGAATGAGGAAATATTATTAATATGATTGTACATGTATACCCTGTAACAGATTGCCTGCCATTTTGGGGAGGGGAAGGGAGGAAGGAGGAAGAAAAACATTTGGAGCTCAAACATTCATAAAAGTGAATGTTGAAAACTGTCTTTACATGTAATTGGAAAAAGTAAAATACCATTAAGTGGGAAAATATTATGTGCATATCCATATCTGTACATTCTTTAGGATTAGAATGAAGGTCCTTGAAGCATAGACAATTTCATTTTTTTTAATATCCCCACTGTTTAATGCAGTTCCTGACCCATGATAGGCATTTAATAAATGCTCAATGATTGATTGATTGGGCAGGCAGGTGGTGCAGTGGATAGAATGTCAGGCCTAAAGTCAGAAAGATTCATCTTCCTGACTTCAAATGTGGTTTCAGATACTAACTGTGTGTCACTTAACTCAGTTGTCTTCAGTTTCCTCATCTGTAAAATGAGCTGCTAAAGGAAATGGCAAACCACTCCAGTATGTTTGCCAAGAAAACCCCTAATGGGGTCACAAAGAGTTGGACACAATGCCTTAACAACAAATATTGATTAATTGTTAGATAATTGCTTCACATATATTCCAAAGATAGAACTTCAACTCATTCCTAGTCATTTCACAAATCCCAACTTACATTCAGATGCAAATTTACAAATTTTGTTCCAAATGTTTATTAGCAAATAAATTATATTCAGAAAGTGTTTATTAAGTCCCTATTAAAGTACTGTGCTAGGAGTTGGGAATGCTGGGATAGAAGAGCTAATACATTATTTGGAATTTGTAATATTTTCTCATAGAATCAATGTTACAAATGTCTATTCAGTTCCTGCTAGCCCTCAAAAGCTTATTACACAATGAATCATTTAATCATATGTATTGTACCACAGAGCTGAAACATGATTCTAAAGAAAGGATTTCCAAAGGAAGCCCTGTTAGGATATCTAAGTCAGGGTATCATACTTTCATCTCACATGCCTTCCTCCAGCAGCAGTAGGGTGGACTCCTGTAGTGACTCTGGCAACAGGAGTTAGAAGTAGGGATTATTTTAGCTGTTGGAACACCATAGAGATGATAGGGGACAGAAGTTTAGTACTGGCAAAGGAAGAGAGAAGGGGTAGTTCCTACACGTAGTTGTTTGTATATTTTCCCCATTAGGCTGTGAGCTCCTGGAGACCAAGGACTGTCTTTTGACTTTCTTTGCAGCCCTAGTCCTTAGTATAGTGCCTGACACATGGTAGGTACTTTATAAAATGCTTTTTGACTTGACTTGAACTGATAGAAGTTCCAGGCAGGAGAGGAAAAGAAGAGAGCATTGATGATGAGTATATGTATGTTTGTGTTTTTCTTTTCTTAGGAACTGCCTGTAGTAATTTCAAGTCAGTGAGTTAAAAAAAATACTCTAAAACCACCTTTTATGTATCAAGGAATGGGATTCCATAAATTGGATTTGTACATGCATATGTCAATGATATTTTCTTTGATCTGAAATTTTCCTTCAGAAATATGTCAGAAAAATTTGCTCTCACTGATTGTAGGTGTGATTTCCTTTGATTGGTATAGAATCTCTTTATGAAACAACCTATATAACAACAATATACCATGCTATTATTTGTATTCAACTGTTTTGTAATTCAAATCAAGAATGAAAAACCTGATTTGAAAACTAATTCTTTCATTTATTTGGTCATAACCTTAGACAAATCTGTCTCTATATATGGATATGCATGTATGTAGTATATGTATATAGGCATATATGTCACATTATATAATAACATTATATACAAACATATCATTAAAAGAATTATGCTATGGTAAAATTAGATAGATAGATAGATAGATAGATAGATAGATAGATAGATAGATAG
>NW_027185799.1:21714986-21725739 GCF_028583685.1 Petaurus breviceps papuanus
TAGATAGATAGATAGATAGATAGATAGATAGATAGATAGATAGATAGATAGATAGATAGATAGATAGATAGATAGATAGATAGATGGATAGAGAGAGAGACAGACAGACAGACAGACAGACAGACATAGACATCTGTATGTTATTCAATGCTTTCTTAGGAAAGGATTGGGCCTGTGATATCATTAGTATGTGGAATTCCCAAATGAGTAGACTTCACCTTTGAATGGAAAGTGACACCTTCTTGGCAACTTAGTCTGAAAGAGTTACCTGGAGGTACTTAGGAATTAAATGTTTTACCCATGATCATACTGTTGGTTTGTATAAGAGGTGGTTTGTGAACCTAGGTCTTCCTGGCCTGAGACCAGTTCTCTATCTGGTATTCCACACTGCTTCTCAATGTTTTGTTGGCATTTTAAGTACAAATATAATTGTGCCTAAATACCAGTATAAAAGTAAAATGTAGCAAATACTTCCATCATATTGATAGATTCCATATTCCTTTTTTCCTCCACAAAACATTCTTACAAAGTTGAAAATTAAAAAGAAGGAAAATTCACAGATGTCAATTGGGTTAATTTTTTTTTCAGAGTTACGGATGCCTTTATTTATCTAGCATTCCATGCAGTTTATTTTTTTTCATATATGTGTTTTGTTTTGGTGATTTTATCAGTAAGGGCAAACCACTATTGCAGAAACTCCCTTCATTCACCTAGATCCTCAGTTGGACTACAATTTGGAGTCTTAAATAATCACCTGGAGAAATGAAAGGTTAAATGACTCCCAGGTCACACAACTAGTATGTGTCTGACAGGATTTGTATCTATATCTCCTTTATGGCATAGCCTTCTTTCTATTATTCCCACTTTTTGCTACCTCCTGTGACTCTGATAAGTACCCCAAATTACAATGATTAATACTAAATTGTAATTTTATTTGAGATGATAAATCAGCATTTTCTTAAAACATTCAGTTTTTTTTTGTAGATTAATGTCTAATTTTTACTCATTTTTTTCTATCAAAATGTAACACTATTACTGATCTAGAACACTTCTCATTGTGTTTTTTCTAGGTCTCAGGGTGGAGAACTTTTCATTGAATTTCATACCTGTGAGCACATGGTAAGATAGTTTTACTTTTAATGTGGTATATTAATCTTTTTTACTTGCTTCAATAATGATATTAAAGAATTATTATGTATTTAGTGCTCTATCCTTCAGATAGTTCCAAGGTCTCCCTTATTAGCCTTTTTATAAAAGCTGAGTTTAGTAGTAACTTACATTGCTATGATTCCCATGATGTTTCACAGTGGAAGGGTCAAACTAAAAACAGTGATATTTCCATCAAAAATCTTTATGGTGTGGTTGGGGTGGATTATGATAAAATAGCTATTTAATATAACACTCAATATGTGTTCCATGTGGATTTGAAGGCATGGTTCAGAGAGGTAAAGATTTATGTAACTGAGAAAAGTCCTTTGGACATGAATGACAATTTTATACATTAAATTCTTCATGAGCCCTATTTGATGTCAATGAATAGAGGCAATGAGTTATTGAAAGTAAAACTTATTTTATCACCTGTCAAGATTGATCAAAATAGTGTTCTGCAATGAAAGCTTGATTTTAGAGCTTTTGGGAATTGAAAAGTAAGACAGGTAACTATTGAAATAGAAAAAAAGAATGTGTGTGTGTATATGTGTGTGTGTGTGTGTGTGTGTGTAATATTGATTCCTGCTCAATATATTTTTTTCTTCCAAATAATTTTTAAAAAAGACTTATTTTAAATGCTAAAAAAAATTCACAGCTAGTATTTGATTGCTATGAAATATATCAGATCTATGAATCTTGTGGTTAATTTGTTAAGTATAAAGAAGTTATCACCAAAGTATTTCAGAATGTGTGTAGGTTTCATAAAAGTGGGGTCTTATGATGGATGGATGACATGGTTATGAATAGTCTATAAATGAAAGGACATCTATAATTTCTATAACATAATATGTATCATATATATTATATATATCACATATATATATAATGTAAATAATATATTTCATTTTGTGATGTGACCCCACACATACACACTCCTTTGGACTCTAAAATTAGCATTTGGGTTATTTTGAAATTTAGCCTTCTGTAACTTTGATATTTCATCTACTGGTTATATTAAACAGCAGTCCTTATATGGTTTGGGGTGTAATGATGTTTCATAAACTTTTGGAAGACTCAATATAGAATCATTCAATAATAATTTAAATACAGTCAAATAATGTTGAAAATATAGCTTGAAAATATTGTATTGCGTTATGAAGGAAAGAAGTACAGACCTATGCTTATGAAACATTAATTTATATCTTTTGTTATAAAGTATTATATAAATTTACTTTTGAGAGACATTCTCCTAGAAAAAAATTTCAGACTGCTAAAATGGCCAAATTTAATCCAGTGTTTTCTTAAACATTTTATTTTAATGTTGTATATCATTCTGCTTTGAAAAATGACTTTTTTTTTTGCTTTTTGGAAGGGTGAATGTAGGGCAATTGGGATCAAGTGACTTTCCCAAGGCCACACAGCTAGTGTGTGTGTGTGTGTGTGTGTGTGTGTGTGTGTGTGAAGTATCTGAGTACATATTTGAACTCAGGTTCCTCTGACTACAGGACTGGCTCTCTATTCACTGCACCATCTAGCCGCCCATGAAGAATAACTTATTAAAAGTTTGGGTGCCTTTTGATAAGCACAGCAATTGTTCAGAGTGATAGAGTTTTAAAGATTAATTTTTAAAATCATAGTAAAATTAGCATTAGAATGAAAAAAATTTTGTAATCTTTATGCAACAACTCCAAAATAGCATTGAAATAATTTTTTTAATAATTTGTATAAGCTGTTTTACATTTATGTCATATGGATTATGAGTATCAGATATTTGAATTACTTGAATTTTTACATATACCTTTTAACTATAGAACTAAGTGAATATTCCATTTTTATTTGAAAGATATGAAAACTAGTTCCTTTGTACATCCTTAAGTGAATGAGAAACCTAACAATAAAACAGCCTCATATCAACAGTGTTACTCTGCTGGGTTAAAATTTCATCATTAAACTACATGATATAGTTATGAATTTCTATACTGCTTTCTTATATAGTGTTCAGACATATACTTTTATAAATATTCATATGATATTAATTGAAATGACAAAAAGCATTATATCTATGGCCTTTTACTTGCATTTTAATTTGCAAACTTAAAAAAAAACTTTAATGCTTAGCATGTTTGTTGTGACTGACAGGAAATGTTTTGTCATTATCAGCAAATCAGCCCTTACCCATAAAAGAAGTATTTTACATAGTTGTATCTGTATATATGTGTATTTCCAATGGCGCATCCCCTACTAGTGAGTATTCATCTTTCCACACAATATGTATATTTTATCTGTGAAGCTTTGGATATCATTTAAATGCCTTTGCCTTTTCTAGTAATACATGAAATTGTTCAGAAGGTGAAATATCATGGAACATAATCATCATATTCTAATAAGAAATTCAATAGCTTAAAACCCCTTTTACAATCTAATATGTTATGTAAATGGACAGGCACTTTGATTCATGAAATCCTGAATCTAAGCCTTTATGGTATATTGGGGAGTATTTATGAAAATATTACAAAGTCAATATATTGGCTTCATTCAGTCAAATGGTATACATCAGCAAGTTACATGACATCTTGTTTTTTAAATATGTTGGACAATGTGGATATATTCCATCCAAATGCAATGATTTCATTATGTTTCCCATATTTGCAGTTATAGGAAAAATCATGAGAACCTTTTTTTGTCATATGATGTTCATCACAGGACAGGTTAAATTTTCAATTGAATAAAAACCTGGGTAGCATTTCATTTGGACCCATGTGAGCTGTGTGGCAATAATTTGTCTCTTCCTTTTTTAAGAGCCCAAGAGATAAAAGAGCATATACTAACTAACAGTAAATTGAGTTAGTTTTGACTTTTATTAAAGCACTGGCTTCTAGAGCCTTTTAAAACCTCAAGCTGAGGCAGGTGAAACTGAAAAAGGTGTCATTAAATAAATGTCATGTGCTCTTAAAAACCCTCAAAAACAAGTAGGGGGTTGATAGATTTACCAAAGTATAAAGTAGGTTAAAGGAATAAAGATATATTTAAAGTTTGTTTTCTGTAAACAAAGAAAATAAAAGATAAACATAATAAATGGAAAGCATCTATTAAACATATAAAACAAAATTAAAGATAATTAATCTAAACAAGTTTAGATCCTTTCAGTTTGACTCAAATGGCAAGATTTAGGGGGTAAAGAATGCAAATTCAATAAAATCAAATTAAAATAAATAGAAACTTTTAGTAGGCTGAAGAAATAATAATTGAATGTAATGATCTAACGGGTACAGTTATTAGAGGGAGAGAAAGAGACAGAGACATAGAGAGAGGGAAAGAGACAGAGACAGAGAAGAGAGTCCTTGAATGCCATACAACTTTATTCTGGCTAGAAGAATAAATAAAATCTTTAAAAATTTTCTTCCAATGGGACAGTTGTATAATTTCATTGAGTCATAGAATCTATGGAATACAACAGAGACATGTAACAAGAATATAGAGGTCAAAGAAAGACATGTATTGTTGCTGGTGCTCAGAGTATGTTAGTTACAATAAATCTTCCATCAAGTATGGCACGTGGATGCCAGGGGCAATAGAAGCTTGGTTTTTAAGTTTCCAAAGGGCAGAGTTTTCAGTGGAAGTCAGTCTTGACTGGAACTCTACCAAGAGCATTGAGGTTGTCTCAGTAGAGATTGAGGCAATGGCAATTTCAGGGATGGGGAACCTACAGTCTTGAGAACACATATAGCCTTCTAGATCTTTGGATGCAGCCTTTTGACTGTGTCCAAGTTTTAGAGAAAAACTGCTTTTATTAAGGGTATTTGTTCTGCAAGTTTGGATTCAGTTAAAGGGCCACATTTGAGGACCTAGAGGGCCACATATGATCTTGAGGCCTCAGGTTCCCCACCCCTATATATGGCCTTTTTTACATATAATCTCCCTAGTGAAGAGAGAATAGATATCACTTTAAAAACACAGGATAAAGAAACAAACCTCTCAAAAAATTAACATTTATTAAGCACTTGAAATATATGAAGTGATGGGTCCTGGAACAGATAAAATGGTAAATGAGATATGATACTTGTTCTCAACAAGCTTCAAATTTCAAACTCTGAATGATGTCAGAGGAAGAAGAAGAGCTAGAGGAAATTCCTTCAAACCAACCAACAGAGGTTGAAAAGATATGCGGTCTTATGCCCTGTAATCTTTAAGAAATGAGTTAAGGGGAATGCCAGGTTAGGGTATATAACCAAAATTAACAAGGAAAGATTGTTAGGAAGGTTTGAGAGAGAAGGGCCTGAAATATTCAAGGGTCTAGGAACAATAATTACCATGCCGGGGAATGGAGAAGATGAACTTGAGAGACTCTAAAAAATGAAGGATGGTATTCAGTTATAGAAGAGTGCCTAGGATAAGTACCCATTCTCATTTTATACTTTTAGAATTATTTGCTAATAGTGTCATTGTTGAGCCTCTGGCTAAATATATTTCCTTTGTTTTCACAACAGATGACAGTAACAGATCTAAGGGATGGGGAAGTTGAACTAAAATAATGTGGTTTTGTCAAATCAAATCTATTAGCAAAAGATAGAGAACTGAGGTTACACTTAGTTATCTGATTTTGGCACAAGATTGAAGATAGAATTTCACTTGGGCTGAAGAAGGAATAGGACTGCAGAAAAAGAAGGCTTCATTCCCTATACATTATCCTAGAACCAAAAAATGTTTGTAAATTTCTTTCTTTTCCATTTGTTTCTGACTGTATGGTTCTTATAAGTTTCCTAATTTACATACACACACCACATAAACACACAGACATACACATACACATCCTTTAAAACACTGAACAGCATGTGAGACAGAATTTGATGGTGGGTGGTTAGAGGAGGAAAAAGTTAGTTTATCCTTTCACAAATATATCTTACACTGGAGAAATTCAGTGCAGATATTGGAATAGGTTCTGGGATGTTGTGGAAGAGAAGAGTTAACTTCAAGGACTGCATTTTGAGATGGAGTAGTAGGCTTAAATCCATGGCACCAAATACCTAATTTTGTATTAATATTTAGTGGCATCAATTTGGTTATCACAATTTGATTGTAACCAATTCTGAACTAGCTAATCAAATGATATCAACCTACAAATGTTTTTTCTATGAACTTCCATGTTTATTGCTATTGTCTATTCCATTTACTTTAAGAATTACTCTATGTTTAATGCTCCATTCCTCAGACAATTTCAAGGTCTCTCTTATTAGCTTATTATATTCTTATTCCACTTATTTTCTTATTATTCCACTTATCTTAAAATTAATTCAACTGGTGAAATGCATTTTTCAATTTTTATAGATAGCAATAATCTATGAATTTGTATATCAGAGTTATTAGGGAAAATCATAATTCCCAATGCTAATGCTGAACTTGAGGGAAATATAGGTCAGTCATAATATAGAGTTGTAGCTGTACAAGTAAATATCTGTAATTGAAATATTATGACATTGACTCTATAGAGCCAGTTTTACCTTAATCAAATACCCAACGGTCTCAATTTCTGGTAAGTTCTTTATCTAAGAATCAAACTATTTAGAAATAGATGGAACATTAGACATCATATAGTTCAGCTTCTTAATTCTACAAATAAGAAAACTGAGGTCCAGGGAAAGTTAGAGACTCCCACAAAATTATGTAGTTAATAAAAAAGCCTAACTATGATATGAAATTGTCTTCTGGCTCCAACATCCTGTGTCCTCAGATTAGATTCAGCATAACTCAATTAAGATGAATAAATATTTATCATGTGCTTGATACAAGTAAGTTACCAAGGAAGAACTGATTTTTTTCATTTAAATTTATTTATTTCCTTTTAGTTTACAACATTCAGTTCCATGATGGAGGAACTGATTCTTGAACTAGGAAATAAATATTTCTGACCTTATTCTTTTTCTTGACAAGCAGAATGGTTGGGTATCACATCTGTATGATTTAAGGAAATGTTTTTCAGGTCTCTGCCTACAACTAATACTACCTTCCCCTTCCCCCACACACACATGCACACATGGCTGCACATATATACCACCATGATCACTAATCAGTAGCATATATTCATCATTTTCCTTGGCATGAAATTTCCACCATTACTTAATAACCTCAATTAAAAAGTTTTCTGTCTGTGGGATTGGATAAGTGGTGCTAATTGCACTGTATATACCATGGTTGAGGGAGATATTGAGTTAACATTCAATGAAGGGACAACTATTAATGTATTGTTTAATTAGGGAACTGCTTATGGTTCTGTGGGGAAGGTTAATCATATTAATCATCTTAAGTCCCTTTATCTTCCTGAAATAGCTATTTCATAATAATTCTACATTATATCACTTTATAGGTTACAAAGTCCTTCCACATTGTGTTTTAGTCAGTTTTAGGAAGCCTGCTTGATTTCACCAGCCTACCTCACATATCATATACTTTGAGTCTCACAACAACACTGCAAGGTAGACAAGATATATATTGTCATAATGATTTCGTTTACTAAGGTCACACAGCCAAAAATGATGGAGCTGAGGCTTAAAACATGGTCTGATGATTCCCACTCCCTATTATATTCAATATGTCATGCTATGTCACTATAAAAATATTTATAGTGTTTCCTTATTATGTATGTGTGTGTGCAGTTGACATATACTTATTATGAAAGTCAACGATATTTTCTCTAACACAGAGGTAAATTCCTTCAACCCTTGGATGGACTTATGATTTCATTGATATGTAGTCATCTTTACCATCACTGCAAATTATAATACATCTACATATTCCCAAGCTGAGTAATTGCTATTCATGTACTCTTAGAGATCCCACACAACTAGTCTATGTACCATTCTGGAGGCCTTCTTGGGTTTGGGTGTTTCATGGGTACTAATTCAGACTCAGAATGTATCACTATTTACCTTCACTCTCACTCCATAGTCAGTCTAATGAATATAGTAAATTAGTGACTAAATTTGAGCACAAAATTTCATTAACAGATAGTATCATTGTAACAGTGACCCTAATTATTGAAATTATATTTATTTTTACTTATGCTTAGTTACTTCTGAATATGCATATGTATACATGTATTTGGGGGTACTGGGAGTCAGACAAGCTCTATTTTTTATTTTGCCTTAAAACTGTGTGACTTGGACATGTTACTTAAACTTTTTAGGTCTGAATTTCTTCAACTATATGAAGAGATGATTGGATTTAGATGATCTCAAGTGCCTCTTTCATCTCCAATGTTCTTTGTTTCATGGCATGACAGAATTGCCTTAAATTATATTTTCACTAATAACAAAATAGACATTCATCAATGCAAAGCTAGGTTCCATGATGTTATTCATTCTTATTTGTGCATGATTTAACATAGGAAAGAATTTAAAATGTTTATATTTGGCTTTCTCTATGACATGATTTAATAGCTAGCATAAAATTTCCTTCTTGCTTCAAATGTTTATGAATTTTCTGTTTGTTATACATGTGCACAATCCCTTAATAGTGTCATAGAATGACTTTATTCAATTGTTTTCTAATGTAAATTTCAAGCATGGCAGGTATAATGTTATAGAAAAGCCTTAGTCTGCAGAATTATTTTGAATACCATTGTGTGTACATTTGTGCATGAAGGAGATGAAGATATAACTAATTTTATTTTTTCACATTGCACCACAGCATGAGTAAAAGGTATAATGTAAATGAAGGATAAAATCCAGTAGATTTGGCTAGACATTGTTGTTCTTTTGATAAGTCAATGAAGGACAAGCTTCAAACTTTACAAAAATTCCTTAGGCAAAACAAAAGTTTCTCCCCCCCCCCCCCAAGGACAAAAGTTGTATTTTTACAGGAACAAAAATAACCTATCCAAAGACTGTCTTTTTCTCAAAAAAAAAATTTAAAAGAAACTCTTTTACTGTTGCATATGACTATGTGCATGAGGCAACAAAGGAATAATTTTATAAAGCAACAGTCTAAAATGAATCAATAGTATACACTAATTATAAATGTGGTCAGCACTAAGCAACTTGTAGACAAAGACAGATACAGTTCATTTAGGACAGGTTGCTAAAGTCAAGTTTTGAGTTGAATTCTTAGCAAAGAAGCTGGGTCTATATTGTCAGGAAAATGGGTTGATGCAGTTGCTTACCTGTATTATTCATATTAGTTAATTATAAGGTCCTATGACTGGGGCTAGTAAGATTAATTTATATGACCAGAAATTCCAAGACGGTCCTTCCAAATAGCATACCCCATGAAATGGAGTAATCAGTGGCTATTGAACCTTAAGAATAGAATCCTTGACAGAAAAAAAAACCCAGAATTCTAAAAAGGGAGAAGGCATTAGGAGGGGAGTACATTTATGCATGGAAGATGTGCAAATGCACTAAAGCCAGAGGTTGATTGCATACTAACTTTACCAAAAATGAGTAGTCCAGTGTTACTCACAGTTTTTGGATGAACAAGTGTGAAATAAGACTGTAAAGGAGTTTGAAGCTGGATTATTAGGGACTGTAAATGGCAGGCCATAATGTTCATAATTTTATCCAAAGGGACTAACTAAAGTTATTGGAGAAGGATGATCACATTTAAATGCCAGACCATGTAGTTTATATTTTATCCAAAGGAAGTAACTAAAGATATTAAAGAAGGGTGATCACAATGTTAGAAAGGTGACCTACATTTTTGTGAATGTGACATTTTTGTGAATGAGAGATTATACAAATGGAGGCTAAAGGCAGATGTACCAATTAAGAAAATTATATGAAAATCATTTACAAAGATAAAGAGGAACTGAACTGCTGTGGTGATAATGTCAGAATAATAACAGTAAGAGGTATTGAAACATTGAATTGATCCAGCTTCACTACTGATTTGGATTAGTGTGGTAAAGGAAAACAAAAGTTTCAAAAACAACTATGAGGAATCTAAATTGGGTAACTGGGAGGAAAAGGTGTCATCAACAGAAACAGGAAACTTCTGGAGGAAAGACAGCTTTATAGGAGAAGAATAATTGATTTCTTGACTTTTGGAATTTTGGGTACTAGCAGGGCATTCAGATAATGCTGTGCATTGGGTAGTTAGATATCTGAGAATTGTATTTAGAAGAGATGAATTTAGGAAAGAGGTAAGACAGGTTGTTTTGGGAGTCATTGATATAGAGGTGATGCATTGAGCACTGAAATCACATAATAAATCACATAATATCCCTTGGGAATAAGGAGGGAGGGAAAGAGAGAGACAGAGAGAGAGAGAGAGAGAGAGAGAGAGAGAGAGAGAGAGAGAGAGAGAGAGAGAGAGAGAGAGAGAGAGAGAGAGAGAGAGAGAGAGACAGAGAGAGAGAGAGACAGAGACAGAGAGAGAGACAGAGACAGAGAGAGAAACAGAGACAGAGACAGAGAGACAGAGAGAGAGACAGAGAGACAGACAGAGAGAGAGACAGAGACAGAGACAGAGAGTCAGAGAGACAGAAAGAAAGAGAGACAGAGAGAGAGAGACAGAGAGAGAGAGAAAGACAGAGAGAGAGACAGAGAGAGAGAGAAGAGAAGATACCAGGACAAAACTCCAGGGAATAGTATCAATTAGGGACAATGAGACC
>NW_027185799.1:21725839-21812655 GCF_028583685.1 Petaurus breviceps papuanus
CCAGGACAAAACTCCAGGGAATAGTATCAATTAGGGACAATGAGACCAAGATGAAAAAAGTGTATAAATTTTATTTTCAATTGTCAAAGATTGGTATTCACATATTATCATAGAGATAAATCATCTAGATTTGTTGGTAAATTACATCCATGGGATAAAATTCTAATTGTGTGAGACTGGAGGTCAGAGAAATTGGAGATGCTTTTAATGGTCTTAGGCCTTACAAAATGATCTTCATTTGAAGTAGAGTTCAAATTTAGACTTGATATTGATGAAAAACCTGAGAAGAAATGATTTTAATACAATTAGAAATAGAACAGAGAAGATGATGAGACCTTAGATATGGAGCCAGACGCTGTACAGACATTTCCTTAAAAATTTCATTTAAAGCCATTGAAATACATAAGCTTCCTCAGGTATCAGAGAATCGTAGAGGTAGGGCAGCAAGTTACTCTAGAAGTCATATATTTCAACCATCTCATTTTTGTAATGAGTAAACTAAGGCCCAGATTAAATGATTAGTCCATAGTCATATAGGTACTAAATGTCGGGGGTATTTAAACACCTAGCGTCTCTTACTTTAAAGTCAATCATCTTTCCACTGAACCTTGTTGCTTCTGAATAAATGTAGAGCAAGATGATTGGGCAAAAAATAAACCTTGAGAGCTTCTCTTAGAGGAATAAGTGAGTCAACAAAGGTGGTGGAGAAGTAGGAGGGAAATTAGAGAAGGACATTAGCGTCATCTAGGGAGAAAAGAATGAAAGGAAATCGCTGATGATGTAAAATATTAGACAAGCAAATAAAATATAATTTAATCTGGCTGGGAAAAATCACTGAAAAGTTTGGAGACCTTTGTTCTTATTTGTTTTATTAATGTATAGCTTAAGAAATTATTAGTCATGAAAAAGAAAAATATGGAGAATTATTATTTTCCTTTATTACATTATGAAGTGTTTTGGGTGGGTTGTTCTCATACTGATATGAAGTAAAAGATAGGGGTGACTAG
Organism: Petaurus breviceps papuanus; assembly: GCF_028583685.1. Lineage (NCBI taxonomy): Eukaryota > Metazoa > Chordata > Mammalia > Diprotodontia > Petauridae > Petaurus > Petaurus breviceps. The sequence continues at coordinate 21,726,847 of NW_027185799.1, forward strand.
GTGGCACAGTGAATAGAGCATCAGCCCTGGAGTCAGGAGGACCTGAGTTCAAATCCAGCCTCAAACAGTTAACAAAAAACTAGCCATGTCACCCTGGGCAAGTCACTTAACCCCAATTGCCCTACTTTACCCCCTCCAAAAAGAAAAATAAAGTAAAAGATAAATCATGCATGTGATAGGGTGATTATTTCTTCAGTTAAAATTAATTCTAAAAGGAAATAAACACAATATATTATATACCAAGGGAGTGGAAGTTACAGAAAAGTTGAACTAAATTAGAATTTTTTTATTGAGCTTCTGTATTTCTATTTTGATGTTTCTCTGATGTATAAAATAATATTTTGCCTTGAAACATCATAATTATACTGAAAAATACAAAACTATTTTTTCAGATATACACTTAGATACTCTGATGAATTTGTCATCTTACATCTATGGGTTGTCCCTCCACAAGTAAAAATTGCAACCCATCCATGCCTTCTCAATTATTATCCACATCCTTCCACATATAGTCTGTAGAAGAATTATATAATATGCCAAAGATTTCCTTTTAGAGTTTTTCCTTTTTGAATGGTTACTATTGCAGCATTCTGATGAGCCTAACTTTTCTGTTCATATATGTCCTTTGTGTTGCCTTTCCACTTCTTTTTGCCCTCAAGTCCTATTCATTGTAACAATGTGACATACGTAACTCACAATATGTTTCCATTTCCCTTTGGTTCACGAATTTCTTTTTGTTTCTTCAGTGATAATGGTGTTTCATTAATTCTGAAATAGATAGATAAATGTGTATGTCTATATGAGTGTTTGTACATATAAACAGATATATGTACATAGACATGTAAATACAAATTTACATACATATGTGGACATACATATATACACATACTATATGTATATGCCTATATACCTATAAATATATGTATATATTATATGTATATATGTGTTTTCATGTTTAATATAGACACATATATGTCTATATACACAACACTAAGAATGTATTAGTACCTTTAAAAATAGATTTTATCTGAAATGTATATCCATGTATGTGTATACATTGAGTGAGACATATAAAGGCCTAACCACTCAGAACCTTCTATTCTTGGCAGATATCACAAGTGAGTTACCACATAGTGCCCAACTGACCAGATGAATTTCTATAAGGAGATGGGGGAGGAAGAATTATAAGCTAAGTGCTACAATATTATTCTTGAATAGCTTTTCTATATTAGGGCTAAGTAAATCTCCTTTTGTTAACTGTTCAAGGATCTGATATTGTCTCATTGTATCCCAACACAGAAATTGTCTAACTCCCCCTACCCATTCTGTGTCCTCTCCTTCTTTTTCATTATGTGTAAATATGTACATACCTGAACACCCCTAATTATGTGTATACACACACAGTCACTTAGCTCAGTTTACCTTTGTTCCTCATCTGTAGAATGAGCTGGAGAAGGAAATGGCAAACCATTCCATTATCTTTTCTAAGAAAACCCCAAATAGGGTCACAAAGACTTGGACATAATTGAAATGACTGAACAACGACAACAACAAACATTGAGAAAGCAATAAGATTAGATTAAACCCTATCCATTGTGTCTCATTTTCCCTTTCTAACCATGTGTGAATATGTACATTCCTGACCACCTCTAATTAACTATACAAACTTAGAGAAAGAAATGCATACAAATACATGCACATGTACACATATAATAACCAGTAATATATCATTGCATTGAAAATTGATTTTATCTGAAATGCATATTTAAATGTTTATTCATGTATGTTTATATATGTATATGTTTCAATCAATAGATAGAATATGACCTTTTAAGAATTTTTTTTTTGCTTTTTGGAGGGCAATTGGGGTTAAGTGACTTGCCCAAAGTCACATGGCTAATAAGTGTGTCAGGTGTCTTAGGCTGTCTTTGAACTCAGGTCCTCTTGACTCCAGGTCCAGTGCTCTGTTCTCTGTGCTATCTAGCCACCCCAAATTTTTAAGAAATTAAAGTTGGAATTAAGTAGAGAAATTAAATTTAATATAACAGAATAAATAGAAACCAAGTAGTATTATGCAAGAAAAGTCAATAATAGTGTAGGGAAGGAACCATTTTGGCTTCATGATGCTGAGAAACATCAACAAAAATTGTTGGGATTTTCTTTTAGGTATAATGGGAAGAAAGAGGAGAATCCACAGAGAGACCTGAACTCTATTTAATGTGAATGGGGATGATGACCACTGACAATGAAAAGAAGTTAGAGCTGTTCCATTTGTGCATTTGTTTCATTTTATCTATCAAAGAGAACGTTCTTTGCCCTTGAGGTAACAAAGAAAAATAGATAATTGTAGTCGATATTGAAGATAAGTACTTTTTGATGAATTCAAGTCACTTAGCTAAGATAACCTGTATTCTCTGGTACTGCAAGATTGATAGATATGTGAGATTATCTACTAGCAGTAGTACATGAAAGATCTTAGCGAACAGTAGAGCTAATAGGACTAGAGTACGACAAATGTCCTTATTTCCAAGAAAAGGAAGAGAGTCGGTTCAATTCTTCAAATTCTAGGCCCATGATTCTTGGAAAAATTTGATAATTAATCATATAAAAGATGTTTAATGGACATCTAGAAATGAAGTAATGATTGTAGAGCATCAGCTTGACTTCAGCAAGAATTACAGTTGCCAATCTAGCTTTTTTTTCCTTTACTTTTTGAGGGAATAGGGTAAAAGGGGGAAGTGAAGGTTTGCCATCATAGGAGATTGGGAGAATGTAATAAAACTATGTTATTTAAACTTTTATCAAAGTACTTGATAAAAAATACTTCAGACAATTCTTATAGAGACTTAGGAGTTGTGGATTAGAGGATAATACAATTAGATATACTTAGACCTGATTGAATGACCATTCTCAAAGAGAAGTTCTTATTATATAATGCAAGTCTCTAATGTCGACTCAGAGAGTAATCTCCAGTGGTGTTCCCTAAGGATTATTTTTTTTTGAACTTGTATTTATCCTTTTTGCCAGTGATATGGTTAAAGGTATAAATGGATTGTTCATCAAATTTACACACCAAATAATTGTTGAAGAGAAGACTTGGTAAGCCAGTTGTCTTCAGGTATATGAAGGACTGTCTATATGGAAGCATTAGACACATTCTGTTTGGCCTGATAGGACAGATTCAGGAGAAATGGTTGCAAGTTGTGGATACAGATAGGCCTAATGAGGAAAATTTTTGCAAGAATTAAAGCTGTCCAAAAGTAGCATGGCCTGATTTGGAAGATAGTGAATTTCTCTTCATTAAAATTCTTTAAGCAAAGTTTAAATTATTGCATATTACTTACTGTGTAGGTTTTAGTAAGAATCCCTTTTCAGGTATTGGTTAGAGTAGATTGTCTCTCCTTCCCAAACAGCTCTAGATTATGATTCTATCAATTCTGTAATTCTATTATTTAAAATGTTTAGAAAAATGCTTCCTTTAAAAATATTCTGTGATCTTCTTAAAGAAAAACAACTAAGTTCTACAGTCCACTAGAAATATAAAATTCTATAAGAGGTCATCTTTACCAGCCTACTAAGGAAAACATAATTTGATTTTCTTTGGCCATTTAAATTGTCTTGTGTAATGAAAACAGTAATTTTCATCTAATATAAGCTATAGCACTTCTAATGTACACAGTACTGTAGCTTTTATATTTTCCTCTGAAGAGCTTAAACAATGTGAATTACTAAAATACTTTAACAGAATGAAGAAACAACAAATATGTTTATCTCACTGTGTTGTTAGCTGTATTCTTTAAAACATGCAAGCTTTCAACTACAAGGATGATAAAATTGCCCTTCTAAACATCTGTCTCTTACTATTTTTTATTACTCTGGTTCCATGTTAAAAGAAAAAAAATAGTTTCTTGGGGGAGTTTTCTATGATGTTAGTAAGGGGAGATATACTATTTAGCTATACAGTTCATAGAAATGTTGTATTTTGTTTAACTATGTAGGACCTTAGCAACCATATTTTAATTCCTTCACTTAGAAGATAAGAGTGGGATGGGATGGAGGACAACAAAAATTTAGTTTCTTAGAGTCATGCTGATAATTTGAGATACACGGGTACAATGGATAAACTATAAGATATTGAATCAGAAGACCTGTGTTCAAGTGCCACATCAGAATTTCCCTCACGGGGATAAGATATAGATGTTTGTTTGTTTGTTTTCTTAATTATTGAAGTAGTAATCATTGGGAAGAGGGCAGCTAGGTGATACTCCTCACTTTCCAGAATTCAAATCTGTCCTTGGACCGTTACTAGCTTTGTGATCCTTGGTAAGTCACTTAGTTCTGTTTGCCTCAGGTACTCATCTATAAAATGAGCTGGAGAAGGATATGGTAAAGCACCACAGTAGCTTTGCCAAGAACACCCCAAATAGGTCCATGAAAAGTTAGACACCACTAAAATGACTGAATGACAACAACAAATGTTGGGAAAGCAATAAGATTAGACCATTTTCTAAGAACTAAAGTTCATATGTTTCTAATAGGGTATATAAGCCTTAAGTGTGTTTTGGTAATAAATTCTCAAAATTGGATCAGGATTTTTGCATATAAAATAGTATGGAACATTTTAAAGAATTTTAGATATTTTTTATTTTGTTTTGCTTTCCTTTTTTGAAGTATCTATGTGATAACGTTAAAGGACAAGAATACTCATTTTCCAAGTCAAGCCTTTTTCTTTCAGCCTGTGGACGACACTGTCCATATCAGTAACAGAGTTTGGATAAAGATGGAAAGAGCAAGTGGCATGTAAAACCTGAAACTCTGAAGTTTCAGGCGAATTATGGGTTCCTCATTTGTTGTTCTTATAGTTCTATTGTTAATAGGATTAGATTAATAAGATTTGTTAGTTCTCATCACGGGAACTAATTATTGGAAAGCAAATCTGATTAGATTTTGTCATGGATTACTAAATTATGCCAAGTCCTATCACTAGAAGGACTTAGCACCATCACCTAGAGAATCTCTGCAAATGACATGGACTTTGAAGATCATCAAGGAAATAAATGCCTCCGCAGACCTACCCTGAACCATAAGCAGCTATTTTAAAGATGCACAGGATGTGCTTACCAGACCCCTGAAGATCATGAATGTTGAAAAAGGACTTGATAGCCCTAAAGCTACTGACATATTGGGTTTCCTTATTCACCTATTATAACTTTGTTATGTTAGTCATGTGCATGTTATGAATTTGTTACCCATTCTGTAAACTGCTTATCATTTTTGCTTTACTGATATTATTTCAGGAATTATGGCCCTTAAGCATGTTTTCTGGTCATGGTTCACCCACTCTATTTATGCAGAGATCCTTCATGCAGTCTCTTCTGGTCAAGAGGCTAAATCCTCATGGAAGGAAATTGTGGTAAAAGTGTGTGAAAGTGCATGCCCTGCCATTTAAACACCCCCAGATTGACTACTGAACTGCCAAAGTCTATAGGTCAACAGATATCTTTTGGGGTACAGAATTTTTATATGGCTAAAATATCCATGGAATTTCTCTTGTGTGTCTTCGTGGGGATTGTTCCTTGTGTATGTTTACAGTGCCTTCCTTGTAGCAAAGAACTAATGTTCAAGCCAATTCCCACATTTACAGGCAAAAAAAATGTGAGATGTAGTTGAGGATAGAAGATAGCTATAGGTCTAATTGTGGTGTTGCACCATGTGTCTGAATAACACCAAAAGAGCAGGAGGAGATTATCGAAATATATGCTCATTTACTCCTAGTGACCTCATTGTTTCCAGTCTTGTATGTTCCCCTGTTAATCAGTCTTTTGGGAGAGATGTCAATTCCTCTGCAGTATTTACTTTTATCCCATCCTTTTGTACTTTATAGTACCTTCCAGTCAGAACTCACATGCATATCTATCCCATCTTCCTTGCTTCTTATTTAATTTCTTTATGATGTGGAAATGGGGAGGATGTGAAACCACACTAGCCCATCCCTTTTTGGAAACATATACCTATCAGGATTGTCTTGCTCTTATGAAACTGTCTTTAAAAGCAGTTCCCATGTTGAAACGTAGGTTGGCCCCTGATAGCTCAGCAACATATTTCTGCCTTGGTGTTTTTGTTTTTGTTTTTGCCTTAGTCTCCTTTTTTTTTAAATAAACTCCTGGGGTGGCTAGGTGGTGCAGTGAGTAGAGTACCAGCCCAGGAGTGAGGAGGACCTGAGTTCAAATCCGACTTCAGACACTTGACACAAAAATTAGCCTTTTGACCTTGGACAAGTCACTTAACCCCAACTGCCCTCCAAAATGCTAAAAATAAAAAAAAACACTCCTTTTTAATTTTCAAAAAGATAAAAGAAAGAAAAAAGAAATTATTTGACCTCATGCAAGTCACTAATTTTTTTTTCGATTTTCTCATCCATAAAATGGGATAATAAAAGCATTGTTCACAGGGTTGTTATGAGGATCAAATGAGTTATCAAATGAAAAGCTTTGCAAACCTTAAAGTTTATTTAATTATTAGTTGTTACTGCTATTATTATTATATTAAATTAAAAATTAGAATTCAAATCCAGGTTCTTTGACTTGAAATGCCATGCTGTATAGTTCCATTATAATACACTAATTCTCATTAGGTACCAAGAAAAACAACCAGGTATAAAAATTGATTTTTTAATCTCAAAAAACAATATGTTATTAGCTATTGAATGATTGTTTTAATGGATAAATGCCCAATTTGGTTCCTGGTTGTGACCTTGAATGAGTCACTCCCTCTTGGCATACACATACACACACACATATATACATATGTTTGAATATACATATATACATTATGTGTGCATGTGTGTGTGTTTGTGTGTGTGTGTGTGTGTGTGTGTGTGTGTGTGTAGAGAGAGAGAGAGAAAGGATGGAGAGGGACAGAGACACAAAGAGAGTTAAGTTAGTTAGTAGTTAGATTAGATGATTTCTAGTGTCCTTTTTAGAATACTTTCTGTGCCATCTCTCTCAAGTTAATCTCTAGAGTGAAATGAATTTGGCTTCTTATGTTGGTGTCACCCATTATTTGCTATATGTCACACTTATATTATCCTTCAGTCTTGGCTACTTCCCAAAGGAATTGGTCAAAGTCAGTAAACACACTACTAGAATTTCTTTACCAGATAGAGCAAGGAAGTCTAACTCAGGTTATGACCTTCGTCCTACATTAAAGACTTTGTGTTTATTGAGTAATGCCTCCTGAAATTATTAAGTCTTTATTTCTAACTAAGAGTAGGCACAGCTATAGATAGGTAAGTTGGAAGAAATGTGACTTGGAGTAAAACACAGGTTTAAAAAAATGCCTCTGATTCTTACTATCAGTGTGACCTTAGACAAATAATTTAGTCAATTTGAATTCAAATATGCCATAAATGAGTGTAACTGATGGATACTAATGTGCCTAATATCTACCTTTTAGAGTTATTGTAGGAACCAAATGATATAATGTAGATATTTCACACTGTAAACTTTTAAACAATACTAAATTATAATAATATAAGCAAAATAGTTTGCAAACATCAAAATGCTATATAAATGTTAGCCATTAATTATTTGTACAAATTATTTTAGTTATATGTATTTTTATTTATAATTAACAAAAAATTAGCCATTTAATAATTATGGCAAATGGAGAAGAAAATCACAGTTTTAGAGATGGAAGACACTTTATTCAGTCAGGCCAATTCCCTTATTTTGCAGATGAACAAACTTGAGACCCAAAGGTTAAGATGTCATACACAAATGAGATGTCAACTAACAAATGAGTATCAGATTATGTTACACAACCATTGTCAAGTCCAAAGTATATTTATGTGGAAGATTAATAATTCACTTTTCTAGGACACCTTTAAATATCCAAAGAACTTACCATTCAAGGAAATGAAGTAGTTAGTACAAGTATTATGATGATAATTGCCATTTTACAGATGAGAAAACTGTTGCTAAGAAAGGTGCCAAGGCAGTAAGTGTCATTATTAAGTTTTTCTATTCCAAGCCAATGCCTCTTCAAACAACATGGACAGAAAAAAGGAGGTATAAGCAACATCATAAAAACCCATGAAATTTGACAAAGTTAAGGAAAAAAATGAAAAGAAAGTTTAAAAAAATGAGAAAACAAAAAAAAGGAAGGGGTGGCTAGGTGGCACAATGAATAGGGCACTGGCCCTGGATTCAGGAGGACCTGAGTTCAAATCCAGCCTCAGACACTTAACACAAAAACTAGCTGTGTTACTTTGGGCAAGTCACTTAACCACAATTGCCCTACCTTCCCCTTCCAAAAAGCAAAAAATAAATAAAAGAGAACCTAACAACCTAAGAACTTCTACTGGAAGGACAGTAGAAGTATAGAAAAAGTATTAGATATTCCATATACTAGAGAAATTTAAAGGAAAAAAATCTGTCTATCTAGCTATCCCTCTATCTGTATACACATATTTATATTTATATATAATTTTATATATGTCTGTAAGCAAGCACTGTAACATGCCCAGGATGGCTGCTAGCACAGGTTCTTTGACCACTTTACTAAAGGAAAGCCACTTTAAGGGGGTCAACAATCTTTAATTAAACATATATGCACACACACACACACACACACACATACACATAAACTTAATTCTGGGAAAAAGTCAGCACCCTGAACTTCAGAAAATATAAACAGAAATTACAAGCAGACAAAAATATAGACAGAGAAAATAACACAATTCAACAGACCAACAGAAAGGGCTTCTAGTTGTCTGACCCTTACATACATACATAGTTAGTTACCAGAGAGAGAGAAGCACCAATATCTGGGTTTTCAAAGCTGGGATGCTCAATGGCTACCCAACGTCTCATCTGGCCAGATCACACAACTCTTCCCATAGGAAGTATATATACCGTGTTTCAGGGTCAGGGGACATCATGACCTTCAGGACCCACTGCCTAATTACAAAGTAACAAAAGGTGTAGTCCTTTCTGAAAAAAAAACAAGCCTCTCCCCAATCAAGTCCTTCCTGCTGGGTTCCTCTTGAGGTCTATTAAGGAACAGGGAAGATCTTCAAATTCCCTAGGTTTATTAAGGGGCAAGGAAGATCTTCAAATTCCCTTACCATAACAATGTCACATCTCATTTTAGACTGTAAGCTCTATGAATCAAGAATTGTGTCTAACTTAAACATATCTTCTTCACATCAGCAATATTTTGCACTCAACACATCCTTAATACTTGTTTATTTGGACTCAACTTAGTTTCTTACATATATAAATTGAAAAATCTCTTAATCCTCATCTCATCCCCACCTTTAGATATCTTGTGTTCCATGTATCTCATCTTCCTTTAAATCCTATTGTGTTCAGAGTAATTTAAGAGCACTGAGGCTGAACAAGAAATATTAGACTTAGAGGATCAACTTTATCAAAATCCTCAGAAATCCTGTTTTTCTACTATGAATGAAAACAATGAAACAATGAAAGAGGAGAAATCTTCCTATTTCCCATAGGAATTTTCATCTAATATACATGACAAATTAGTTCAATTAATTTTTCTATGTATTATTTTATATGCTTTAGCCTGACAACAAACCCATCACCCATGTCCACACCTTTCGACAAGTTATGCTTACTTGGATGGCTAGGTCATATATAACTGATTCACTAAATTATCCATCTGAGACCTTGGAGTTGAGTGAATCTCCCATAATAAAAGAAAATTTGGATATGTACCATTTCTAGTGCACATCTGCTTTTCTTCCCCAGCTTGTCAGGCATAAGTAATTTAGAAGCTAAAACTATTCCATTTGTCTAAGGGTAAACTTATCAACTCTTATCAAAATGTGTATCTGTAGTAAAACTGGCTGCTTATTTGATAGGCCTCTGGATGTCCTGGAGAATCAAGATTAAACTTTTGTCGATTTGTCTTGTTGATAATGAGATGTTAGGAAAAACAGTAAATTGTAGGGAGAAAAGAGCTTTAAAGAATATTTAAGCCCACAAAAGCCTTTCCACAGAATATCTATATAATTCTGGTGGTAATAAAATGGATGAGACTTTATTGTGAATCTGAGCAGAATTCAGTACCTAATATGTCAGCTTTACATGACATATTATTAATAAACTGCCACTGTTATCAGTTGATACCAATCTGTGGTGACTGCCTTTTTTAGACTTGAAACTGAAATGTGTTTTTTTAAGTAATCTTTACTTTGTGAACCAGTTTCTTCCTTTCAGTACAATTTATTTCCTGTGCTACATGGGAGAGAAATTATTGTGCCATATAATTAATGACCTTCATTTAATTACATTAATATATTCCTGAAAGCCACCAAGGCATGAACTGATATGCAGTTCACATTCTTCACACACACACACACACACACACACACACACACACACACTTCTCCTAATGGGATATTAAATAAAGAGATAAAGATTAGAGCAGGGTCAGAATGAATAAAGCTGATCTGCTTTGAACTATGAAATCAGAACCCAAAATATTGGTAGAGTGGAGATATCACTGAAGTCCAATCAGAAGACATGATTTTAAATCCTTCCTCTGAGGTCAAATTACACCAAATCAACAAACATTTATAAGGTCCTTCTATGTATAAGGCAGTGTTTTATACACTATTAATTTAAAAAATGGTAAAATTGCTACTCTCCAGAAGCTCATCACCTAATGAAAGATACATCATGCAAACAACTATGCACCACAAGATATATACAAGATAAACTGGAGATAATCCACAGAGGGAAATCACTAACATTAAGGGAAACTGGGGAAAGGTTTCTTGTATAAGGTGACATTTTAGCTGAGATTCTAAGGAAACAAGGTAAGCCAGGGAATGGAGATGAAGAGGAAGATACTTGCAAGCACAGGGGATGAAGGAAAAGAACTCCTTGATGACAGAAATTGTCCCACTTTGGTATTTCTATCCTTTGTGCCTAGCACATGAAAGGCTCTTTTAATAAATGCATGTTGATTATTATTCAATCAACCAATTCTATGCTTTCTGTGATTCTTCTCAATAACAGTTCTGTTGAATTGTGCTATCTCTTGGTATTCACATATGAAACAGAAACATATTTGAAGTATTTTTCTTTCTTAACTTGAAGGAAATAGTACATTTCAAGCAATGATCTCAAACATAGGGACCACACTATGACTCCAGTGTCAATAGGGAAAAATTCCTTTGTCAGACTATGTGTCCCAAGTTGAAGTTCAAGAAATGTAGTCATACTAGATTTCTGGCACCATGGAAAATTGGTCAGGATGACCTCAACTTATTTCATCAACAAAACAGTTTCAGGAGCTTAATTCACAATTATGATTATCTCCTTTGTGCAAATGAAGAACTGAAACTAAAATAGGAGAAATGATTTGTTCTTGAGGACACAACTAATATTAGAGGTAGAACTAAGACCTCCATCTTCCTAACATAAATACACCATGCTGACTTCCTGATAACATTCCAAAAACCACAAATGTTAGAATTGTAGCCATAACACTTCAATCTCATGTTGTTGATGATAATAGTCTAAAGTGTTTATTTTTTTCAGATGACATCCATAAGATCTTAACTTGCAAAGCATTTAAGCAATGAATTGTTAACTAATTTATGAAATTATGAAATATGGGCAAGCATGCCTGATTCCTTGGGATGGGGCAACCAGAGACTCTGAAAAACAGTGATATCTCCAAGGTCAAATATCTAGTAAATTAGAAGAACCAGGATTTGAACTTTAATTTTCCAATTTCAGATGCAGAAGATTTTCATAGCAAAAAAAAAAAGCTCCAGTCAGCAAACTTGAATTTGGTATACCCTACTTTTTAGAGCAGAAAGTCAGGGAGTCTTTTGTCTTTGAAATGTGATTTACATAAAGACATCCCTAATTTAGACTTCTATGTTGTAAGAATGAAATTGGGTTTTTAAACAAATTTTAGCAGAATATACTCATGGTACTAAATTGTCAGGTTTTTCCCATCCTCCTAAGAACATTGAAGATGTCAACTTCCAAAATTTGGTCTAAAAAAGATAAACAAATTAAGCTATATGCACATTTATTTTTCTCAGAACAGGCAGACATGCTTATGAATACATGAGAACTTTAGTCAGTAACAGAGCTCAAAAAAATTTTTATTTGAAGGAGATTATATACCCATAGAACTGAGGATGTCTGTCCTTTTGTTAGCCAAAATTAGTATCCATAGGACAAGAGATTACCCTGAGGATGTCTGGTTTCAGTCAGCCATAAACAAGGGAATGTCATAAAACAAGATAATGTCATAATAAGAGATTCTTAACAATAGAGAGCCATAAAACAACAAGATAACAACAGAAATGTCACTAATCAAGATAATGTCAAATTGAAGGTGCCTGGTCTCTATCAATAATAAACAAAAGAATGCTCTAGTTCACATTAATCCAGTCTTGGGGCTGCTGACACAACAGGAGGACTTTGGTATCACAAAGGATTATGGGCATGTTAACTAAAATGTCCCTTTCTGATTGGCAAGTTTTTTGGCCTTCGAGTGATGAGGAGCTAAAGAGTGTTTCACAAGGAAAATAACTTTTTCCAATTCTTTTTTTTTTTAAGCAATCGGGGTTAAGTAACTTGCTCAAGGTTACAAAGGCAGGTGTTTCTGGATGGGTAATAAGTGTCTGAGCCCGGATTTGATCCATATGTCATCCCGACACTGGAGCCAGTGCTCTTACTCACTGTGCTACCTGGCCATCCCTGTTCTTGCCATTCTTAGCATCCCCAAACCTTAGCATCTTGTCTGACACTTATTAAGCCCCTAATAAATGCTTGTTGAATGACTGTTCAAAACTGGTTCTTAACCTTGGATTCAGAACTTGGTATTTTTTAAATATTTTGATAACTTTTTCAGTATCATTAATTTCTTTTGTAATCCTGTGTAGTTTATTTTAGGCATTTAAAATATTATTTTGAGAAGGTGTTCATAATAGGCATCAGGAGTTTGCCAAGAGGTCCAGGACACACACACACAGACATACACACATACACACACACACACACACACACACACACACACACAAAGAGTAAGGATCTCTGAACTATATGAAAAAGGGAAGCTATAGTAACATTTATCTCCCCAATTTGCATGACTTGAAATTTTATATTTTTGAGAGATTCCAGTATTCAGTCCATGAATATAAAATTTCACAAAAGGGATAAGCCAATCTTTTCAGCTACCTTGGTTTTTCAAAAAAATTTTGTCTTTAGGGAGGACACATCACCTATTTGCAGAACTGAATAAATATAAATTTTAAGCTAATAATGATTTAGAGATGTCATTAACCCTCCGAAAAGGTGTAAAATAATTTTAGAAATGTATTTTCACACTTACCTTAGTCTATTTTCATTTATCTTTGTCTGGGGAGAGGATGCTTTTATTGTCTGTCTCAAGAATAATATATCTGTGAATTCATGGTAATAGCTGTGTTTATCTCACATAAGCCTTTCAAAAAGACATCAAAGAAATCTGTAGAGTTTGTTTTAACCCAAAGCTTTCTGTGTGTTCTGTGAGTATTCTTAGGCTTTAGAGAATCCTGTTTAAAATATAGTTTAGGTAAAGTTGTTTCTTAGACTTTATCATGTAAATACTACTTACCAGTCTTGGCTGGAGGCATCTCACCTAAGAGAATCTTTACCTGAAGAAGTAAAACAGCAGAAGAGAATACAATTCAAAGCATCTATCAAGTTTCACCTGACATTCATCCAGGTGACAATACTGCTACATAAGAGGAATGGTCCATGTTGGAGAAGCTGTGAGAAAAGGGGCATACTACTGAACTGTGTAGCTGTGAAGTTAAAAAATTAGTATTATGCTGAGAAAATGAGCCTTTAATTCCTCCCAAAGAATAGATATGAGAAATTACCCCACCCCTTATTTTTTAGTAGAGAGGATGTTCACTACATATGTCCCATTATTATAAAGTATCTGCTATTTGTGCGGAATTTTTTCTCCCCCTCTTTTTTGTTCCATATTACAAGGGATGGGGAGGAGAAATAAAATAGCAATTATAGATGATAGGAAAGGAAAAAGATAAGAACAAAATGTATTTTTAAGAGAGTAAATAATTACCATTACAAAAGGGACTGGAGATTCATATATCTATATATGTGTGTGTGTGATATACCTATATGTATATGTATGTATGTATACACACACATATATTTTTATCAAAAACTTTTCTATATAGCTTATGTAAAACATGCACAGGAAGGTAAGTGACACATAGATACAGTATAGCACCTGGAGTCAGGAAAACCTGTTGTTTGCCTCAGATTCTTCATCTATAAAATAAAGATAATAATAAGATACACCTGGGTTGTTGTGAGGATCAATGAAATAATAATTGTAAAGTGCTTTGCATAATGTCTAATACATGGTAAGTGTTATGTAAATGTTAGCTATTAACTGTTATCCACATTTATAACAAGAGCTATAAATCAATTAATAAATGGTCAGAGGATACAAAGAGACAGTTTTCAAAGGAAAAAAATGTAGCAAGTAATAGACATATTAAAAATGCTTTGGAGTATGCCATAACTAGAAAAAGACTAATTAAAGCAGCTCTTAGGTCTTCTTTCATATCCATAACATTGTCAAAGCTGTTAAAAAAAAGATGACAAGTGTTGGAGGTGCTGGGGGGAAATAGACTTATTCTGCTTTTGGTAAATCTATGAATTGATCCAATCAATCTGGGAAGCAATTTGGAACTAAGTCTCAAAAGTTACTAAACTGTAGATACCCTCTGACTCTACCATACTACAAATAGACTTATACCTTACTCAAGGAGGTTAAAAAAGGATCTACATTTTTTTTTAGGTCATGCAGATTTTTCTGTAAATCTTAGTAATCTTTACATTGAAAATATATGCCTTTATATACTTTATTTCTCATAGGTCTGTATAGGATGCCAATTACAGAAAGTTAAGGCCCACACATGTCAAAATATTCATAGCAATGCTTTTTGTAGTGACAGGAAACCGAAAGCAGAGTGGTTATGTATTAATAGGGAAATGGCTAAAAAATCATCATATGTAAATGGATAAGATATTATTTTACAATAATTAATCAGTCATCAATGTGTATAAAATTATAACCTTACCCCCCTTTTTAAGGGGGGAGATAGTATAGAGACAAACTTGTTTATTGATTCTTTTAAAAATTAATTTTTAAAAATATGAATCAGTTAAATAAGTGGGAAGAAAATTCCATTTTCCCTTCAATACCATGATGAACTACTGGAGTAGGGCCTTATAGTTTATATTACTATAAAAGGTTTTTTTTATTGAAATGTGGATAGACTTTATTTATTTTTAACACAGTAAGAAAATGAACGTAATACTTTAATAACTAATTGCAAAGCCAAGCACAAGCAGCTTACCAGAGGACTGCTGCTGTGAATAGCTTTCAAGTTCTGATTATACAGTATAGTAAACTCTCTTTTTATTCAGTAACAAATTAAGACAAAACATTCACAGAAAATCAAAATACAGCATTCACCATGTTATGGCAAAACAACTTATCACTCAAATGACCACATAGTTTTCACCAGAGTGGTCACATAGGTTTAAACAAAGTATATTCACTAAGTACTCAATCATTCTTAAGGAGGCAAACCTCTTTAACTGACACAAAGTACAGAGGTTAAAAGTTCTAGGTCACATTATCATAATCTCTCCAATCAAAAAGTCTTCTTTCTTCTTGATTGGTGATTAGTTTCCAGTCATCCTTAATTAGTAAGTCCTTAACTCAATCATCTAATTGTAAAGGTCAAAGTTCTCTTCCCCTAGTAAATCATGATCTTCTTAGTTCACATTAAATACTCAAGGAGAGGTCATTTCATCTTAACTTGAGGGTGGCTCTCCACTTCCATGGTTCCCCTTCCATGGTCCCAGCTCCTGCCAGCTCCTTGTTGTCCAGCTCCTTGTCCATTTCCTGTTCTGTACTGAAGCTCACAGTGTCTAGTCCAACTCAAGACCTTCACAGTTTCTGTTCCTGGGAAGACAAAGCTTAACAAAGCCATGATAACATTCATTAACATTGCTGGCCTCCTTTTCAATTCACTTTCTGCCTGTGAAATCAATATAGACCCAACAACAAGGTCTGAGGAATCAGCACAAATTATTAGTATAGTCCCAGGACCTCTAAAAATAGCAGCAAGACCCTCCTTGAGGATTTCTGTAAACATATAAGAAAATCCTCTTTCAGGGCTTCTGAAGAAGCAGCAAGATCCCAGAGCTTCTGCAACAACATCACCATCCTCTATGAGCAGATGAATCTGACAAAGTAACATCAAAACAAACAGACAAAGTACTGACACCACAGTCATGCTTCCTCCAAGTTCTCCTCTCATTCCTCAGAAGTTCTCAGAATCCTGGCAATTCTCTCTCTCTCTCTCTCTCTCTCTCTCTCTCTCTCTCTCTCTCTCTTTGTTTCTCTTTGTCTCTGTCTCTGTCTGTCTCTCTGTTTGTCTCTCTCACCCCCTCCCCCCCCAACTGTAGCTACTCTACCTTCCATCCTTGCTCCCACAAGTTCTACAGTATTAGCTCCTCCCTGTTCTGCCCCTTCCTATTAAGTCAACAAGTCCATCCCAATATGAAATCCCTAAGTTCTGGGGTTTAATACTTGACACAATATTTACCTTGGAAGAAGGTGCTAAGTACTTGTTTGATTGCAAATCCAAGGGGCAGGGAAAATCTTCAAATTACCATTACCATTACACTAATTAACCTCAAAATTTTAGAATTAAGATGATAAAATTCTTTAGGTTTTTGCTTTTCCTCAAAATGACTTTTTCCCAAAGTCTAAATAAAATACAAAGCAAAAGATCTATGTAGCTAAATAAAGTATAATTTTTTATCTTCTACAACTCTTTGCTTCTACACTAGAAGCAGAGCACATTTCTCAACTACATAATAGATAATTGTGTACAACGTTTACATGATGTTGGGTATGTACATTACTCCTTTATTTCATTTTTAGAATGAGCATACTTTCAAGGTACATTGGACCTGGAGTCAGAAAGACATCTTCCTGGGTTCACATACAGCCTCAGAGACTGGGCAAATCACTTAGCCCTGTTTGCCTCAGTCTGTCATCTCTAAAATGAACTGAAAATGAAAATGGCAGATCATTACAGTATCTTTGCCAAGAAAACCCTAAATGGGGCCATGAAGAGTCAGATACACCTGAAAAAACTGAATGACAACAACAAATACATTCAAGGAATCAAATTTTTTGAAAAGATACTTTTAGAGATCAAAAGTATTTAATAAGTAGTGTAGCTATGCATTCATTGTGATGCTGTACACTTCTGAAACAAATACATATAAGCCTTGTCTTCTACATTTTTAAACAGACAATATTGTCATAACTTCTATTTTTTTCTGCAAACAGTCATTAGTTACCAGAACCAATAGCTAGTATTTATATAGTACTTACTCTTAGGACTCATGACAGTATCCACAAATAGCAGATATCATTTTGAAATAATAAAGCATATGCTAGGGTCAATTCTACTATTTAAGTGGAACATTTCACATACCAAACTTTAAAATGTTCCCAGTTAGACAATTGCTTATAAAATTCTGATTTTAGAATAATTTGCAAATGCCAACAATTCATATAAGTTGCTTTTTTTTCTTATGCGTTCATACAAAAAAAATCCACCCTGTATTGTAACCTGGGTTTCTAGATATCCACAGCTAAATAAAGCATTGGCAAATGTAAATATGTGCAATTGAACTATACCACCCACGTTTATTTCTACAATAGTGCCTTCCCAATGCCCAAATGCAATAAATTCTATATTTCCTTGCTTCTTTTCATTTAACTTATTTATTTAATAATAGATAGCTGTCCTTTTTAGAGATTTTGCCTTTGCTGACTAATGGTGCCACCTTGACGCTTGGAGATGCCAGTGAGTATCATGAGTCCAGAAACAACTTTTACTAAAGGGAAAATTTCTTACACAGTTTAGAAACATTGTTGTTCTCTCTTCAGTTCTTTTATCTCTTTTTCTCAGGGCCTATATGTGAATTCTCATGCATTAGATGGCAGTGGTGCTGAATTCTGATGAGCCAAGCCCCAAGCATTCATTTCATGGGTAATTTCTTTGAGTACCTAACTTTCACCAATATTTTCAGGTGCTGGTGTGGATATGATTACTCATTTTTTCTTGGGCACTGTCAAACACCATTTTTTTTTCAAAATATTTAAACCTTTAAACAATTTACTTGAAATTTACTGCAATATCTCATCAAGATGATTTTTTCCAGTAGTTAGTTACCAGTGTAATGAAAAAAGCAAGTGAGTGTAGTCAGAGAAAAATATTCCAGAACTGAGCTATTTTTCACTTGGTGGACTAGTAAATAAATACTCAATTCTCAGCAGAGGGTACCTGGATAAGAGGCTACATTAGTCACCATCCATTAGGCACATATTCATCCATAACACATTTAGTTCTCATTTCGATGAACATTTTCCTGATTTGTGAAACCATATTCTTTCTGGCATATTATAGGTATCAGTAGATCACACATCTGATAACATTTTCTGTATCATATTGTATGCAATTGTTTATATATTTATTTCTACTTCAGTAAGTTTACCCCTTAAAATACTATACTTGCAAAAGGCAGGAAATAAGATATACAAGACATTTTAATTTTGGGTTATATAATTCATTCCTTAAACATGTTAATTATTCTTACATTACAAATGTATTCCTGTAATGGTAATGTAATTTTGAATTTGAAGATCCCTTTTGTGTTGGCAAAAGTAGCAGGTACTTAACACTGAGTAACTGATCAAGCCTCTGATTGGGGGAACAGAATGTATGAACTCCTGTCTCCTGTTACTGACATAACAGGAAGGGGTTGGTTGAAGAAAGTAAGTAACACTGTGTATATAAGAAAAGCCCCAGAGAGGCACAGTCAGAATTTCATTAAGACCAAGATCTGCTGGCAGAGCTACTACAGAAGAATGGAAAACTGAGTCCTGAAAACTTGTGATGGTGGTGGAGCTTCTTCTAAACAGGATCCCAGGATCCAAGGAGGCCAGGAGCCAGGAGTCCAGAGCCAGGAACTGGAGCCAGGAGCCAGGAGTCCAGGAGCCCAGGATCCAGGAGCCCAAGAGCCAGGAGCCCAGGAACTAGGAGCCCAGGTGACTGAAGCATGGCTGGGATGCTGAGACTTTGTTTGTTTGTGGCTTGGTTGAGCCCTGAATTCCCTGGAGCAGAAATGGTGAAGGATCTGACATGGACCAGATCCTGTGGAGCAGGATGTGCCCAGAGAGCTGGTCAAGGAACTGGGAGCAGTCTGCCATTAAAGCCAGGTGACAGTCTGGTAAATTCAGGTAGAATCTGGGACCATGGAAGGGGATCCAGGGAATCTGAGAACAGGTCCCAAGTAATGATGAAAAGACCTCTCCTTGGGTACTGAGTAATTATGGAATTATAGTTTACTAGTGACCTAAGGGGTGGAGGGTTTTATGTATGATACTTAGTAAGACTTTGCTGAATAAGTGACTGATTTGTACTTTGAGTAATTTGACTATTGTTACTGATAAGTGACTGATTGACTTAATCAAGACTTTGCCCCAAGAGTGGAAGACTTCCACTTTGATACTACTGATAAGTGACTGATTGAGTTAACTTAAGAGTGACTATTTTACTTTGAGACTATGTTGTGAATATTATATTGTGATTTTCTGTGATAAGTTGTAATATGGTGAATGCTTTATATTGAATTATGCTGTACTTTGATTTTCAATGGATGTTTTGCTTTTGTTATGGAATAGAGTGATCACTATACTGAGTAATCAGAATCTTAAAAAAATGCTGTTCACAGTAGCAGTTTTTCTGGAAAGCTTCTATGCATGGCATTACAATGCCCTATCTACTTTCATTGTCATTAGCTAATACGGGAGGTCAATGGAAAAAAAAAGAAAGGCCTCATATAATCCAAAATATTCATAGCAGTACTTTTTATAGTAGCAAGAAACTAGAAGCACATGGGTATACGTTGATTGGGGAATGACTAAAGAAATTATAGTATATAAATGAAATGGGATATTATTTTGTGAAAATAAATTATGAATTTGAAAAAAAATTGGGATACTTTACATGAAGAGTGAAGAAAACAAAAAGAGTAAAACAACATGCATGCCTTTGACCTCAGGGTTAGGACCAGAATTGTTATTTCATTAGCATAAGCCATTCCTGGATAAGGAAACCACATCTACTATTATAGATTGGCATCTTCTCAACAATTTATAGTCTTAGAGTCTTCCTAGGGGTCTGAGAGTTGAAGTTTACTTGGCTAGTGTCTTTTAGAGGTAGAGATTGAACTCAGGTCTCTTAGGCTGCAGTGAAAGCTCTCTATTGACTATACCACAGTCCCTCCCAAAAATGCCTACCTGTTGTCTATGACAATGAAAGTTAAGATAAAACTAAGAGGTTAAAAAAAGGTAACAATATTCTATAGCATCCTAGCAAAGTTAATAATGTGAAGGTGTCTCATATGGAAGATGGACATCAGCCTTGTTTTCTTTCAGACAAAGGGCAAAGGTAGAAGCAGTGGATAGGTGTCATTAAATTGAAAAGGGGTAAGAAAAAAATGTTGTAACAATGAGAACTATTGAAAAATTGGCTACAGGGAGTAGTGAATTCTGCAGTTTATGCCATATTAGTAAAAAGGATACTAACACCAAGAATTATAATGGCTTCTCAGGTATGTAGTACAGATTTTTCTTTCTGATATATTTTGGATCCTAGCCCATTCATTAACTGCAAATTGTTTGATTATTAGAAATGCTGTGTTCTCTGTTATTTCAGACAACTGAAGCTGGGGCATAGTTCCTTCATTTATATAGAAATGTGGTAGCCTAGGGATGAAGAATGTAATGTATTCATAGTCAAAGGTCACTTTATCAGACAGCTTTGCTAAAGTGTTTTATTTTTGTTACCAAAAAAAGTGAATGGGGTATATAAAATAAAATACTTGAACATGAGAAAAATCTTGAAGTTCTACTTTAATAAAGTATATATGCCCATTGAAAACACAAGACCAAAACAATATAAAATTCATATTGTTTTCATACATTTAAAAGAATGATTTCAACTTTGTTGCTTCTTTAACATACTGATGTAATCAAAGAAAAGTCAAATAAATATCCGGCAATGCTGCAAGAGATATAACAGTATCCATATTTCCCTTTATTTTCTGAAATGGAAGAAGATGGTCCATTAAAATTAGCTTTTGAAATCTGACCAAATGCTCCAGATGTTCTAGCACTACCAGTAGAGTTTCTTTGTGATCCATGTCAGAAATGCAGCTGTCAACACTAAAGCACACCTGCCACTAGTTTGCTGTCAGCAAATGACTTTTCCATTGTATTATAAAGTGATTTGCTAGAATGAACTGTTGGCCTTAAAAAAAGTTACAAAGTGAATTCCCTCTGTAAAATGCAAAAGCTGCTAAAGTCATATGAAGAAGTGAATCTTGAAATTATTTTGTTGCATGGAAATATTTTAGGTAATACAAATTTTTCACACATATTTGTTATCAACTTTCCTTCAAAAAAGGTGAGTCTCTCTTTCTTCCTTCCACACTCCCTTCCCTCCCTTTCTCCCTTCCCTCCCTTTCTCCTTTCTTCTCTCCCTCTTGCTTTCCCTCCCCCTCTCCCTTTTTTTCTCTCTCTCCCTGTCCCTCCCTCTATTCCTGTGTCTTTTCCCCCTCCCCCTCTCCCCTTCCTCCTGCTTTCTCTGTCTCTCTCCCCTTCTCATTTCCTTCATATATAGATAGATATAAGTATATGTATATATGTATGTACATGCATATGTATACAGAGAGAGACAGACAGAGAGAGAAAGAGAGAGAGACAGACAGACAGAGAGAGAGAGAGAGAGAGGAAACAAAAACCATTCATTGCTTTAAGGTAAAGAAAACATTTGTATTCCTTCCTATCTAGGTTCACTTTGTATCATTTCAAGAATTGTTTTTACATATTTATGAACTCAGAAATAAAGGAAATATAGATAACTAGAATAAAATAAAGTGAGATTTGGCCTGTTGGACAATGTCAATATTAAGCTTCCAACCTCAAAATGTCAGGTTTTTATGAATTTTTAAAACTGCTCTGTGTGTATCCATCCTAGAGTCTTCCTGCTTTGATTCTGTCTGTTAATTGCTTATAGAACAAAGTGCAATTTGGGGCCCCGTAGATGCTCAGATATCAAGTACATCAAGTTGCCTTTGTAAAACACAAACTCTACTATGCCAAGTGAATTATTAGGCCTTTATCTTCAATGCCACATTGCTCAGGGTTGGAAGGTTTTGAGCTGCATTCATCAGTTATATAAGATTATACAATTAAGGGTTTGATGATGCCTTCTTCCCTTGAAGAATCAAGTTTACCAAAGGGCACTCTGACTTTCATTAGCACGTGACTGTTGTTTTCCTGAAAAAGCCTTAGGGAGTATAAAGAATACTAATTTGTTGTTTTCTTATATACTGATGAACACATCTGCCAGTCTTGCTATGGAAGGTTCACAAGCTTCTATAGTTAAGCCGCTACAAAGAAGAATCCTTCCTAGGACAGTGACAATTTCTTTTCTTTTCCTTTCTATGTTTTTCTTATTTGACTTCTACTGGTCTCCCAGATGACTTGTATAGCAATGCTGGGATAACTAAAAAAGGATTTCTCAAACTTGGAGTTATAGTCAGATTAAAGCTACTTCTGCTCTCAAAACAGCTGAGAATTGTAAGCAAAAACATCCACTTATACCCTCAGAAGTCCCTGAAATAGGAGAATGTGAGTTAGGAGTCTACATTTTACAATATCCTAAGCCATTTCAAATTTTCAAAATTAGAAAACTCAGAAGCAGAAGTCATCCTAGTATAATGAAAAGAGTGCAGTATCTGAAATCAAATAACTTTGGTTTGATTCCTGTCTTTACTAATTCTACATGTGTGATCTTGGGCAAGTCATAGAATTATCTATTAGAGCTGGGAAAGGCCATAGAGATAATCCAGTCCATTGCAATTGTTTAACACATAAGGAAGGGGACAGCTAGATGGTGTAGTGCAGGGGTGGGGAACCTGCAGCTTCAAGGTTACATGTGGCCCTTTAGGTCCTCAAGTACGACCCTTTGACTTAATCCCAACTTCACACAAAAAATTCTTTGGGGAATTTGGTATTTGTTCTGTGAAGTTGGGAGTCAGGTAAAGGGCCATACTTGAGGGCCTACAGGGCCACATGTGGCCTTGAGTTAACAGATTCCCTACCCCTGTAGTTTATAGTGTGCCAGGCCTGGAGTTAAAAAGACTCAGCTTTCCTAATTCAAATCTGGCCTCAGGCAATTATTAGCTATGTGAACCAAGGCAAGTCACCTAATTCTGTTTGCCTCAGTTTCCTCATCTGTAAAATGAGTCAGAGAAGGAAATGGCAAACCACTCCAGTATCATTGCCAAGAAAACCCCAAATGGGGTCACAAGGAAAAGGATGTCCTTAAAAGGATCAAACAAAAACAACACTTAAGGAAGTTGAAACTCCAGTGGTTTTAAGTGATTTAGTGGAAATATATAGTTTTTCTGTACTTAAAGGTCTTTACCTTTTAAAAGAAGGATTGGAGGAATGGATTAAATTCAGTTAGAAAGGGATCCCTGCCCCATATAATGACTTAGAAATCTCAGAATAACATTATGTTATACTGTATTTTTATTTATTTTCTTTAAATGTACCCCAATTATATTTTAATCTGACTGCTACATTCATGAGTTTTGTATCTAGAGTTAATACCTTTGGATGCCTAAGGTCTCTACCTGTTCTAAGCATTCATAAGAATGTAGGAATCAGAGTTTTCTGCTACGCTATCACTTTCCTTTGTTGGAGATGCACATATACACAGAAGAATATGAAGTAGTAGGATATAGTAGATAAAGCTCTGGATCTAGGCTCTACCATCTATATTCCATGTGACCATCAGCAAGAAATTCGAGTTACCCCATCTGTAAAATAGGAATAATAATAACCTACCTTACAGAGATGCTATGAGGTTATAATAGAATGATTCAAGTAAAGTGCTTTATAAACTCTGAGTTATACCTAAATATATACATATATATGTATGTCTATATATATATATGTACATATATTTATATATGTGTGTATATATGTATATAATATACAAATTTAATGTTCATTTTATCATTTCCATGATGAATAGAAAACTGGTGTCAAATCCAGGAAGTTCTAAATTCAACTTTGAGCTCTGATTCTTATTGTGTGTGTGATTTCAAGCACCATAACCTATCAGTAATATGGACAGGTCTCTAGAGACTATAAATTACAAAGAGGCGGCCAATTTGTAGGGGTGGAGAGAGTTTCTTCATCTGAGAGTTCCCTTTGCCAATGGAATCTCAGATATAGTCCCTTTGTATATCTTAAAAATGAAAACTTTTTAGAGGTCTCAATCAAATGCATTTACTGTATGTACCATGTACCGTGTTAAGTAAGCACTGGGGATGGAAGGAAGGAAGGAAGAAAGGAAGGAAGGAAAGAAGGAAGGAAGGAAGGAAAGAAGGAAAGAGAAAAAAATTCTTGCCACAAAGAAGCGCATATTACAGTGTTGTCTGCTTTAACACCTCATTGTTTTATGAAAGTGACCCTGAGATCACAGAGTCTATTCAAGCTGAACACAAGATGTGAGAGATCCTCCCAAGCTGGAAAGGTTTGCTGTACAGGTACAATAACAGATTTATATCCGTCTCCCTAGCAAAAGCCCAAGTGAAAAGAGGTATGTCACTGGTAATTATTTTGACATCAACTAATAAAAATAATTGACTAAACAAATATATAAGGGCCTGCTTCAGTGGTAAGAGTATACATGCTAATGAAATCATGAATCTTGGAAGAAATGAAGTGTATGTGTGTTATGTGGATTATATGTATATGTGAAGACTGTAACTTGTGTAACAGTTACTAAATTGTATTGATAGAGGGGTTTTTCTTATTAGAAGTTCCTCATATCAGTGAAATAATCAGTCCAGACATCAGTGTAAACCCTTAGGCACAGGTTCTCATTCTTACCTCTTAACAAAAGCATATCTTCATGAATGGAAATATACACCCATTTAACAGATCAGTTAGAAAGATGGAGAAGTTTACAGAGGAGATTTATATCTTGGAAAAAAGCATTCTTGTTCCAAGGCTCCCTCTTTATCCCCCCCTTCTCATTTTGAAAAAGGGATCCTATAGCCTTTTCTCAAAGAATTCCAGTATCATCACCCTTTTAGGTTTGGATAATGTAGAAAAAACAACTATAAAGTACAACATAAATGTGAATTTATTGTTGTTGTTATTGTGGTTGTTAATTATAAACATCATTATTTCATTCCCATCTGGTTTCATGGTGGTCAGATAGAAATGGCTCTTTAAAAAATCATTATTTTTCCATTATTCTTTGATGCTGAATGTGATATAGATAGGTAGAAAAATAATAGCATTTTATATTTGAATACAAGTTTTAGCAGGTAAGCTCATCCTCTGTTTACTGAAAGGACTGGGGTAAAAATTTAGGTACTTTAGAAAATGGCAGAGTAGAAGCAGGACCTCCCCACTGCTCCTCTTTCCAACTTCCCCAATCCATGAAAAAGGGGACTCTAAACAAACTATGGAGATGTAGAACCCACAAAATGACACAGAGAAGCTAACCTCCTGCTGAAGACAGCCCATCAGGCCAGCAGAAATTGGCCAGCACAGCTGTCTGGGAGCCCAGCCCAGCCCAACCCGTAGGCTTTAGCCACAGGGCAGGCCTGACAAGCTGCTGGCTGGAGGGACTCCAGATCAGCAGCAGCTGTGGTTGTTTCCAGATTTATCAACACATAGATGCAAAGGACAAAGTGAGAGGTCAGTGCAGTCTGGACTTTGGTACCCAGTAGTTGGAAGTGTATAGGTTTTTTGCCCCTGGGGCGAGAAGCCGCTGAGAAGCTAGCACAGCCAGCCAGCACCACATGGCAGCTTCAGCTCCCAGCCTGCAGAGTGTAGTGGGAACAACCACCCGTCTGAGGGGTAATTGCTCTTGCTTTTACCTGCTTGGATCTGGATTGCAGTCTAGGGTGGAGGTCCTGGGGTGTGTATCCAGCTTGCCAGAGCATGTGGAGACCTCAGAGAGGGCACACATCTAAAACCTCCCAGCTGCTGAGAAAACCCCATGGTTTGGGATGAAACCCAAACTCTGTCTGATGACAGAGTCCTACTGTTGCAAAAAAAACCCCAGGTGTCAAGTGACTGAGGGGCGATATGACCAGGCAAAGGAAACAAAGCAGACAGAAGATTCCAACACTAGACTCCTATTTTGGGGACAAAAAGAAGCAAAGCATGGAACAGGAGGAAGACAGTGAACTCAGAACTCCTGCACCAAAAGCTTCAAGGGAAAATATGAGCTGGTTATCAGTCATAGAGAACCTTAAGAAGCAGATAAGAGAAGTGGAGGAAAAAATGGGAAAAGAAATGAGAACAATGCAAGACAATTATGAAATGAAAGTCAACAGTCTGACTAAGGAAAATCACACTTAAAAAAAAGACTAACTCAAATGGCAAAAGAGGCTCAAAAAGGCAATGAGGAGAATGCCTTAAAAAGCCAGATTTGCCAGATGGAAAAAGAATTTCAAAAGCTTATGAAGGAGATTCATTGCTTCAGAATTAGATTGGAGCAAATGGAAGCTAATGACTTTATGAGAAATCAAAATGCTGTTAAACAGATCCAAACAAATGAAACAATAGAAGGCAAGGTGAATTATCTCATGGGAAAAACAACTGACCTGAAAATAGATCCAGGAGAGATAATTTAAAAATTGTTGGACTACCTGAAAGCCACGATCAAAGTAAGAACCTAGATATCATCCTCCAGGAAGTTCTCAAAGAAAACTGCCCTGATGTTTTAGAACCAGAGGGCAAAATAGTTGCAAGAATCCACTGATCACCTCCTGAAAAAGATCCCAAAAAGAAAACTCCTAGGAATATTATAGGCTGGTTCTGGAATTCCCAAATTAAGCAGAGAATATTACAAGCAGCCAGGAAGAAACAATTACAATATTGTGGAAACACAATCAGGATAACCCACGATCTGGCAGCTTCTACACTGAGGGATCAAAGGGCTTGGAATATGATATTCCAGTGGTCAGAGGAGCTGGTATTAAAACCAAGAGTCACCTACCCAGCAAAACTGAGTATCATGTTTCAGGGGGAAATATGGTCATTCAGTGGAATAGGGGACTTTCAAACATTCTTGCTGAAAAAACCAGAGTTGAAAAGAAAATTTGACATTCAGATACAAGAAGCAAGAGAAGCATGAGAAGGTAAACAGGGAAAAGAAATCATAAGGAACTTTTCAAAGTTGAATTATTAACATTCCTACATGGAAAAACAATTATTGTAACTGATGAAACTTTTCTCAGTAGTTGAAAGGAATAGAAATATATATGTCTATAAATGAGGGTATATGGGCATATAAATACATATGTGAATGTGTGTATATATGTTTACAGATATACATAGATAGAGGGCACAGGACCAATTTAAAAGGAAGGGATGATACTCAAAAGGTGAAATTAAGAGGTGAGAGAGGAATATAATGAGAGGAGATGGGGAGAGACAGAATGGGGTAAACTATCTCATATAGAAGAGACAAGGGAGAATGGTTACAATGGAGGGGAAGAATAGGAAGGCAAAAGGGAATGGGTCAACCTTATTCCCATTGAATTTGGCTTGAGGAGGGAATGAAATACACACTAAATTGGATATCTTACCCTCCAGGAGAGTAGGGAGGTAAGGGGATTAGAGGGGTGATGATGGAAGGGAGGGCAGGCTCTGGGGGAGGGAAGTTGGAAGCACCCACTTTAGAAAAGGGATGGGATCAAAGCAGAGAATAGTGCAAGTGGGAGGTGGGATAGGAGGAAGGGAAATATTGTCGGTCTTTTACAATCTATCTACTATGTTATTGTTTTGCATTAGTCACACAAGTACAACCTATACTGAACTGCTTATCTTCCCAGTAAGGCTGGGTGACAAGGGAGGAAGGGAGTGAATCTGGAATTCAAAATTTTAAAATCAAATATTCAAATATATATATATATATTTATTTATACTATTATTAATACTATTTTATATGTAATTGGGAAATAAGATACACAGGCACTGGGGCATAGAGATCCACTGGAAAAGTCAAAAGGGTTATGGGAGAAAATATGGGAGAGAGCAGATTGGAGGAGAGGATATCTTGTGGGCCTTCTATTTTGGGGCAGTGGGTAGTGGAAAAACTGGGAGAAAATTTGTAACTCAAAATCTGGAGGAAATGAATGATGTAAATCAGAAGTTAATAAAGCATTTGGAAAAACAAACAAACAAACAAAATTTAGGTACTTTAATAAATCAACAAGTATTTATGAAGCACCTACTATATGCCAGGTATTTTGTTAGGTATTGCCGATGCATGTACAAAGAATGCAACAATTTCTCCTAGGAACGAGTGTACATTCTAATGGGAAGACAGATAAGTACATGTAGGATAGGATAGGATAGGATAGATAGATAGATAGATAGATAGATAGATAGATAGATAGATAGATAGATAGATAGATAGATACATACATACATACATACATACATACATACATACATACATAGATACATAGATAGATAGATACATAGATAGATAGACAGAGAGATAAGCATAAAGTAAATATAATGTAAATGAGGAGGGAGGGAACTAGCAGTTGAGAGAATCAATAAAGACTTTATGTAAAACAGTGTTGCTTGAACTAGATCAATTTTTTTAGAGGTGGGAAGACAAGACAATTGGTGTTAAGTGACTTAAGATCACACAGCTAGGAAGTTTGTTAAGTGTCTGAAGCAAGATTTGAACTCATATCCTCCTCACTCTAGGGTTGGTGCTCTATTGAGCTACATCTTAAAGGATGAGATGGACTCTATGAGATGGAGTTAAAGAAGTACTACCTTTCAGTAATGAGGAATGGCTGGTACAGAAGTATGGAAACTGGAGATAAAATGTTATCACATGTAAAAGAAACATAGAGAAGACCAGTTTGACTACACTCAAGAATATGAGAGGGGAATTTGTCCAATTAAAACAAGTGAGGGCCATGTTATATTGTATTTTACAGACTAAAAATGTTTATATGTTATGTTCTGAGTTAGTTGAATATGGCATTGAAGTCATAATCCTGGGTGATTTAAAGTATGGTAGTAACTTTCATGGTAATAGGAAATCTAGTAATAGGAATAGGTTTTTAGAAGAAAGATTTTTGAGTTTTATTCGGACATATTAACTTGGAGATGCTATGGTGCATCCTTTTTGAAGCATCCAAAAGGGAGTTGGTAAGGTGGGGTTTTAACTAATTAAAGAGACAGAAAATAGACAAAAGGTTCTGGGAATCATTTACAAAGAGTTAATCATTGAACCCAAAGGAGCCGATGAAGACATCATGTGAGATAATACAAAAGGAGCAGAGGGAAAAAGGCAGATCTTTGAGCAATCCCATGGTTACTGGGCACAAAATAGCTGAAGATACAAACGATACAATAAGAAGTTTTCAGACATATAGGAAAACTAAAATTAACAGTGTCATGAAAACCCAAAGAAGAGAATATGTCCAGGGGGAGATAGTGATCAATAGAACCAAATGCTGTGGAGAGGTCAAGATGGATAAGGATTGAGAGACATTTGAAAAAGAAGAAATCATTAGTAACTTTGGGAAAAGGTAGTTTCAGTTGAAAAATCAGGTAAAAAGACAGGTGAAGAAGGATTTAGATGAGTGGGAGTAGAGGTAGTAGAAGTACTTAATGTGAACAACATTTTCAAAGAGTTTAGCTTTCAACAAAAGGAAAGATATCATGTAATAGATATTGCTGGATCAAGGGAAGGTTGTTTTTTTAGGATAGGGAGATATAGACATATTTGTGCACAGCAAAAAAAATTAAAGTAGTGTATGAGAAAGATTAGGGAATAATATTGGTGTATTGTGCTGAACAAGACTGGAAGGCATGGGGTCAAGGATGCATATAGATGTTTTACTCATGGCAAGGTAAGGGGCCATCTCTCCATCAAATATAAGAGTGAGCAAGAAGATTTTGGAGGGGGTTGTCTTGAGATGAGGTAAAAGGGAACTGGTCTCATCAATTTTCATTGAAGAATGAGAAGGGAAAGGAAGGACTTTCTTAAGGAGGGATTAACTCTCTTTGACAAAGCCATTATGTTGAGGGGGAGAGTAATTTTATTAGGATTGTATAAGGAATTGCTATACAGAGGTCCCAGTTGAAATTTATATAGCATATTATACTTGGCCAATTAACACAGTTTTATAATATTCTTCAGCTCTGTTCAGGAGCAAATGAATAGGATGGAAATGGATGATGAGACTTATTCATGTTATGGTATAACAAAGAAAGATAGGAAAAGGGGATAAAAATGTGAGAGTATAGAATAAAATAGAATTGAAAAAATAATGGAAATGATCCTCACCTTGCCCTGTTTCCATTTAATTGTTTTTTTTTGTTTTATGTCTCATTTTATATATTTTTTTTAAATTTTATTTTTAGTTTGTTTCAGGTTGCTTAAAGATTATGAGCATTTGTTATAGTGACATCTGTTAAAATGTTGTTGAGTTTTTACGCATCATTGTTATAATTTGTTGATTGTGCATAACCATTTGGTCCGTGATGATGTTCTGTCCTGAGTATAATTCATTAGTTGTGTTCTCCGCTATATTTAAGGAACCTATATTTGAAATATTGGTATTTGTTTTCTACCAATTCATGAAAGATAGTGAACTGACCAATTATGTCTTGAGAGGTATTTAAAAGGTGCTAAGTTTTTGCTGAATTCAGTAATGTGTTACATGTTATTCTCTTTTTCTTTTGTAATATGCATTGATCCCTGAGTCTAGGCTCCTTAAGAAAAAGCTTCCATTCGTTTCTGGTAGCAATGGCCAGTTCATAAATTGACATAATATTCTGCCCCATTTCCATAAACAAATCTAAATGACAACCCATTTGTTTGATGATTTTTGGCAAAATACTGTTGACCAAGTTCATGTTTATGTCATTTAGCAAGAATGTTTTGATTCAGTTTTTGGATTGTAGCCATTCCATAGACTCTATCCAGAGATAAACCACATCTCCTTTTATTTAAAAAATCTAATTGCCTTCATTATTATCCAATAAAATGAAGTATAATTATTGCAAAATGTTTCTGAATCTTACTAACCTAGTATTATGTACTTTGAAAATATATACATAAATCTTCCTTCCTCTTTTGTGACAGGGCAGTTTTGAACTTTATTTATCTTGGGGTGATATACCCTAGATGTTATTAATTTAAATGGGTTTTGTTAGGATATTTTCCATATCTACTTTTATCTATTTTACAGTTTTCAAGAGTTTGTGTTGCCTTGTTTTGCATAGGTATTAAATGGTTTGCACATATTTTTCCCTTTAAGCTTTGAATTAAGAATGCAAGTAAATTTCTTCATCTATAGTTGTTTGTTTGTTTCATTTCCTCTGTGATGATCTTGGTCTCAATGTGTCTTGCCTGGAGACTGAGATTTTTTTTTTTCACCTTCCTTTGGTTCAGTTTGACTTAACTACCCCAGCTTCAGTGTCTTTTGTCTCTGTCTTTCATAAATTAAAAATATTGTACTTATCTAGTTCCAATGACATTTTGATATCATTGAAGAAGAATACTAGTAAATGAAGGAGGTACTTAATATTTCCAATGTAACCATGTAACTTGATATATCCATATATGCCAAGTAATTATTAGAATGTTTTGGTTCATTTTTTTCTTTAAATTAATGATGGCTAAGAAGAACCATAATTCCTTTAAACTCTTTCTCTGAAAAATGTATCATGCTTCATAATGTTATTTTCAGTATTGTGTTAGCAGTGTTTTAAAGAAGGACCTATTTTCCATGTGGATATCAAATACTCAAGCGTTTTTGCTGTTCTTGGGTCTGTTTTTGTCTATTTGGAATACATGATCAAGCTGTGTGAATCTGAGCCAAAAGTTTTGGTATAATCAGTAAATGCCGTAAAGATGATATAGTGCTTTTAGGCACCTTGATCAGTAATAATAAAAGTGGTCATAAAATGCTATTTGTATCTCCTCATACATTTTCAATACACCTTTCTCCCCAGTTAAAATATTATTATTATTACATTGTTATTGTTTTTAATAAGCTCCATAATGGTTAAAAAATAGAATGTATGTGTGACCCTTAAATGTATCTTCTATCCTACCTTATTTTCTTTTATATTTCTATTGTTAGAAACCCATAAAATTGGCTCACATCAACATCACTTTAAAAAATATATTTTTTTAAAACAGAAAATATAATGGAATGAAAGAAGATTGGATGAATAAAATATGATTTTTGTCTGTTTTACTGGGATTATTTGTAATAATACAATGGACTTTTTAAAAATATACATTAAAAATTTTCTTTTAACATGATTCATTTTAAAGATGATGCCAACAAAAATTGGGTTTTTGTTGGAATTCACATCTAAAAAGATTTAGTTACTGAAATGCCAAGAGGACCTTGCCCTTGCTATAAGTCAGTTTCATGCTATGAACTCCATGATACAGCTTCTAGCTGGGATTCTTTTTATAATTTTTAATGGTGTTTTAAACACTCATTTTATTATAAATTGGATTGGGTCAGAAAGTTTCACTATAGCCCTAAGTCTGTATCGTCTAATAGTGAAAGGAATAGTCTTTGATTCTGGGTTTTGGCCCTGGCACGTGAGATATTTTAAAAAGCAAGTAACTGAAATTGGGAATCAAGTTATACATACGGGTATGGAGAATACACAGGCTATCAAACAACTAAATGGACATTAATATAAATGAATAGGATAAATGAATAGAGGAAGAGAGCATCCTGCAAATTGAGTGAGAGAAACAATGAGTCAAAAGGTTCTATGAGAAAGTAGTCTGAGGGGAAAGCTAGAGCATATGAATTTGAAAAAAGAACTGTTGAAATGAGAGTAGAATTACAAAGAGCCATAAAATTGTGGAAGATACATGGAAGAAGCAACATAAAGGGAAGAGCTGAATTTTTTATTTAGCTGAATATTTTATTTATTTTATTTTTTATTTATAAAAATATTTTATTTTTATTATTTATTTATTATTTTATTAAAACAGCATGAAAATGGGGTTAGTTAACAAATTTCATATGTATTCAAAATCCATCATAAGTACAACCTTAACCTGCACCTGGAATATAAGATACAGAAGTTCTTTTTTTTCCCCCCACCGGTTCTTAAATTGGTATTGAAATACAAATGAATGAAAAGAATTATGTGTTACCTGTAGTCTGGCTGGAAAGTGATGTGTTGGTTTTTGAAAATAAATATTACCGAATTTATACAATGAGTACTTGTATATACCTTAATGAATGTCATCATGTTCAAATTATTGAAGAAGATAACCCATTGCTCAAAAGATTACGCAAACTTTGATTGTAGAATTTCCTTCAGTACCTTAGAGTTATAGAAATCTTCAGTAATTCCGGGGAGCCTTAAAATCTAGTTCATTCTCCTAAATTCATAGATTTGGAAAATGAAATCCATTGAGGGTAGATGATATATACAAGGTCCCAGCTATTGAGTGACAGAGTCTAGAATAAACTAGATGTAAGGGGGGGAACATGTGACCTTAAGGCCACATGTGACCCTGTAGGTCTTCAAGTAAGGCCCTTTGACTGAATCCAAACTTCACAGAACACATCCATACCCTCTATAAGAAGATTTGATTTGTAAAACTTGGGCTCATTGAAAAGGCCACACCCAAGGACCTAGAAGGTTACATGTGCCCTCAAGGCTGCAGACTAGAATCTTAACTAGTCTACACTAGACCAGACTAGAACTAGACTAGAATCTTGAACTTCTTTCTGATCTTTCTGATATCTTTTTAGCAATTCTGAATGGTAAATAATTTTCATTTGTTTGAGGGTGGATTTTACTTTATTGAAGCAGTTGAAAGGCATATAATGTCAATTTTTGTGAATGAAATATGTGATCCAACTGGGAATACTATTTCTAGTTAGTTGGTTTCTAAAGTATGGTAACAATGTGGTAGGGAAGCTAGGTGGCACATTGGTTAGACCACTGACCTGGAGTCAGGAAAGCTTGAGTTTAAAACCAGGCTCAGAAATTTATTAGCTCTATTACCCTGGACAAGTCACTTAATTTTGCCTAAGCTGGAAGAGAAATGGCAAACTACTCCAGTATTTCTGACAAGAAAACACCAAATCGGGTCTGAGGAGTCAACCACAACTGACATGACTGAAAAACAACAACAATAATTTGGTAGTATTTAACTGATTTCTTAGCCTATAACTTGACTGATTCTGAAAGCTGGTTCAGAAGAATAACTTCAAAATTTTCAACTGGATACTATCTTTTGAAAGAGGGTTATTCTCTGTTGTGTGTTTTTGGAGGTTGGGTACAGAGAATGGGGAGAAGGAAATCTCATTTCTATATATATTATTAAATGAGCTAACATGAAAAATAGAAATAAATTGGAATTCCTGAAACTTATGGGGAAAAGAGCTTTTAATAATGATCATATGTGACATAGTATTTGGATAGCACCAGAATATGTAATAGTGAATTAAATTTATAAACAAAATATACTAAACATTAAATCAATGGGAACAATTTTAAACATAAACATTGTTCTTCCCTAATTGATTCTATGTGATGATTCTCAGGCAAGATTGATCATATATGTGGAAAAAGGAAATATAGAAGTAAATGACAATGATTCTATTAGGGCTTTAGAATGCTGACACTTCATCATTTAGTTTATTTCCAAGTACAATCATAGTGTATCATGGAGCTGTAGGTAGACTCCAATATATACCTCACAAAAAAAAAAAAAACAGTTTGGGTCAGATTTAACAAAATTTTGAAGAATTTACTTCTCTGAAATAATTATAATTTGACAGGACAAAAATTGACCTAAAAGCAAATGTTTACATTTAAAGTACTAAACAAAAGACTGTGGGCAATTCATTTTACCAAAAGAGAGGTTTGAATTTGAAATTAGCACACCTGGATTTGAATTCCAGCTTTGCTACTTATTGGTATTTTGACAGATTCCTTTTAATTTCAAATAACTAGGATAACATTCTCTAAGCCTCAAATCTCTCATGTCTCAGATACCCAGTCCTACCTACTGGTGAAAGGGGTGGTCCTTGATTTTGAATTTCTGCCTCAGTTTCCTTATGGGTAAAATTAAGAATCTGTACTATATTTCTCTGAAAAGCACTTTCCAGCTCTAAATCTATCTTCAGCAACTATTTAATAAGTTTAAATGATTTAAATATGGCAGCATATATTGATTTTCTTTCCTGAAGAGTTAACTTTTTTCCCCATGTATCAAAGTTACATATTTAGATAGGTGTAATATTATGCTTCATTTGCTGAAACATTATATATTACTACCTCATTGATAATTAGTTGAGAGAGACTGGCAGGCAGGCAAAATGGATAGAAATCCAACTTTAGAATAAAAAATATATGGCTTCTAATCTTATCTATGGTTATTTAAAAAAATTGAAAAGCTTATACAGTGTTTTGTAGTGTACATTCCTCCCAACAAGTCTGTGTGTTGTAAGGGATAACAAATGCTCTTAGTTCAATTTAATAGATAAAAAAAAGCTATGATTTTTATAGTGAAAGCACCTTTTCCAAGATATCATGGCTAATAAGTGTTTCAGGTAAGATTTGAACCCAAGGTAGGATCTAAAACTCTGGCCACAGTGCCCACAGATAGAAAAGAGTCAAGTGATTTCATTTACTGGCAGGTGCTAAAGTATATGTACTTAGGGAAGTGGAGGAGAAAACTGGCTTAATGAACTTTACTTAATATAGTTGTATGTTTTGAATAATATAGTCATAAAAATCATTTGCTTAGTATAGTCACCTATATAAGGAATGCAAGTTACTGTACATTAAGCTAAATTCTCCCCCTGTGTATACTCTTCATACTTAGTGAACTGAAATAACAATTTGCTAAATGGTACCCAAGTGGCCTAACAGAATTTAATGCAATATCCAAAAAAATGTCTAACTCATTCCCAGGATACCACAATGAACATCCTGGGAGATCTAAGTCAGGAAGTTATCCTATCTCCAGTGTTTGTGTAAGGGATTAGTTAGATGTTTATGTAGCAGCTTTCATTTTTCAAGAAAGGAACGAGATTCCCTCATAGCTTGAAAGGCTTCCTGTGCACCAGCCAGTGAGAAATAAGTTTTCAAAGAACTCTGGTACATTATGGGGCATGACTAGAAATTGTTTCTTTATTATGAATCTTATTTTCCTCCATCA
This sequence comes from Petaurus breviceps papuanus, assembly GCF_028583685.1. NCBI lineage: Eukaryota > Metazoa > Chordata > Mammalia > Diprotodontia > Petauridae > Petaurus > Petaurus breviceps. The sequence goes on from NW_027185799.1 coordinate 21,763,319, forward strand.
CATTTTTTTGGAGTTAGAATTGCTAAAATTCTTTAAATGTAAAATATGGATTTGATGTTATATTCTACTCCTTTTGACACTGTAAGAGATGTGGTTCTTTTTTTTTTTGGTCCTCTTTAATAAGAAGATTTGTTTGGAGGGTGAATATAAATCTGTACTCTCATTGACATACATGCATCAATATCAATTTTAAAAAGCATCAATATTTTTATTTCTGTCTGCCTGCATCAATTCATACATCACTATGCATTCAGTTTCTTGGCATCTGCTCATTCCAGAATTTACCATTTTCCACATAGAATCATTTGGTTGTATGCCATATGTCTCCTTTTTATTGGTCCAAGTTTTTATCAATCAAGAGATAGCAGACTGACTCATGCCATTTTAAAGAAGACAGCATTTTGATGAGCAGCCAATCCATTAGAACACTTTTTCAAAGACGAAATGTGTGCCAAGCATGGAAAGGAAGAACAAGCTACTCTGAGAAAAGGAGGAAAAGAAAAAAAAAAACACTTACTGTCCTTAACAGGTGTCTCAGAGATAAATTCTCAGAAAACTACAATTTTAACCCATATGATATATTTGCTCATGTGTATGTATATGTGACTTCGAATATTCTTTATAAAAACAGTGAAGGTTTTTATTATCTGAAGTGCACAAATAACAATCTTAAAACTGAATGTGGCAGTTAGTGATTTCAAGCCCTACCAACAAATAAGAACTGCTTTAAAAACATTCTAATGATGTGTTAGTGTGTCAATGTTAAGATGTGCTAAATTGTATCTTTTAACTGCTGAAGAAAAATTCCTCATTCAGAGAGAAATGGTGGTTAAGTGCCTATCATGTATAAACACTGTGCTAGACAATAGGACTATCAATTCAAAAAAATAATAAAATCACTGACTTCAGGATTCTTACTGCCTATTGAGTGGGTAGTGTGATATGGACAGTGATGAGGAAGATGAAGGGAAGGGATGGAAATGATTATTTTTCTAAATTACATAGCACTTGAGTGTAGCCTGAAAGAAGGAGGAGTATTCTAAAAGATAGTTTGGTAATATAGCTCAGGTCATAAAGAAAGAAATGGTATTCCAAGTCTCAGAACCAGCCAGCAGTACAGTTTGGCTAGAAGACAATGTGTGGAGGGTTATAGTACTGTGAATTAAGTCTGGAAAAGGTCCCAGAAACATTGGATAGTGAATTTTAAATGCCAGTTTAAGTGGATAATTTGGGTTTCTATATATAATAGACAGTCACTGGAGAATTTTGAACAAGAAAATGATATGGCTACATATATGCCTTAGGAAGGTGATTTTGGCAGAGGAAGGTTTGGGGAGGTGAGGAAAACCAATTAGTCATCTATTACAATAGTCTAGATGAGAGACGAAAAGTTCCTTGGATTGATAGGAATGTGTGTAGAGGTAAAAGGGATAAAAAAAGATGTTTGATAATTTGTTTCTAGTCCATTTTAATAAAGGTACAATTTAGAGGCCTTCATCATAAAAAAGATTACATTCATCAAAGCATGTATATTTTTTTTGTCTAATTTCCCATTTCTTTCTTGTCCTCTCTTCTTCCACTTCCACTACCCTTCTCTCTTCTTTATTTCTCTTTCTCATCAATTTCCATAGGATCAACTCTTCCTTATGCAGATGACTCCAAGATTTACACAGATCTATCCAGTTCTAGTCTCTCCTAAACTTTAATTCTGCATCATCATCTGCCTATTAGACATCTTCAATTGGATTTCCCATAGAAATCTCAAACTCATGAGGCACAAAAATAAAACTGATCATTCCCCCCATACACACACCAAGTACTCCCTTTAAAATAAACAAACAAAATCTCCACCATTTCTGTTAAGAGCCCTGACATTTTTCAAGTTACACTCAGGTTTGCACTTTCAGAATTATCCTTGACTTTTTCTTTTTCCTCAATCCCTGAAACTAATCAATTGCCTAATATATTTTTTTCTATTTTTTTTTACAATGTACAACATATCCATTGCCTTCTCTCAACATGGCTACCACATTCATCTTTTATCTAGACTATTTTGATAGCCTCCTAATTGGTCTCCCTGATGTCAGTCTTTTCCATCTCTATTTCATCGTTCAAACATTTGGTGAATTAATATTTCTTTTTAAAAAGGGTCTCACCATCTACTATCAGCTAGAATAATTTTCTTTCAAATTCAAGAACTGATGTTTTCCCTACTTAAGAAACTCTGGTAACTCTATGATTAAAATCCAAGCAATAGGAGTTTTTTTAATCAATCATTTAATTTTTTCTTGGAGAGGAAAGACAAGGCAATTGGGGTTATGTGACTTGCCCACGGTCACAGAGGTAGTAAGTGTGTCAAGTAGCAGAGGCTGGATTTAAACTCAGTCCCTCCTGATTCCAGGGACAGTGCTCTATACACTGGACCACCTAGTTGCCCCAGAGTTTTTTTATCTTAAGACCATGTTATATGAATCCAGTTTATATTTTGGAATTTATTTATTTATCTCCTTCATTGACTTTTTTCTATCCAATGATGTCCACTTTCTGTTCTGTATAAATTTCCATCTTTTGTCTCTGTTCCTATAAACAGTTTGTCATTCATGGCTGGAATCCTTATCTCCACCCTACTGAATCCCTAGGTTTTCTATAATGTTTCAGCTTAAGTGCTCCTTCCTACCTAAGATCCATCATGATTTCATCCTTGGCAATCACCCTCCTCCAAAAATTCCTTTGTATATTTTGGATTTATTATTTCATATTATGCTACCACCCTTAACAACTGAATATAGAATTTAGACTGCTTGAGGTTGGTGACTATTTCATTTTGTTTTTTGTATCTTTCTTTAGTACTTAGCATGGTATCTAATACATATATTTAATAAACACTTATTGAATGAATAAAATATGAGTCATTATTTTCATTTTTATTTTTTTAAATCATAGACTTTTATGGAAAAATAGAAAATGATATCTGTCTAGAAGGAATTTGATAATTTTACTTTCCTCTTCTAAGCCATCAGTTCCATAGCTACCTCTAAAGGGGAAGGGACATGCCAAACTTTTCTCTTGGTACAAGAAAGTTTTAATTGAAAACAAGAGTGCTAGGCTGAATGTAACTTCAGCAGATTCGCAGTTAAATTAGAAGGGGCTTTTCGTTTAAGTCCCTGTGTTGATATGTCACTGTGCTCTGTCACTTTGAAAAGCGATAGTGCTCTGTTATCAGTGCTGAGCCCTGGCAGCCTCCTGATGTCGAGGTAGACTAAAATAGAATGCCAGAATGACGAAGGCACAGCTTACATTAAAAAATCCTTTTGGCTCCTGCACAAGGAAGAAGTTGCTGATGTGTGGTTCTGTCCGACTGGTGGGGTTGATCATCTTGCCCTGGAACTCTTTGGTGTTTTGTTTTGTTTTATAAGCACATATACAAAACAAGATAATGCCAAATTTTGTTGATTTTTCAATGTGATTAAGCATATCAGTGGTGTACATGGGTTTAAGCAAACTAAAGACTCACTTAAGTGTATTATTTCTTCATTCCCTTGATTATTTTAAATTCAATTCCTTTCAGACAAGGAAATGTAGGATGAAGTTGCTCCTAGAGGGAGGGCATAATGAAATGCTGAATCTTCTGTGGGTATAAAGTGATATCATGAAGGGGGTGAGGAGCCACATAAGATAATGAACAGTGCCCTAACTAGCAATTTTTACAGTCTAGACAAACAGGATAAGACAAGGTCTCAAAATCAACATAAGACCGATAGAAATATGTGTTTTTATTGGGAAGCACCAAGATACAAGGTATATATGGGAAGAGTGCTTTGGCTATGCCTAGGGAGAAGAGAGCCTGCAGGCCATCTCATAGTGTCTTAGTTTAATTATTCTTGGTAATTAAGTACTAAGCTGTTGGTTTTACCTTGCCAAAAGTGCATAATTACCAAATATGAGTGACCTCAAGAAAACCACACCTTAACTATGATTACTTTCGTATACTTGAAATCAATAGCGAAACAATTTAAGTGAAACACTCCTTGTTCGAATACTATATTCTTTCCCAAGAGCTAAGTGAATAAGTATGAATATTCACATAAATAACCTGCTCATTAACTTCTTTTTGGGAGACATATGAGTCTCCTTTAGATCATTTGGGTAAATAGAAAAGGAGACATCAGCATTGAAGGGAGCATGCTCAGATGAAAAGACCAGTGGCTAAAGAAGAAAAAAAAATTGACCACATGCTTATTTCTATCCACTTTACCCTCCTCCCTTTGACAATGGTATTGTTCTTAAGTTGAATTTTTGCATCATAATATACATTGGTTTCTTATGTCACTATTCTGGATGGAGAACACATTCAGGCTTTCTTAATGGGGGATCACTTTGTTACCCAGCATGTTTCTGAACATTAAGCTGTAAAAGAGGTAATAAGCATACAGTTAAAGAGAGCATAACAGTATATATTTGTGGGGGTTGGAAGGAGAAATACATTTTGGCCACATTTGTTGCTTATTAAAAATAAATCTATCTCAAATGTATTTGTATTGCGGTTTAGAAGCCCCCCTCCTGAGATGGTACATCAGGCACACAGCAGTGGCAGCTGAGCTTTAATCACCAAATATTAGTTGTTTTATACTAATTTGAAATAATGAAATAGAATGGGGCTTCTCAAACTAGGCGGGTGCTTGAGAGGGAGAAGATGTAGGTTGTGTCTGTCAAAGATAAAGGCAACTAAGTGGCACAGAGCACTGGGCCTGGAGTGAAAGTCAGTTCACGGCAGCCAAGAAGGCGCAGCGGCCGCAACGCTGCGGACGCAGACCGGGTAGGCGCAGCAGCGGACGTGGACTGGGACAGCGTGGCCCAGCAGCGCGCCGCGGCGGACGCAGGCCAGGAAGGGGCCTGATCAACTCCAAGGGCAAGTCTTCCCACCAACCACAAGGTCCACTACCAGGCCTATCACCAAAGGGCTGGGACTGGAAAGAGCAAGGTAAGAAGCAAAGACAGGGGCCCCTATACTGGACAGCAAACACTCCTGGGGCTACCACTTCATAGCCCAGAAATCTTTAAAAAAAAAAAAAGCCCCTTTCAGGACCTCCAAAGACGAGGATGACAGAGTGAATCCCACTTGTTCCAAACCCCCCTTCTGACCCTGAAAATATAGTAGCTATTGTCCAGGACAAAACCCTCTACAGTAAAGGCTTGGGATCCTAGAGGAAGGGCATGGTTAGGACCCTGCCTCAAAATGGGTAGAAAGCAGACTACAAAGACAAAGACTCTAGAGTCCTACTATCCTCAGAGGGAGGAACCAACCTCAGAGGGAGACAATGTGGACTCCACACCCACAGCTGAAACTTCAACAGGGAATGGATCCCAAGCACAGAAGGCTCTCCTAGATGAGATCAAAAGGAACTTTGAAAGCAAAATGAGAGAGATAGAAGAGAAAATGAATAATTCTCTCAAAACGAAAATAGCAGTATTCAAAAAGCATTATAATGAGGAAAACATCTCTCTAAAAAGAAAAGTGTATGATATGGAAAAGGAGCTTCAAAAATTAACCAAGGAAAATGATTTGCTAAAAACCAGAATTAAACAAATGGAAACAAATAACTCTATGAGGAACCAAGAAGTAGCCAAGCAAAACAACAAAAATGAAAAATTAGAAAAAGAGGTAAAATACCTCAAAGAAAAAATAACTGACCTGGAAAACAGATCCAGGGGAGATAATCTGAGAATCATAGGCCTACCAGAAAATTATGATGAAAAAAATGAGCCTGGACTACATTCTCCAAGAGTTCGTTAAGGAAAACTGCCCTGAGATACTTGAACCTGAGGGGAAAATAGAAATCGACAGAATCCACTGGACACCTGTTGTAAGAGATCCCAAACTGAAAAATCCTCGAAATGTTGTGGCCAAATTCCAGAACTACAAGATAAAAGAGAAAATACTTCAAGCAGACAGAAAGAAACAATTCAAATATCGAGGGTCCACAGTGAGGATTGCACAGGATTTGTCAGCCTCCACACTGAAAGATCGGAGGCAGTGGAATACAATTTTCAGGAAGGCAAAACAGCTTGGATTACAACCAAGGATCACATACCCAGCGAGACTGAGCATATTCTTCCAGGCAAAGAGATGGTCATTCAATGATATAACAGAGTTCCAGACCTTCTTGATAAAAAAGCCAGAACTCAATGAAAAATTCAACCTCCAATTACAGGAAGCAACAGTGACTTAGAAAGTTAAACAAGGAGACCACACATCATTTTAGAGGGAAAGAGGGGAGGGAGAGGAGCTTCGCATGAGATCTGTTCCTGTCATTCTTGATGCGAAGAAAAAATAGCATACCTCATTAAGTATAACAATATCCTACAGGTAGTAGGAGGGGGAAAGGGTTACAAAAGGGGGGGTGGGAGTGGTTTGTAGAGAGGGAAGTAGTAAGGGGAAAAGGGGAGGAAAAGGGAGGGGGGCCGAAAAGGGAACACTGAGGGAGGCAGTGGTCAAAAGGAAAACTATTAAGGGGGGGAAGGGAGAAGGGAGGAAAAATATGAACATTAACAGGGGCAGGAATAGGATAAGGGGAAAGAAACAGATAACAATCATAACTGTATATGTGAATGGAATGAACTCTCCTATAAAACAGAGACGGATAGCAGAATGGATTAGAAATCATAATCCTACAATATGCTGTTTACAAGAAACACATCTGAAACAGAGGAATACATACAAGGTAAAGGTAAAAGGTTGGAGTAAAATATATCATGCCTCAGCTAAAGTTAAAAAAAGCAGGAGTAGCAATCCTTATCTCAGATAAAGCAAATGCAAAAATTGACCTAATTAAAAGAGATAAGGAAGGAAACTATATCCTGTTAAAAGGCACCATCAGAATGAAGCAATATCACTACTTAATATATATGCACCAAGTGGTGTAGCTTCCAAATTCCTAGAGGTGAAGGTAAAGGAATTAGAGGAAGAAATAGATAGCAAAACTATACTACTGGGAGACCTTAATCTCCCCCTATCTGAACTTGATAAATCCAACCTCAAAATAAACAAGAAAGAAGTTAAGGAGATGAACAGGATTTTAGAGAGGATAGGTATGATAGATCTCTGGAGAAAACTGAATGGGGATAAATAGGAATATACTTTCTTCTCAGCGGTTCATGGCACATACTCAAAAATTGACCATGTTCTAGGGCATAAAAACCTCACAATTCTATGCAGTAAGGCAGAAATATTAAACGCATCATTCTCAGATCATGATGCAATAAAAATTATATGCAATAAAGGGCCAGGGAAAGACAGACTAAAAACTAACTGGAAATTAAACAATTTAATCCTAAAGAATGAGTGGGTCAAACAAGAAATTATAGAAACAATCAGTAATTTCATTCAAGAGAATGATAATAATGAGACAACATACCAAAATCTGTGGGATGCATTAAAGGCAGTTCTTAGGGGAAGTTTTATATCCCTGAGTGCATACGTGATTAAATTAGAGAAAAGGGAACTCAACGAATTGGGCATGCAATTAAAAAACCTAGAAAAAGAACAAATTCAAAATCCCCAATTAAATACTAAACTAGAAATATTGAAGACTAAAGGAGAGATTAATATAATCGAAATTAAGAAAACTATTGAACTAATAAATAAAACCAAGAGCTGGTTTTATGAAAAAACCAACAAAATTGATAGACCCTTAGTCAATATGATAAAAAAAAAGAAAGAAGAAAACCAAATTATGAGTATCAAAAATCAAAAGGGTGAATCTACCTCCAATGAAGAGGAAATCAAAACAATAATTAGGAATTATTTTTCCCAATTGTATGCACATAAATTTGACAATCTTAGGGCAATGGATGAGTATTTAGAAACATACAAGTTGCCCAGATTAACTGAAGAGGAAGTAAATTACTTAAATAATCCCATCTCAGAAAAAGAAATTGAACAAGCCATCAGTCACCTCCCTAGGATAAAATTTCCAGGGCCAGATGGATTCACTAGTGAATTCTATCAAACATTTTAAGAACAATTGATTCCAATACTCTACAAATTATTTGGGAAAATTAGTGAAGGAGTCCTACCAAATTCTTTTTATGACACAAATATGGTACTGATACCTAAATCAGGAAGAGATAAAATAGAGAAAGAAAATTATAGACCAATCTCCCTCATGAATATAGATGCAAAAATTCTAAATAAAATACTAGCCAAAAGACTACAACAACTTATCTCAAGAATAATACACCTTGATCAGGTAGGATTTATTCCAGGAATGCAAGGATGGTTTAATATTAAGAAAACCATCAGTATAATTGATCATATCAACAATAAAACTAGCAGAAACCACATGATCATCTCAATAGATGCAGAAAAGGCTTTTGACAAAATATAACATCCATTCCTATTAAAAACATTAGAAAGTATAGGAATAAATGGAGTCTTCCTTAAAATAATAGGTAGCATCTATTTAAAGCCATCAGCAAGTATTATATGTAATGGGGAGAAGTTGGAAGCATTTCCCATAAGATCAGGGGTGAAACAAGGGTGTCCACTATCACCCCTATTATTCAATCTGGTACTAGAAATGTTAGCAGTAGCAATTAGAGAAGAAAAAGAAAACAAAGGAATCTAGTTAGGCAAAGAAGAGACCAAGCTATCACTCTTTGCAGATGATATGATGATATACTTAGAGAATCCTAGAGAATCAAGTAAAAAACTGCTTGAGACAGTAAATAAATTTGGCAAAGTTGCAGGATATAAAATAAACCCACATAAATCCTCGGCATTCCTATATATTTCCAATGAAATTCAACAGCAAGAAGTAGAAAGAGAAATCCCATTTAAAGTTACTGTAGACATTATAAAATATTTGGGAATCTACCTGCCAAAACAAACCCAGGACCTGTATGATCATAACTACAAAACACTTTTCACACAAATAAAGTCAGATCTAACTAATTGGAAAAATATCAATTGCTCATGGCTGGGTCGAGCTAATATAATAAAAATGACAATTTTACCTAAATTAAATTATATATTTAGTGCCATACCAATTAATTTACCAAAAAACTACTTTATAGAGTTAGAAAAAATACTAACAAAATTCATCTGGAAGAATAAATGGTCCAGAATATCAAGGGAATTAATAAAAAAAAATGTTAGGGAAGGTGGACTAGCTTTACCAGATTTCAATCTGTACTATAAAGCAGCAGTCATCAAAACTACCTGGTACTGGCTTAGAAATAGAGAAGTAGATCAATGGAATAGATTAGGCACACAAGATTCAGAAGTCAACGACTATAGTAATGTATTGTTTGATAAACCCCCAGACCCTGGTTTTTGGGATAAGAACTCACTATTTGACAAAAACTGCTGGGAAAACTGGAATATAGTATGGCAGAAACTGGACATAGATCATTATCTAGCACCATATACCAAAATCAAGTCTAAATGGGTTCATGATCTAGGTATAAAGGTTGATACTGTAAGCAGTCTGCTAAAACAAGGAATAGTTTACCTATCAGACTTGTGGAGAGGGAATGACTTTATGACGAAACAGGAATTAGAGAACATTATAAAATGTAAAATGGATAATTTTGACTACATGAAATTGAAAAGTTTCTGTACAAATAAAGCCAATGTAACCAAGATTAAGAGGGAGGTGGGAAATTGGAAAAGAATCTTTACAACCTATGTCTCTGACAAAGGACTCATCTCTAAAATATACAGAGAATTGAGTCAAATGTATAAGAATACAAGTCATTCCCCAATTGATAAATGGTCAAAGGATATGAACAGGCAGTTTTCAGAGAAAGAAATTAAAGCTATCTATAAGCACATGAAGAAATGCTCTAATTCACTATTGATTAGAGAAATGCAAATCAAAACAACTCTGAGGTACCACATCTCACCAGTCAGATTGTCTAAGATGACAAAACAGGAAAATGACAAATGCTGGAGAGGATGTGGGCAAACTGGAACACTAATGCATTGTTGGTGGAGTTGTGAAGTGATCCAGCCTTTCTGGAGAGCAATCTGGAATTATGCCCAAAGGGCTATAAATACTTTCATACCCTTTGATCCAGCAATACCACTCCTAGGGTTATATCCCAAAGAGATCATAGAAATGGGAGAAAGACCCATATGTACAAAAAATGTTTATAGCAGCTCTTTTTGTGGTGGCAAAGAATTGGAAATTAAGGGGGTGCCCATCAATTGGGGAATGGCTGAACAAGTTGTGGTATATGCATGTTATGGAATACTATTGCGCTATAAGAAATGGGGAGCAGGTGGTCTTCATATTTACTTGGAGAGGCTTAAAAGAACTGATGCTGAGTGAGAAGAGTAGAACCAGGAGGAATTTGTACACAATTACAGACACAACATATGTGTGATGACCAACTTTGATAGACTGGACTCTTCTCAACAATGCAGGGATATAAGTCAATCCCAAAAGACACATGATGGAGAGAAAAACGTGCATCCAGAGAAAGAACTAGAAAGAACTAAGTTTATATCCAGGTGGAAGCAAAATACCTGATCTTTTTCGTTCTCTTATTTGATTTTATGTCCTCTTTACCATTTTTCATTCCAGCCGGTACAATCCATCCTTATAACCTGACCATTGTATAATGTGAAAGTATTTACAGATCCTATACTTGATAATAAGCCACCATGGGGGGGAGGGGGACAAAATGTGAAATTCAAGGAATTGTGGAATTGAATCCTGTAAAATAAAAGGAAACAAACAAATTTAAAAAAACTAAAAAAATGAAATAGAATTCAAACAGCAAAGAGTAGACTATTCACAGCAACTTGAGTTGTGTTCTTGCTTGTGATCCCTCTCCAGTGCAATGTGTGCTGCTAGGAACAATGGATAAAATTGAACATCTTTGGCCTTCATAAGCTTTCACTTTACCTAAAGCTGCAAATTCAGAAACATTAGGCTTCTACTTCAAAGCCAAATAAGTTGAATTCCTGCACATTTCTCTGATTAATGCACAATTTATAATGGTTTACACCATCAGCAAAAGTGCAAAACTCAGACCTCGCAAGCCAACATTTTGGCAAGTTCCCACCTCATGTAATTCCTGTTTACTGGCAGTATTGGGAGTACATATTAACTTTTTTTTTTTGCTTTTTGGAGGGCAATTGGGGTTAAGTGACTTGCCCAAGGTCACGTGGCTAGTTTTTGTGTTAAATGTCTGAGTCCAGATCTGAACCCAGGTCCTCCTGAATCTAGGGCCGGTGCACTATTCACTGTGCCACCTAGCCACCCCACATTAACTTTCTTTAAAAGGAAAACTACAGCAGTGATTTGGGTGGATGGGGAGGGAAGAACCATGAGGAACAGAAAGAACAAAAGGACCTCATGGTAAATGTTTTGAATGACGAATATTTCCTATGAAATGAAATTAGCATTGAAGCTAATAATTCTAGTTTAGTTACATGCTAGTGTGTAAAGCCTTGCCTTGAAAAATATCATCTAGGAATAAAACCTCAAGTCTAGTTTTGGGCTGTGCAAAGTGCTAGTTGATTCTAACTGACTATATACAAATAAACTTTTCTTTGGAATGCAAAACTGAAACAAGGATTGTTCAATCTGTTATCCCCTGGATCAATAAATTATGCTGCTTGATTTCTCTTAGAAGTGCATTTTCCAATTAAGTTGTATGTGTTCTGGGGACTACTGGTACTACATTAATATCTATCTTTCAAATCTGAATTTGTATGCTCTAAAATAAATCAATTTACTATTGTCATTAATTGAAGGTACCCCTTTTTGTTAATAAAGATTTGGTGTCATTTTATTAACTATACAACAATCTTTGATATTATTCTAAGGAATTTTAATATATGACAAACCAAAAGCATTTTCTTTTGTATTTTGTAAAGAGTTGTAGCTCAGTAATGAATGGTTCTCATTACCATGTAAAACTATTACCCAGGGCAAAAAGATGTTTGAAAAAATTTGAAGTTACAGGAGTCTTATTTTATTTTATTTTTACTTACTACAGTGGCTAACACCGTGTATAGGGTTGTTAGAAATTTAATTTGTAAATTATTATTTCTAGCTCCATTTCTTTAGCCAACTTTCTGCAAATGAATTTATTAAAATGATAAAGTATGATGAAATAAGAATTTTTAAAAGATTGCTATTTAACCTGACTTACATTTTTAATCCATGACAAATGTATCAAACATGCAACTGAGATGGAAAAACAATTAATGACTACTTTGCTCCAATTATACAATAAATTTGAAAATGAAAAGCCTTATTTGGGACCTGTTTCTCCAACTGCCCTCCTATGTAAACTCTGACCCAATTTTTATGAACCCAAAGTGAGTTCTATCAAGGTATTCTCATAGAATACAGATCTGATAATTAATATATTTAGAGAGTTGATAAAAGCTAGGAACCAGATAGTGCAATTAATATTATAGTGAGTTTGTAAGTGTTTAGTTGCAAAAAGGAAATTGAATTAGACATGACCATTACACTAAATTAAGGTTAATTAGAAAAAATGGTATATATCTGTGTTACTATAATTGCTGTATTTATACTACTATATATTATATATATGCATATATAAATATGTATATATATATACATATATTTCAATATTGATCTATCACAGATAGGTGATGGAGATAGAAAGCTAGAATTGAAGTCTGGAAGACATGAGCTCAAATCTAGCTTGAGATACTTACTAACCATGTGACCTTAGGCAAATGACTTAATTTCTTCCTGCCTCAATTCCCTTTTCTGTAAAATGGGGATTATGACACCTAAACTACAAGGTTGTTATGACGATCAAAGGAGATAATATTTGCAAAGTGTTATGCAAAATTCAAAGTGCTATAAAATGCTAGCTATCATCATCATCATCATAGTCCACCCATTTTTTTCACTCAAAGAATAATCTCTTTAAATATTCAAATGAGTAAAACGACAAGCAATATCACAGTGCCAAATCTATATAAAGACAACTATATGAAAATGCACACCAGAGAGAGCCATGGCAGAATAAAATGGCAAGCAATCAAGGCATTCCAAAAAGAATAGAAAAAAAGAAATATAGAAAAAAAGAAAGGGAAGTAGAATCAGTGTGACATGAATGAAATAACTTTAATGGTATGCACATTGGAAAGGAACTCGAGGATTAACAAACTATATGTCAGCTGTATAGCACTACCACTGTGTGATGTGTATGCATGAATGCTAAACCAGACTTTCTACCTACTTCTCATGAATCCTTCAGGATCCCCTCACATGTTGATCCAAACTGCTCTTCCTCAAGTCACTGCATCCCTCTTCATCCTAGAAGTTCACTCTAACCCTCAAATTCATTCACTGGAAATACCCTTCACTCCCACAGGTTGTTTGTTTGGATGATTCCTTCAAGAGCCTCTGTTGGAGAAGGAGCTCAGGCCAACCATATCTAATTCCTCTCAAGGCCAGACTCAGGACTTTCTCTGCAATTCCCTCCACCTAATTCATTTTATTTATTGTCTTGTCCCATTAGAATATAAAGTTCTTCAGGGCAGCAAATCTTTCTTTCTACTTGCATTTCTATTCCCACTACTTAGAACAGAACCTGCTTCATAGTTAGTTCTTAGAAATGATTACTGACCATTGACAGTCTGCCTTGTTCACAGGCTGTGCTAAACATTAGTGAATTGTATATTTGGTTACTAGAATAGAAAATAAAGCATAGAGTCTCTTCTCTCTCTTTCTTTTTTGTTTTTTGCTTTTTGTAGGGGCAATTCAGATTAAGTGACTTGCCCAAGGTCACATGGTTAGTGAGTATTAAGTGTCTGAGATTGGATTTGAACTCAGGTCATCCTGACTCCAGGGCCGGTGTTCTATTCACTGTGCCACCTAGCCACCCTTGCATAGAGTCTTCTTAAACTTGAATCATTAAAGGAGATATTTTTAAATTACTTAGCATAGTGCCTAGCACATAGTTTTTATGTAAATGTTTGTTTCTGAGGTGGTTGGGGTGAGATGGGAAGAAGGGAGAGAATTTGGAACTTAAAGTATTAAAAATTAATGTTAAAACTGTTTTTATATGTAATGGGAGTAAATAAAATACTAAATAAAAGTTTTAAAAGAAGAAAATAGATGCTTACTTCTTTCCCCATCCTTAAATTTGAGGAAACTCATAAAGACTAAAATTCCCAAGAACATAAACATTTCAATAATTATGTTGAATTATTAATATATATTTATTCATTTGAATATTTTAGCATATATATGTATATATTGGATATATATGTGTTAATTTTAATGCAATTATGTGTTAATTGAGATATGTGTATATCTCACTATCCATGGTTGCAGTGAGTTACAAGCTCATAATCCTTTCCCCTACTATTACTTTAAGGGGGTTAATCTGTCCTTCCATATATTAAAAGCAAGGCAGGAATGAAAGGCTCATTTGAAATGAATCACCAATCAACCATCTGTTACAGGTTTCACACTCTACATGCCTGAAAAAGATATGAACCATATAATCTACTGTTGTCTCCGTTCCCAGATTCATAGGGCACAGCAATATAGCCACAGAGCTATAGGGAGCTGCAAAACCTCCCTTTGCCCCTCTCCTCTTTTCTCTAAGCACTTAGGCTGGGTTGTCCTAAGAGCATTTGGTACACCTGTGCTTCCAGCTGTGTGAGGACTTAACAAAAGCTTTCCTGTATGCTAAAATTCAGCAAGCAGGGGGAAGAAAGGCATATTTGCATTCACAGGTGGGGAGAGAAGGAAGAATCTGGGTTCATGGTTTTCAAGTTACTGTCATTTTCTTTCTTCTAGCTCTGTCTTCTCCCAAAATTTTTGTTTGTTTGTTTTATTTTATCCTTTCCTCAAATCCCAGGATTGCTGGGTAATTTGGGTCAGAGTTTCCCAAGTGAAATGTTATCTTTAGCCTTTACATATAGGCTATTGGAATATTTAGTTTACATGTACAAATTATCTTAAATAACAATATGCATAATGCTTTTTCTACACTTGCTTTTTTACAATTATTTATTAAAAATTGTTTTAATTTAAAAAATAAAGAATTATTTTTTTTCTCTACTAGCATAGTACCTGAAACCTTATAGGTACTTAATAA
The DNA here is from genome assembly GCF_028583685.1 of Petaurus breviceps papuanus. Lineage (NCBI taxonomy): Eukaryota > Metazoa > Chordata > Mammalia > Diprotodontia > Petauridae > Petaurus > Petaurus breviceps. The sequence continues at coordinate 21,778,430 of NW_027185799.1, forward strand.
ATATTTGTTAATTGCTGGATTGATTGAGTTCATTGTACGTGTCCTCCTCTCCCCTCAACTTTTGGGTTATGATATCCTACTTTTGTTTATAAATAAATTAATTTATTATGTATTGAATATCTGTAATGTAGAGAAGAGGTGTCAAACATGTTGGTGGTAATGGAAGGCAATACTCAAATACAGCCAGGATCAGATTAAAATGTAATTGGAAAATACTTAATGAAATAAACAAAATACAATAAAACATGGATAATATTGCATTTTAAAACAAAATTACATGCAACTCCATGGGATGATTATGTATAAATTTATGGCTTTTGTTTTTATTTGAGTTTGAGACTCTGATGTAGAGGCAGGGACTATATCAGGCATAAAATATAACTGAGAACAGGTATTGTTTATTTTATAGAATAAGATACAATTCCAAATAACATGATAATATGATGGAATATTATGCATAGAATATGATGAGTACACCTGAAAATTACATAGTGTGTTGCAAGTTTAGAGGAAGAACTCTTCTGTCTGCAGGATCAAGGAAGTCTCCATGATGAGATAGCAGTTGAGTAGTGCATGGTTAGAATAATAATTTAGGATTTTCACATGATTTACTGAAAGCAAGGTTAGACCAATTAGATGGATATTAAAATAGTATAGACAAGAATTTCTCTAATGGGTGATAAATGATGGTTATGCCATTAAAGGAATTCCAGAAGAAGAAAATATTTTGTGGAGTAAACATATTCTATTTTTATTATTAACCTCTTTCCTTTTGTGTATGTTTTAGCATTCAACAAGATTTCAAGTTTGTTGCAGACAGAAACCATTTCTCCCAGCTCTTATCAATTCGGATGTCTTAATAACTTTGATGTATCTGTAATATCACTGATATGAATATTCCCTCCCGTGATATAGATCTTTGTCTTATCCTTTGTGATTCTTTTTGCATAAATCTTTAAAATGAGGGGTTTAGACTAGACAATGTCTCTTTCTTTTCAGCTCTAAGTCTTTACTCCTGTAATTCTAAATCTTCCACAGGGTAGTCAACCAATATGCTGTTGACCTTTCTTTATACCTTCTAATATGACCTAGATGTCTTTGCAGGACTCAGTTATCTCTCCATAATCTTTCCCTCTTGCTAATAATCTACCCACTTCCTTTTTGGATCATACACATCTAAGTTCATATTTTTATGGCAAGTCTTGTAGCCAAGCTGTCATGTATACTATAGGACAGCCTTCTAACTCCCTCCATATTGAGATGAATGAAAAAACCTAAGAGACAGAGTTTCTGAATAATTAATAATTTATTAATTAGACTAGATGATAATAAATTGATAGTCTCAAAGACAAAACCATGGAAACATTAAATATTTTTAAACACCTTTGGTAAAAAGGCTGCTTCTGATAGGTGAATATCAACTCTGACTGCTGAACAATGAGGGGGTGGATTTTTAAATGAACAAGTGGATTGAAAGCCTTTAGTTCCTCCTGCTAAGATTGTGGCTTGTTCATCAAACTTAACCACCTTCAGAAATCTGGACAAAGAAATCCATCTCTACCCAGGCCACTTTGGTTGATTTTTCTCTTTAATGATTTGGGTCACCCTAAACTCTAATGGAGGGATACAGGGACGTAGACTTAATGCTTTAGGGCTAGAATTCACCTAGATTAGATTCTATGTAATTCCTAGAAAAAAGTAAGGTCTCCTAGTTGGTTGGGGTCCCATCTAAAATTGAAGTTGTTGTTCCTAAAGGGTTTGAGACAATCTCAAGTATCCACAACGTTCTTCAGAGCTTGACTGAGCAAACTGATTCCTCAAGGAGGGACTGACTGGTTCCTGAGTGAGGAAATAGAAAAAGAAAGACCTGGATCTGAACTAAATAATTGGTTATTAATATATTAGAAAAACAATCTCAATATAGCTCTCTGTTATTATTTACATTAGGTAAAATTTCGGTTCTTCAAAGATTACTATATTTAATTGATGCTAAAAACAATCAGTTTTTTTTCCTCTTTGGGGGGGGTTGTTTTATTTTGTTTTGTTTGAGGAAACAGCTTCAGGTTGTTGAGAATGATGTACAATTTACTAAAACATAATGTAGATCCTTCTGTTCCTACTCATCTCTAGGTCACCTCCATATTGTTCATCTACAGTGTCTTTCTAAAACATATACTGATGGACCAGATCAGTAAATTGTCCATTCCATTACAAATTAAGTTTAAATCCACTTGCTTTTTTCATGTGTATTTTATTAGGCTGAACTCTTTTGAATAGTTGTGGATATCACTTAGTATGTTTCATAGTCTTGAAGGGATGATGTTATTTGTCCCAACGTCAGTAAACAAAAATATCTGGAAGACAATATCACCTGTCCTGAGTGTGCTGGTCATCTTTACAAATATAAGGCATTCTACAAATGTTTAAGTTGAAACAGCCACAATAATATTTAAATTAATTGAAAATCAAGTGACTCCATTTATGTGTAGATGTGTTATTCACGTTATTAAAACATATTAATCTACCATATACAGATCTTGTTAATAATAATGTTAATACCATTGGGATGATGACAGGAACTTGACCTGTGATTTTCATGATATCAGGGAGCTTGCCTTACCTATAGGTATGCCTTGTCTTCATAATTTATAGGCTTAGAGAGTTGTTCAGAACACTGAGAGAAACTGAATTGCTTGTTTTTGTTAAAAAAAATATCAGTGGTGAGACTGGAAAGTCTTTTAATTCTGAGGCTATCTTTCTAACCACTGATGTATGTCTGTATATGTATATCCACAAACATGTTATATAAATTGGGTATTCTACACATGTATAAACATATATATGCATATGCACATACATATGTATCACAATACATTCTTTCCAATAACTTGTCTAGTTACACAACATGGAATTCAAGGGCATTACTTCTTTAATTTATTTTTTAGTTTTCAACATTCATTTCCACAAGATTTTGAGTAACAAATTTTCTCCCTGTCTTTCCCATAACCTCACCCCAAGATAGATAGATGACTGATTACCCCTTCCCCCAATCTGCTCTCTCTTATATCCTCCCCCACAGCCCCTCTGACTTTCTGGTAGGTTAAGATGGATTTCTATACCCCAGTGCATGTATATCTTATTTTCCAGTTCCATGTAAAAAACAATTTTTTAACATTTGTTTTTAAAACTTTGATTTCCAGATTCTTTTCCTTCTCCCCTCCTCACCCACTCCCACTGGGAAGGTAAACAATTCAATATAGGTTATACATGTATAGTTATGCAAAACATTACAATATTGGTTATACTGTGAAAGACTAACTATATTTCCCTCCATCCTATCCCGTCCCCCACTTATTCTATTTTCTACGTTGACCCTATCATTTTTCAAATGTACATGCTTCTAACTACCCTCTCCCTCAATCTGCCCTCCCTTCTATCATCCCTCTCATCCCCTTCTCCTCTACTTTCCTGTAGGGTAAGATAAAGGCATTACTTTTAAATAACTTTTGTCAGAAGTTCTATTTATCAGGCACTGACTTGTTGATTTTTTTATACATGTATTCTTCTTTCTAAGATATCTACCAATTATTTTTTAGATTACTTAATTTTAAAGAAACCCTAAGGATCTAGAGGCTGTGAAGGATCTCTACATTTTTTCACTAATTCTGGCTAAAGTAAATGTATTAATTTTTCCTTCATAATATTCCTATTTCTTTTTTTTTTTTTGCTTTTTGGAGGGCAATTGGGGTTAATTGACTTGCCCAAAGTCACATGACTAGTAAGTGTGTTAAGTGTTTGAGGTCGGATTTGAACTCAGGTCCTCCTGACTCCAGGGCTGGTTCTCTGTTCACTGTGCCACCTAGCTACCCCACCTATTCCTTTGTTAATTCAAGAAAATACTAATGTGATTAAATATTCAAGGCCTGAATTTTATCTAGTTCAACAATCCTAATTTTATAGATAAAAAAAAAAACCTAAGACTCAGAAAGGTGCCATGGGTTGCACAAGGTTACAAGATTTGGAGTTGGATCCTCTAACTCCAAATATAATATTCCATCCTGAAATACTTGCACACATTAGTTTAGCATTTAAAATATTTTCCTATCCCTTTTTAATTATTTTGCCTTAGAGAACTACTCTTCCATAAAGAAATGACAGATTTTTGGTAAATAAAATGTGATTTAAATATTTCACTTTTTTAGAAAAGTAGTATTTTGGGCATGCTTTTCTTTAAAAGTCTATCTGAATTTTTTCCTGCATGTTTAGGGCATGTTCTTATTCCTTTCTTGAGGATCCACAGTCATTTTCTGAGTAATAGCCTTAAATATGTTTGCGATAAGGGAGAGGGCAGTCAAGACTAAGCCTGAAAAGATTTCTTTCCCTAATGGTGCTCACATGGACTCTTTAATTAATTGGTGTTATTTGCAAATGAGGTAACAGTTGGCATCTAACATTTGTGCCAACTGATGACAGTGGGCTGATGCTTCAATAAGTACTCATGATTGAATGTTGTCTAGACAGAATGGGGACCTTTTAAAATTCATTCAGTTAACTGATCCCACATCCTGAAATGGTTCCTGCCACAATATAAGGACACAGATATGTACACGTCTTCCAAAGACTCTGAGCATAGTATTAATAGGCCAGACCAAAGCTTTAAAAATTGTAATAGTTGGATGAGGTTATATAGATTGATCATTGCATAAGAGAATGATCCACTCTTTTTTTCTAAGTTTAGCAAGATTATTAAAGAAGATGAAGCCAGAGTCTTGAATGACTCTATGCTATTTAATGTCATGAATATAATTTTATTCACCTGAAGAAATCCTAGGTGAAAGAACATCTTTCACCAAAGCAGATGGTGACCTCACTTTATATCTTGGTCCAACGGAGTTTTTTGAGGCACGTAGAAGTTAAGTAATTTGGCTAGAATCACAAAACTAGTAATGTTAGCAGAGAGATTTGAACCCAGATGTTCCTGAATCCAAGTCCTATAATCTTTCAATTAGGTCAGGGAACCATTAATCCATTAATTTTTGTACTACAGGAGTTTGACATATGAAAAAGAATCTTTAAAAAATATTATCTAGTTTATTTTTCCCCTGTAATATGTTGGAATATGACTAAACAGAATAAAAATAGAGTTCTTTTGGAACTTTTGACTTCTAACACATTTTATCCTAATACATAAAATATATCCATGACCTGATTCTTGAATGACAGCTCCCTGGGAGAAGAAATAATTTTATGAGATTTTTTTTAATTGAACAACTAAATAATCCTGAATTCCAAAGGCATTTATGACATTTTAAATCACAACCACTTTCTAAATATTATATGATCAGTAATCTTATAGAAATGATTGTAGTTATTATCCTCAGTAATATTGATTAATTATCCATATAAGTTCATGCGATAGTGCTGTGTGGAAAAAATGTGGGATGCTCTTAGTACTTCATTAAATATCTTTTCAGAAATAGAATTCAAACACCAGTCCTTCTCAAAGAGAGAAAGAAGACACCAGCACATCTTCATTAATTTATCATGACATTAAAGTCATGTCTAATTACATGTCAACTTTGGTTACAGAATTCTGAGACACATCTATCAGTTTTTCAAGGCTGAATTAGCTAATAGTGAAACATTTATAGGATTTTAAAAAAAATCTTAGTTTTGAGTAGACGACATGCATTAGTGAAAGGAGTTTCCATATTGGAAAGTCTCTATACATATTAAAATTATAGATCCAGAACCCCCTCCAAATAAGTAATATATTTACATTTCCTAAGAAATTATATAAATATATATATATATGTGTATGTATATAAATTATATTTTAAAATGTCATCACACATTTGGCCCCACTACAACTACTTAATGCTGTAGGTGACAATTAATTTCTTTTGTCTTTTTTTCCTGAGTTCCCTTTTAATTGACCAGGGAAAGGTGTGACCCAGGATTTCCTTCTAACAATTCTGACAAGCACAAATTGATCCTTCTCTTTCATGGCTATCACTAGGTGAGGCCACCCTCTAACATCACAGGCAATATTTAGACTTTTTTCTGATCATGGATTGGAGTAGACTATCTCAGCCGTTAGTCTGTGACAAAGTGGTTGGGGAATTAAACTCCCAGGTTTTATTTTTATTATTATTAATGTCATCCCCAGAGTTCAGTCTAAGAAAGATAAACAGAATTGGGTTGTATGCACGCTTTATTTTTTCTCAAATTGTCATCATGAATTCTTAGCTGCAGGTAGAACTGAGTTTTTTGGGGGATTAGACTGCATGGAATATAAAGACAGAAACCTCAAAGCTGGGTGGGAATGGCATGCAGTGGCGCAATCAGGTACTGCCACCATTGCTGTGCTTTGGTTTCCATTTCCCCTTAACAGGGTCTGTTCACAGAAGTCATGAGATGCCCAAGCATATACAGAACAAGGAAGAGGGTCAGAATGGAAAGACCTCAAAGTTCTGTTGTAGTGGGCGAGGCAGCGGAATGCTCCTTGCAGCCATAGAGTCCCAGTTTGACCCTAAAGCACAGTTAGGGAAAACAAAGTTTAAGGGTGTAGAGCCTTATTCTTCTTCAGAGAGTGGGAAGAGGAGTTCTAGTACCCCTTATTTGTTTGACCAAGGGTCTGCCCTGATTTCATACTAACATGATTACCATAATTATTATGCATCCTCAAATAAAGGAAATTATTTTAGCAGAGGAGTTCAGGGCAAAATTTGCATCCTGAAATACTGGAAGTATGTATTGTTGAATAAGTTTCATACTTCTTTGGAGAAATAGTAAACAGGTCTGAGGTTCATTGTTTACTTTGATAACTATTCATTAAAAATGAATCTTTCATACTGGAGTGTCTCAAATTCACACTATAAACACATGTATGTATGTGTATCTATCTATCTATCAATCTATCAATCTATCTATCTATCTATCTATCTATCTATCTATCTATCTATCTATCTATGTCCTATTTCACTGGGGTTGGGGGAAGTTATATATTTGTCTCCCCTTCAGGGGGAAATGTTCCTTTCTGAATAAATGGACACGACTTCTGAGTCAGAGCCTTTGCATTGTGAATTTAGGAAAATATGGCAATAAAAGGTGATCCAAGGCATGGCAACTGCTCACTATACTTACTTTTCTCCCAAAATCTAAAGAGCCCTGGGTCTCAAAATATTTTATTGGCAACTTCTTCACTAGCCAATCATTTGAATTCACTTATACTTTTTCGCCCAATAGATTTACACCATGTAATTCTGGACAAAAAATTAATCAGGAATAATGCACCAACCACAAGGACTCACACTTCTTGATATTTCCTCAGGAAATACAAAATCCAATTTCTTTTATTTTCAAAGATACTTACTCTCCTGAATCTATTGTTTTTTGATAGTGAGATTCAAAGTGTGACAGTGGTTGCTTGGCAACACAATCAGTAGCATTCTCCCATGCATGTAGAGCAGCTGAACATAATCTACCTTGTTTTTTGGTTTGGTTTTGTTTAGTTTTTTCCCTTTCTGTCTGGGTAAATGTTTTGTAGTATGGGAATGCTTAGTCAAATGTAAATTTTACTCTGCTTAAATGGAAGATATTTCTAGTCTACTCCAGTTAACTTTGTAATGCTTGTTTTCAAAGGCCTTTGTAACCACAATCCTTCAGGAATCTTGTTGAAGAACTATATAAACACCCAAATAGGTGTACTAAAAGATATGTACATTTACACATCTCTCCCTCCCCCTCCTCTCTGTCTCTGTCTCTCTCTGTCTCTATCTCTCTGTCTCTCTCTGTCTCTGTTTCTGTCTCTGTCTCTCTGTCTGTCTGTCTGTCTGTCTGTCTCTCTCTCTCTGACTCTCTCTCTGTCTCCCTCTCTCTTGCTCTCTCTGTCTCTCTCTCTGTCTCTCTGTCTCTGTCTCTGTCTCTCTCTGTCTCTCTGTCTCTCTCTGTCTCTCTCTGTCTCTCTCTCTGTCTCTCTCTCTCTCTCCCTCTTCCCATTGTTATGAAAAACCAAATTCTGGTTTGATACAAATGACTCAAAGATTTCTGCCTAATGGAGTCTCTTGTTTAAAAAGAAAAAAAAACATTTATGATGATTATAAAAAGTAGAAAATCTAAAAAGTGGTATGTGTTTGATTCAAGAGGGAGAATGGATGGAATGTCAACCTGCCCCACAAGAACATTTATTGGAATCTATTTAAACTTCTTCAGGTCTTTAGCATTCTCATTTTACTGGGAAGAAAATAGTAAGAGTGAATGAAAGGAGGGTACTTAGACTGAGTGATGGTAAGGAGGAAAGAAAAATTGAAATGGAGGAATAGCAAGTGAGAGAGGATGAATGGCAGAAAGATGGAGATAATCTTTCTTTCTACATTACTAAGGCAAGGACAGATTAGAGTCCAAATGTAGACTTGGGGAGGTCACATGACTGAGGATATAATAGATACTGAGGTCAGAAGGGAGTTCATGTCATGTATTATAGTAGAAAGAACAATACAAGAAGACCTATGCTGGAAACTACTGAGTACCTATGTAACCTTTGAAATTTATTGATTTTGCTGCACTTCACTTTCTTATCTATAAAATGGAGGTTTAGATTTAGATAATCTCTTGCTTCCTTTGCAGCTTTAAAATGCTGTTATCTCAAGGGAGCCAATCTTCCTGCTCTGTCCTGCTATCTAGAGAAGGTTCCTACACCATTAGCTCATTGAGATCACTAAGAATCTGCAGTGTAATGTGAAGATTTGCATGGTATATATTAAAAAAAATCTGGATAAAAAATACTTGAAAGGAGAACCTTGATATACTTCTGTATAAAAATTAGTTGAAGATCACTCTATCACCTGAAATGTCATGGCCCTCCCACCTCCTGGCTTTCATTATTCACTTTCTGAAAAATAGTAATCTAGTAAAACAGTGCCTGCTTTTAGCCACAATTAAGTCTATAAAGCTATATCTTAAAACAGATATCTAATAAGGCAAAATCCTTATTTCACTTCCATGGTAATCTAGTTCTTTTTACTAGTGAAATTTGTAGGAAAAGGTAACAAGAAGCCATATATAAAATCTCATTAGACACCATTAAATCAGTAGAGTATTGAAAAAAAATTAATTTAATGTAAACACATTGACTATTCATGGGCCTTAGCCCTTGTAATGAGACATCTCTTTCTAAATTCAGCCTCTCTTTTTGCTATGGAACTTCATTCTACAAGATACATCTATAAATTTTGGAGAAGATTCCTCAATGAGATACAGCTTAACAACTGTACTCACTATTAATATGCTGGACAGGTGAGTCTAGACAGAAAGCAGTTCTTCAGCATTCACTCAATTACATACAGCTGCAATGTGATTTATTTCAACTTTATAAGTTAACTTGGAATTTGTCTTCCATATCTTGATAGAGAATTATATCTCAGATGTAATTAAATTTTCTTTGTCCTGTGCTAAATTGGAAAAATGGTCTTATGGCTTTATGTTCTTATTTCTTTATGTATTCCAGATCCATCATTTATGGATGGTAATTTAATTAATTTAGGGTTTAGGCAATATATTTTAAAATTATTTGACATTGAATATAGACATTTTGGAAACATGTTAAAAAATTAAAACAAAAATTTAAAAAATGGAAAAATATAGTCAGGTACTTAAAAAAAGTTTTCACTAGAATTTATATTGGTCATATTAGGTAGGCCATCAGGGTGAGAAAATCTACCTGATTCAAAAATTACTAAATGTAGGTTCAAGTTTATTACTAATTTCTGCAGGCAAGAACACTCAATTTAATTATATTTAATCAAATGGACAAATTCTTTCCTCAAAGTGGGATAGTAGTTTCATATTTTTTTTTCTTGAAGATACTGGAAAGAGATAGATATTCCATTAAAAAAACTTCTCAAAATTATGGTTATATAGTAGATATTTAATCAATTAATAACCAATGAATGTCATATTTTTGATATGTTGTTTTTTTCTGTGTTTTTTATTCTTTATTATAAGAGATGTTTTGCTGAAAATGGGAGGGAAAGTGTGTAGAAACAGATGATAAAAAACAAAGTTAGTAAGATTTTTTTTTAAAAAGTGTTTTAAGTAGAGTGGAAAAAGAATTGGATTGTGAGGTAGAACTCATGAGTTTTATTCCTAACTCACCAATAACTAGCTATGTGACCCTTAGCAAACATCACTTTAGTTTTGTAGATCTTTGTTTCTTCAATCTATGACATGAAAGGTTGTAGTCATTGATCTCTAAGGTAAATGCCACTTCTACAATACCATGATTTTATAAATTAATATTGTTGATAGTGTATTTTCAATAGCAGTGCATTCAGTAGAATGTCATATAACACTCTATAGGTCACAATATCCAAAACCTTAAGATTTCCTCAATTTAAATTCTGATGACTTTGTGCTATTTGAAAGAAAAAAATAAACAATTTCCCACTCTCTTATATGTAAACTAGATATCTAATTCACCTCATAAGTGTGCTGTTTTTAATGATGATAAAAGAATTTTCAAAACTATATGTATTATTACTGTGATTTATTTATGATTGTGATTAAATTATTTAGTTTACTTTGTACTAAGTTTAATAATTAAACTTAATTTTTATCTTCAAAATAAAGACTAATTGATACATGAATTTTCAAAGATGAAATTATGTTTCCTACAGACTACTTAAAAAAATTGCAAGGAAAATAGCAATAAAAGTTCCATTTCTATAGAAATTTTAGCTTACAGATTTCTATGCAACAAACCTGTGAGGCATAGAAAGTGTAAATGTTATTTAACCCATTAAAAAATTATTTAGAACTTAGGGCTCAAAGAAAATTAAAATAGCTATTTCAGGGATTCATAGCTAGTAAGTGTTTTATTCAGGATTCAAATACCATCAGTATTTCTACAACATAACCATATATAACATTACCTTTGAGTCAGAATGAAGTCATAGGAAAGTTTCCATTTAACATTAATAATAATAACAAAATAATAGCTAGCATTTATACTTTGCTTTAATGTTTGCAAAGCATTTTATGTATGTTGTCTTGTTTGATCCACACAACAGTTTTGGTAGGTGCCTGATATTATTATCTGTATTTTATAAATGAAAAAAAAATCTAAGAATGAGATGTTGAGTGATTTGCCTTGGGGTCACACAGCATGTTTGAGGTCAGATTTGATCTCAGGTCATTCTGACTACAAATTCACAAATCTAGTCAACATATCACCCAAGTGTCTCACTAATTGCATCTATAGTAGAAAATTTATGACTAAATGGGTCATGAGTATGAGTTGGTTAGATTTTCACATCCAGTTATTATGATCTGGCTAGATAATTGGTTCCTGGTAAACCACCCAAGAAGCAAAGGAGGAAGTGTTGAAAATATTAATGCTAAGAAAGACTAAAGACTTGGGGTAAAGAGTAGAGATGGGGGTGAGGGGAAAATAAAAGACCAGGTGAAAGAAAGCACTCAAAAATCACAGACAACAACTATTATTGGTTCCAACAGATCTTCAAAGAGTTTGGTGGTAGGGGTGAGGGAGTGGGAGTCATACTTCAGAAAAGTTGGTTGATATTACTTAGACAACTATGAGGGAGCAAGAGTTCATCACACATGCCCATTTATTTCCAAGGACAATGCTAGAAAGGTGAAAATAAGGGGAAAAAATATAGAAGCTATGCAAGAGACTCTTTGTCATATGTGGAGTCAAACAATGAAGACAGGCCCTCCATAGCCAGATAGGATAGTCATTTTTGAGTCATAGACCTCTTTGGTAGGCTCATAAAACCTGTAATTCCCTTCTCAAAATATTTTTTGTGGCTTGATAAATTTGAGCTAGAATTTAAGGGAAAAAAGTATTTTTTCACCTTTCATCTGCAAAAATCCCCTCTGGAATTTATCTACAGACTCTAGGACTGAAGTAAATTAAATGACTTAGAGTTCCTTATAGGATATAAGAAGATTCACTTTGGCCCAGTGGAAGGAGGACTATAAAAGTGGTAACTTCTAAAGGCCGGAAGCTGCCAGGGAATTAGGGAAGTAGATCCTACCACAGGAATAACATGACTAAAATGTAGGGCTATTTTGCTCTTGAATTTATATTTCCAGTATACCAGAGTGCCTTATTCATTATATAGTAGTCTCTAAATAAATGACTGTTGATTGATTGGTTGATAGACACACTGAGATAACTGCCTTAGCCTAACTATATCAGTCACTTAGGCTTGTTGTTTTTTTTTTTTAAACCTAACATGTCCACACTGGGCAGAATTATGTTGACTTAAAATATAAGATGTAAAATAAGGATGGGGAGGAGGAGGGTGATTATGGTGTGTGTGTATGTGTGTGTGTGTGTGTGTGTGCATACCTGTGTGGTGTGTCTTTGAGTGGGCTAGCTCAGTTAAGAGTAGAGCAATTAAAAAGGAACAGTGCTTAGTATATTATATGTATTCAAGACCAGTATTGACTAATAAGAACTCAGTAAAATTTGTGATTCTACTTTCTTATTTTATCTCCTTTTTTTGTATCTCTATGATGCTTTTCAGATTCTCAAAAGCAAAGCTGTAATTTTAAGGATCAGGGCAAGAGAAAAGTAAATGGCCTATTTCCCCCTTTACAGTAGAAGTTGGGTAGTAAAGAAAAGTCCAGGTCCAAATCGAAAGAAGACAGAAAATGGAAGTGACAATTCAGCAGCCAACAAACAAGCTTTGCCCTAGGGCTTTCTTGTAAAAGGATCTGAGATCGAGGCTTTGTTGCTAGTAATATCACAGAATTCAATAATTGTGAATAAGAATAATCACAAGTACTTATTGTTTTCTGAGAAAAATAGATTAACCAAATATGAAGCTTATTTCTGTGGGACCCTGTTCACTTAACTTCCATGTACCTGAGTTTTCTCACATATAAAATGAGAACATTGAACTTCACTCAAAGATCTAAGAATTCAACTTATTCAAAACAAATTCATGTCAATCACGTAGAGTAAGAAATATTACATTTCAGATATATGGATATTAACATATTAGTAGCACAGAGTCAAAGAAAATATTCGAAGGCCACAATGACTTGGCTGTACTTGGTGATATTTCTCCTTTACCAGTCTCTAGTTATTTTACTTAAAGTGATAGGGGCAATGCAAGGACCAAATAAAACAGAATTCTTGCCATCGTGGACAGGATGATTCAAAAATAATCTAACAGCTTCAAAATTTTTTTAATGCAGTAACTTATAAATTAGCATACAATATGCACCAAACTGCACAGCTATCTTAACATTTCTATTTTCTCTGAGATAGTTTCATTAACAATTGGACCTTAGAATAGTATATAACCTAGTTATTATGTAATATATTTTTGAAAGTGTTCAAGTATTTTTAAATTCCAGAAATGCCAGAACAATTAAATAAAAAGAACTATACTACACAATAACATATAAGTGCATTTGGCTGAAAATGTTCCGTGAGATACAAAGGGAGTAAACTCTGCAAATTCAACTTGTATATTCTCCACAGTGTCCAACAATGTATCATGAGTAAAGGATAATGATTTTCAATTTTACAAGGACTTTTATATGCATATTTATTTTTACATCAGTTCAAACTTTAGTATTAATAAAAATGTTTTCATCTAAAAGTTTAGGAAAGAAACAGAGGAGCAACTGTCTTTTGAAACTTGATTCTCAGCAACCACGAAGAATTGATGTAGAAATGATGGTGGCCATTAGGAGAAGTGATTATTACAACTTAATATCTGTGATAGAAATTGAGGAAAAAGTTGGGGTAGTCAGACTTGATTCCTATATTTTTGGTTGCAAATTTCAAATGGTTCAAAGAAAACATAGGTAAGATGTTGTGGACAAAAAATATGCAAAGGAAAAATTGATGAAAGAGAAATGAAAATATCTCAAAAATTGAACTCATATAACAGAGAGAAAACTGAAAAAAATCAGGGTAGTTTTTGATCCAAAATGTCAAGGTAGATTTAAAAGAAACACATTGACCAACTTGAATTTTTAAGAGGTTAGTAAAGATGACACAAAGACAGGGAACTAAAGAAGTAGGATGATGACTGTTAAAACTCAGAAGAAGAAAAAACTTGAAACTGATAGAAATGCTAAATATACTTTAAAAATAATTAAATCTCTAGTAGGGAAAAGAGGAGGATGTGAGGATAGGACTGTTTTTCAGTATAGATGGGAAACAACAAGTGATAGGAAATACAATCACTAAACTGTTCTTCATCTTGTTTTGTCTGTCAAGGGGCTTACTGGCACTAGCTACTTTGGACTAGAAAGAAGAGAGCACAATACTAATGGGAATTCCAAACCCAAGATATGTAATGAGATAATAATGAGGAAGAGTATTAGGATTGGTGTAAGCATTTATTGAGTTCCTATTATGTGCCAGTCACTGTGCTAAGTTTAACAAATATTATCTTATTTCCTTCACACAACAAGCCTGCAAATTATAATGGTGGTGCTGCTGCTGATGATGATTACAGCTAGCTTTTGTACAGTACATAGCTTTCTGCCAGGCAGTTTCCTAAGTACTTTACAATTATTATTCCATTTGATCCTGACATCAACCCTGGGAGGCAGGTGATACTATTATCACCAGTTTAGAGATTAAAAAAACTGAGGCAAAAAAAAGTTAAGTGCCCAGGGTCACACAATAAGTTTCTGAGGCCAGGTTTGACATCAGGTATTCCTGACTCCATGCCCATCACTCTATCATGTCACTCATACTTAATAAATGTTTATTGATTTATTCATGTATATTAAATATAGTGTGGAGAAAGGCTATTTGGTGAGAAATTTAAGAGTTTGAAATATTTTCTATTTGTTTGTATCTAATAAAACTGAGGGATTTTGATTATTTCACTATTTTATTGATCCAACATGATTGAGGTACATATTCCATTTTTTTCAAGAGTACTAGAATTATGCAATGAACAGCAAAATTTCAAGCATCATCATTTCAGATATTTTAAATTAAATTTGTAAGCAACTATCTACTCATTTAGCTAACTATTCATCATTGTATATAACTCTTTGGCTAGGCACCTTGCCCAAAAGTTTGGATCTTTTTCGTTCATCTGGGCATCTTTTATCTTTGTAACTCCTTTGATCAAAAGAATTTCCATTCATTAAGCATGGTGTCAATTTCCTTGAAATTAATTTCTACTGCTTGTATGCATTAATTAAATTTACATCCTTTAGTCTTTTTATTTTTCTCCTTATAAATCTTGGAACTAATAGGATGATGAGTTAGTGTTCTGCTTTTAATTTTGTTTATACATTTATGCCTATTTATTAACGTACATTTAATGGATTAAGTTAATTCCACTTACCAGGGCAAAAATAGTTCTTGTAGGATTTTATGATCTTATGAATGATATAACACTTGTAGGTTGTTAGTGTTGAGTTAGAGACTTTTAAGAAATCTTTTTATTTCAGGTGTTCTCATTAGTATGCAGTTTAGCTCTATCAGTCCTTGATCAGTATTACATATGGAAATGACCTTCATAATAACAATCTTTCTTTTGAGAGTTATGGATCATGCTTTCACCAAAGGACAACAGCAGAACTATATTAATGGGCAAATTATCATATGTCCTTTCTGCCTAAATAAGTATACATGTGAGTTAAAAAAAACCTTTCCTAAATATGTCTATTTGGATGAATTGCAGTGCCCATCTTCCTTCTGGTAATATACATGAGTGTTAGTGTTGCCTTTGGTGATGAGTCAAAAGAATATATTAAGATGGAAAGATTTTTAAAAATCACTTTTACAAAAGTAGAGGTATAGTCCTATTCAAATTATTTCATCATCTAAGAAAGACAAATATAGCACTGAATACTTGACACTTTAATACTTTTATATGATTACCATGTAGTTTTTTTTTCCTGCAGTGACAGTGTATAAGTGTTGAGTAAGAATCTCCTTTCATATCCGTTCCCCGAAGTAAATGGAAGGTCAATGAAGTAAACTTTTCTATTCCAGGAAGAATTATGTGATCCTTCCTCAAAACACAAAGCACCTTTAAATCAGTCGTACAGGAAGGTAAACAGACATATTGTTGGCACAGGCACATCAATATCTGTGGGGGGTTTTTTCCCACCTGAGGGGACTAATAATTATCTAAAATCATTAACTAGTTGTCCACATAATTAGGGTATTGCATTTCTTAAGTAGAAATGGTCACTGAGTTCTGAGAACTAAAATAGTATGTTTTTATTTTTTAAAATTTATTTATTTTTATTTAATTTTTCAACATTCAGTTAGAAAAGATTTTCACTTCCATATTTTCTCCCCATCTCTCCCCTCCCCTACCCGCAAGATGGCATGTAATTTGATATAGGCTCTGTATATATACATTCATATTGAACCTCTTTTCACATCAGTCATGTTGTAAAGAAGAATAAGAACCAGTGGGAGAAACCATGAGAAAGAAGAAATAAACAAAAAAGAGAGATAGAGGAAATGGCTATGTTTATCTTTCATTGTCAAAGAATACCATGGCATCAGGGAAATGATGACCTGACTTTCAATTGACTATGATTTGACTGAGGGAGTGCTGTGCAAGGTCAAAAACCTCAGTTTCTCCTCTAGTGCCATCTGGATCCAGTGATCAGATATTCATCAGGATTATTGGAGATGACCCAGGATGCAGTGGGAGACTCTGGCCTTTAGGCTAAGGCTTTTTCAGGTACTCACAGAGTGAGATAAGGCCTATTAATTGAATAGGCCTCATTAAGAAGTCATTCAAGGGATGACCCCTTTAAGTAGAGAAAAAAATCAAGCTGGGAGGGGAAGACCCTCAGTGTTGATATGCCCAAGAGAAATAGTTACCATTGATTTTAAGTCTAAAGCAGGAGGGCCTAAAATACAGCCATTAAGTGAGAAAGGAGAGAGAGAGAAGGAAAGAGAGAAAGAAAAATAAGGAAGGAAGGAAGGAAGGAAGGAAGGAAGGAAGGAAGGAAGGAAGGAAGGAAGGAAGGAAGGAAGGAAGGAAATAAGGAAGGAAGGAAGGAAGGAAGGAAGGAAGGAAATAAGATAGATACAGCAAATAGTATACTTCAATCTGCATTCAGATTCTCTAGTTATTTCTCTGGATGTGGACAGCATTTTCCAACATGAAGCCTTTGGAATTCTCTTGGATTCTTGCATTGCTAAGAAGGGGTAAGTCTATCAAAGTTAGTCATCACACATTGTGGTTATTATTGTGTACAATATTCTCAAAATCTTGTGGAAATGAATGATGTAAACTAAAAATAAACATAAAATTTAATTTTAAAAATGACTTTCCAATGGTCACATAGTTCATAATTGTTAGAACTGGCATTTGAGCCAAGATCTCTAATGTGCAAATTCAGGAGCCATCCATGGCAACAATAACTTTGGAATAAAGGACATTTGTCTGGTTAAATATATTTTATTGACAAGTACTAAGTAAAAAAGGGAGAATTCAAGATGGGATAGATTTGGGAAGACTAGGATAGAAAGAAGGAGATGATTTCACCTAGAGATTAGGCATATAGGCAGAACTCATAGGGTACAAGGGATGATTTAGCAAGTAGACTCTCCCTACTTGCTGAAGAGCTGGATAAATAATTAGGCAAAAGACAAAACTGATAATATGGAAGTCACAGATGGAGAGATCATTGCAAAGTAGAGTAGATGATGATGAGTAGTATATAAAGCTGCAGAGAGGTCAAGGAGGGATTAGTACGGAGACATGTCCTTTTGGTTGTGAAAAGTGGACATCACTGGAGATTGCAATGTTTTTTTTGGTGTAATTGAGATGTAGAAATCAGAATGGAAACTTAGAAATATTTCATTCTGAGAATTACAATTTTTGATTTTATGCTATTTGGTTATTCTGCTCAGAGCCCAATTTGATTGCAAACTGGAATTAAAAAAATAACATTTTAATATGCATTTCACTTGAAGGAAGTGAAATTCCTTTAAAGGAGAAACTGAAACATTATTTTCCTTTACATGAGAAATATGTGATAGTGGAAATAGCCATTTGCAGTCAGGGAGAATTTCTGAGCCTAAATTCTGTCTTTGACATTTATGTGCTACAGGAGAATGGGTAGTTTTTATTTTACCTCTTGGAGCCTTAGTGTCCTCACCTATAAAATCATAGTAATTATTCATGTACTACATATCTCATAGTATTAGGGTAAAGGAATTCATAAATGTTAATGCTTTAACAAGTGACTTATAAAAGTCACTTAAGAAATGATTTACTTTTATTGTTGAATATATGGTGTTTTAAGCATTTTTTTTTAACGTCAGGTATCATAATAAGTGCTCATGATTCACAAGGGTGGGGGACAAAACTGAGCAAAAAGAGAACATGGCCCTTAGTTCTTACCTCCAAGAAAGTCACATTCTAACAATAAAGACAATATGCAAACAGCTATACACACACACACACACACACACACACACACACATATATATGATGTATACAGTCTATGTGAGAAATAGTAAAATACTGTAAAAGAAACCAATGAAAAGAGAGGAAGGTGAGGAGGGAGGGCATTCCAGACATGGAGAACAGCCAATGAAAAGATGCAGAATTAGGATAGGGAATAACATTTGTAAGGAATAACAAGGAGAGCTAGTATCATTGCCTTGTAGAACACATGGAGGATATATGGAGATAATATATAAGAATTCAGTGGAAAGAAGGGGTCAGGTTTTGAAGGATTTAAAAAAACAGAGGATTTTATATTTGGTTCTAGAGGTAATAGGGAGCCTCTTGACTTAATGGAGGGTTCAGACATTTTACTGTTGTGTCTGACTCTTGGTGACCATGTGGAGTTTTCTTGGCAAAGACAGTGGAATGGTTTACCATTTCCTTCTTCAACTCTTTTGTCAGATGAGGAACTGAGACAAACAGTGTTAAATGATTTGTCCAGGGTTACAGAGCTAGTAAGTATCTGAGGCCAGATTTGGACTCAGGAAGATGAGTCTTCCTAACTCCAGGCCTGGCACATTTTCAGAAGTTAGGACTGAGTCACAGAGATTATAAATAAATGATTAATGTCACATCTGAACTCAGTTCTTCCTGACTCCAGACTCAGTGATCTATCCACTGAGCCATCTCATAACTTAGGTGCAGCTTGGAGCATTCAAATTGAATTCCAAATAAGAATCCATCCCCTGGGTGTTGGATATGTAGATGAGATGAGTGTTTCTATGTATCCCAGAGTTCGAAAAGTGTAGAATTCAGAGGTCCCATTGGTTAATATGGTGCCTATTCTTGACTAATAAATTCAAAATAAGGCCATTGCTTAATGAACAACCTAATATGACATTCCTTTAGTGAGTGTGGAGGGCAATTGGGGTTAAGTAACTTGCCCGAGGTGACACGGCTAGTTGTGTGTATGTGTGTGTGTGTGTGTGTGTGTGTGTGTGTGTGTTAAACATCTGAGGCCAGAACCAAACTCAGGTCCTCCTGACTCCGGGGCAGGTGCTTTGCTCACTGTGCCACCTAGCCACCCCAGCATGAAAACTATTAACCAGAGTAACAGATAACTAGAGAATGGCTAAAGCACAATTCACAATCTAATCATTCCATTGTGAGTCAAGTATTCTTTCTATTATATTAAATTGCTCCTTTAAATCATGAGAATAATACCTTGATCCACCTTCCTTTGGCTTAATTATTCATCTATGTCCTATTCTTGTCTGGGAAATGGGAATGATGGTGTTTTTTGGTTTTGGCCCTTTCAGCTCCTATCACTAAGAATTATGATTGCTATGAGTAGAAAAAAAGCTATTAAATGGTGAAAAGAGAATAGTTATATGTATGCGAGACACAAAAAAAGCAAATACAACCAATGTGTAGCATTTGCTATAATTATCAGCTATCACTAGTGACTACCCAGAACACCAGGGTGAATTAGGAGGGAAAGGAGAAAACTTAGTAAAGTCATTATACGGGACAGATATTGCAACAATAAGAAAAAATCTATCAGTATGATCTTATTAAATCCCATCTACAAGAACATAGTTTTCAGAAAGTCAAATAAACTTTGTCCACTTGTAGTTATAAGGAAATGAATTTTCCTCCTACACACTGGGCCCTAGCATCTCGTCACAGTCCCAAGTCGCTTTCACCCATATTATTATGTTGCTAGTGTATAGTCCTTTTCTCTAAGTGCTGAGCTTCATTACTTTCCTTTCCTAATAGTGTCTAAAGAGATTATAAGTATGAATCAAGGACTCATACCATTTGTCTTCTCTACTATTTATGATTTATTTTTTTTTATTTTGCTACATTTATATATACAATATACATACACACATACATATACATACATACATATACACATTTTATATATGTATCCTTGTTGAACAGTTTGGAATGTCAGTATCTTTAAACTGTGTGCTAGAACAACAAAATTGGAATTAATAAAATGCCTTCAAATTTAAAAGAGCAAGAAAACACCAATGAACTTTTTCTTGAAACTATAACTAACCTTTTTCATAATTAATAGTAATGTATGATGTATTTTGATTTTTAATTTGAAAGGGAAAGTGTTTAGAAATATCTTATTTTGTGAATACAATTTCCTTTCCTAGATATACATTTGGGATGACAAAAAGGCATCTTCTGTCTATGGTTGTCAATGTGGTAAGAGAATATATGAAACAGTTTCTTAGTTTGTATGTGTTGGTAAGGAAAAGATAAGTGAACATATTAAATTTAGCACATGAACATTCAATGTATCCTACACTATAAGATACTCTTAATACTTACATATTTTTTTCTCTGTACATGTCACACACTTTGTTTTATCATTTTTTGAGGCCCTGGTTGAATTTTATATCCAGCTATATATCTTGAAAAGGCTTTGTTCATTCATTGTTACTGTTTAATAGGAAATAAATCAGACACATAGTGTATTGTGATTTTAGTAGGTTATAGGTTAGCCCATTTCCTATAATTTATGAGATAACTAATTGGAGGTCATGAGAAGATAAATAAAGCCATAACAAATCTTAATCATCAAGAGGATATTTTTAACAACATTAACCTATTTCTTGCTTGAATTACTATTGTCATTGAAGAAATGCATAACCTGTGTGAAAACCTATTGTATTTCTTATCAGTAATAAAAAAAACCTTCTTCTATAATATATATAATTCATTCCCCTAATTCAAATGCCTTCTATGTTAGAAGACAAGAGAAGTAGTAGTACCTTGTAGTTAGAGCCTTTCAAACCGAGGAATTGGTGACTGATCTGGTCCAGGCACTCATTTTAATGTTATTAAGTGAGTTGGTTAAGTTGCCTATGTTTCCAAGTTTAATATTGCCTAACCTCTGAAAAAATGGAGGATTAAAATAAACTAGAATGTACTGAACCTCTGTAGACCTTCATTAATTTATCTGTAAAATGGGAAGAGAATAGATGGTTTTAGACTGCTTGGCAATGATTTCTTCTGGTTCTTGTCCAACCTCTCTGCTTGTTCCTTCTCTCTCCTGCTCTCCTCACTCCCCCCGGACCTTCATCCATGTCATGCCTTCTCTGTGTATCTCCTAAGGCTTTGTCCTAGCTCTTCTACTTTCAGTTTTATTGATTTTTGTTTGTTTTTACATTACATTCATTTCTGATTACTCCAATTTTGTGAAAGATTGTTTACAACAAAGTAAAACACTCAAGCAAAATTAATAATTTTAGAATTTCTGAGTCTTTTCAAGACAGCAAACATCCACTCTTCTGCAGAAAGTCTTTCCTCATTCCCCCCAAAGCTATTGCCTTTCTCTTTGAGATAACTTTTTATCTATAATGTATGTATGTGGCTACAAGCAGGATGTTCCAAAAGACTTGGTGCAGTTTTAAACTTTAATAACTGTAGAAGTTATGAGGCAGTAATTTATATTATTACAATTAGTGTGTGTGTATACATATATCACAGAACACATTGTCATTAAGTATCGTGTGTGTGAAAATTTCTTGTTGACCCTTTCTCAGAAAAGTGAATTGGTAGAGGGGGTGCTCTCAAAAATTTGATCTTCATTAGATTTTTTTTTCTTGTGGGTCCATGTCAAGCTGTCATGTATGCATTGAAACCTCATTCTTTGGATGCTATTGAGACTAAGAATACAAATGCAGTATTTTCAGTCAGTGAATAAGAACATATATATATTGAACACAACATGTTCAACACAAGATGGAGTTCATGTTAAATGATAATAAGACTGCAGTATTTTAAAATTAATGTAATTAACCTTTCAAATATTTTGTAAGTTTGTAGCATTTATAATTGTGAAGTTACTAAAGCTTAAAAGTGCACCAAGACTTTTGGTAACCTTATTTGCTTATCTATCTCTTAATCTTTATCCTACCTAGATATCTACAGATAAAATTATATCTGTGTGTATGTGTATATATTTTATAGCTATTTTCATGTGATTTCCCCTTGAGGGTAAGGTCTGTTTTTAACCTTTCTTCATATTCCTACCACTTAGCACAATTCCTGGAACATTATACATACTAAATAAATATTTGCTGACTAATTGAATAGCTTTCCAGCTTTAAATTTATGGTCTTCAGAAATTCCCTATAAATATAAATAAAAATATAAGGTATGGTTCCTTGTATTTTTATTTTATATACAAAAATATACAAACATACATTCATGCATACATATGTACATATATATATATAGGGTGTGTATAGTCAAAGAAGTTTAATGAGTTGACAAATGACAACCCATTATATCTTTTTTTTTAATTGGAAAGTAAAATTGCATTTTAGTCATAAAAAGCACTTAAGTGATCTTTATTAGCTAAGAGAAATAACTTTGTCCTGCTAAGAGTAACTAACTTGATTAAGATGTGCTATTTAGGGGAGCGTCTAGGTGGCACAGTGAATAGAGCACCATCCCTGACGTCAGGAGGACCTGAGTTAGTTCAAATCTGGCTTATGACATTTAACATTTACTAGCCGTGTGACTTTGGGCAAGTCACTTAACTACAATTGCCCTGCCCTCCCCCCTTCCAAAAGAAAAAAAAATTGATATACTGTTGAGGTTTCTAGGCAATGGTCTTCTTTTTTTCCCTTCAAGATCATAGAAGTCATGTCTGAAATAGAAGTGTTTTTCTTTGCTCCCTTCCATGGAACCAGAAAAATAGAAATAATCATCTGTTTAGTTATCTTTGATTTGTGCATTTATTCTGTTGCATACTAATTGAAGAATATTTTTATGTTTTCAATAGCTAATCATGTAATTATATCTTTCCTAGACATTGTTGGGTCTATTTGAATGAGAGTTCATGAGTTCAATAAATCCTCAGTTATTTCTGTTATTAAACTTCTAGTGAGGTGTGATGAGAGAAAATATAATCCTCTGGCTCACTGCAAGTGAAATGAAAGGTCCTTTATAGACTTTCCATCACCTGCTATTCTAGATGGGCATCTTTAGGAGAATAGCTACGCTGGTATCCTTTAGACACTATGAAACATGAGGTATGTGGCCTATATGGAGAGAATGGCATAAATTCAAATTCAATAAATATTTGTTAATTATACAATATGTTCAAGGCAGAAGGTTTCATAGTGTCCTGCACAGAAAATCAGGGGGACCTTAGAGTCTAGAAACCTCATTTTCAAGTCATACCACAGAACATAGTCAGGCCACTTAAAGATCTAGTGTCCCAGACAACTCTCTCACTTTGAGCTGTAAAAGGGTTGATGATGTGAATTGGTGGGAGGGAATTTTCTCACCAAGAATTCCCTGCCTGCCCAGGTCTGGAAAAATAACAACATATGTGCAGAGCCCTGGGATGTAAATTTACTATCCTCAAGGAGTATTCATAAGCCTGAATTACAGTATTAGCAATACTTTTCTCCACCCAGGGTACTAGAAGAATCCCTTTAGTCTTTTTAAAGCATTATCTTTAGCTGTCTGCATAAAATGGCAATAAGGATATTGATTTGTGTCATACAAGTGTCAAACTTCTGTGTGATTCCTTGGGATCAGAAGGAATTATACAGGTTAAAAAGTAGGGCCATATAAAACAATAATATAGCTTTTATAGTTCAAATAAATATAGGTAAAGATGCAAAATGAGATGGATTATATACCTATTTTTCTTCTAGTCTACGAGTACTATCTTTTTCCTTGAGATACACTTTATATATTTATAAGATTATAGAAAAGTCTTTCAACTGATTGGAAAAAAAAAGTTAAAGCCACATTTTCAAGTATATAAATTCTAGGCAATATAAATATTCACCATTTTAGACACTCATTTTTCTGGCTATCAAATGATCTTGGGATTTGGCCTAGATCCATTGGCTTTGCATTAGATGGGTGCTCTAAGACAATGGCTGTATTGGATATCTGCTACCAAACTGTTCTTGAAATCAAAAAGTTTAAATTGCATGCCAGCTACTTGGCAAGGTCAGTCACATTAGCTATACTACCATTCAAAATAGTACAAGATGAGGGATTATTTGGAAAATATTCCCCTTTATTAGTCAGCTGTTTTTTTTAAGACATGCAATATGATTGCTGTGATGTGATAAAACCCAGTGCAACAAGAAAGGAAGCAAAACAAGCAGCTATTTTAAACATACATATATGCTTACTTTCATATTTTGAACAATATTTGTTGTGGCCTTTGTGCATGGATTCTATTATCCTGAAACCTGTTTGGGAGGGACATTGCTCTGCTTTATTAATATTAGCATGAATGCTACTCTCCACAGTAGTTCCCTGGGGATGCTTCTGCCATTGGCTTCCATCTTTAATTAGGAAAATAAAAGAGAGAAAAAGAAAACCAAGCAGTGATGGAAACTTCCATTTCTTGCTTAGAGCACTTTTGCCAACTGGAAGGACTGCATGAACTTTTCAGGGGTCAAAAAGGGGTTTGGTTAAGACTTAGCAAAAACAAAACAAAGCCCTGACTATTAAATAAGATTTTATGTTTTCAAATGAAGAGATTCATCAAGGGGTCATGATAATTTTGAAACAGAGAAGGTGGCGATGCTAATTTAAGGGAAAAATTTATTAAATGCTACTATGTACAACTTATCACTGAAGGTACTGTGAATGATAAAAACACAAATCAATCATTATCTCTGCCTTTGAGAAGTTTGAAATATAGAAAGGAGAGAAAAACTATTATACAAATTAGGTTGTAAACACATTCTGACAATGTAAGATGTTTTGAGGTCAAATGAAGAGAAAACATTCACAAATGGGTAAAAACAGACTGCTTAAAATGTGTAGACAAAATCAAGAGAGGAGCAAAGGATGACTGTTGTGCTTTGAGAATTTGACAATTATAAAATAGATGAAGAATATTTTCTTTTTCTCCATGAATATTTTTGAATGTTACTAGAAAGGAAGCTAAACCAAAAAAAGATTATCAAAGATACAGAAAAATCTAATTTAGCGTATCTTGATAGAAATGTTTCAAAAAAGGATCAAAAAATTACAGTTTCTATTTCTTGATCAGGAAGTTGATCAGATCTTATCAAGTGTATGTTACATGAAAAATTATTTTTAAAGTTAAGATAGCTTTAACCTCAATTTGCTTTTGGTCAGTTATCTTCTCGCTTCCTTTCTATGATATTTTCACAAGAAAAAATAGGTAAATAAAAAATATGCTATTAAATGATAATAAACTGTTGGAAATATTAGGTAGAAAATGTGCTTACAAAAGGTAAAAAGTGTTGCTGTTTTTCTCTTCATTAACTATATTTAATATTTGCTCAAGGGTATGGTGTTCTACTAGGTAAGAAAGCACATAATGTATAGAGACCTTAATATTGAGCTATAAATAAAATTTTATAAATTATATTTATTCAATATTCAGATCATCCACAAAGTACTTATTTATCTAAATATTTGAGTGTATGTTTATTTGCATACTCATGTATGCACTTATGTGCATACATGTATCAATTTCCATGCACATTTCTATACATATATAATACAAATATAAATTATATGCATATATAGTATTTGAATATATACCAATATATGGGAATGCAGTGTATGTGTGGGTATATATGTGTGTGTACATGTATATACATATACATATATGTGTGTAGACATATATACACAGGTGTATATACACACCCATATTTATATGAATATATAATCAATGTATAAGCATATAGCATATGTACCCACAATAAATATATTGAACATATATACATTTGTATACAATAAATCAATGTTAAACTGTATACTACATATTGTCTTAAGTATATGAATGTACACATATTCACATTAATGTGTATTATATATAAGTACATGAGTCAATGTCTATATGCATATATTTACATGAATGGGTATTAAATATATGCAAATATTTACATGTATGCATATTTCTACTGGCGTGTATATATAGTGTATATTATATGTATTCAAATACATTAGATACCATTTAGTACTAATCTGACTATAAAGCATCTATGTGTTATAAGTGATTTTGCAAACAATCTTATATCTTCATACCTTTTGAGACTTACCAAAGAGTTGATATGAAAGTAAAGGGGGGGACAACTTTCCTTGGCAACTTTATTTCTTTAATAATTCACTTGATTTCTTCTCCCTCTTTGTGCCTACATTTCTCTATTTTAACTATGTTTTCAAAAGAAAGAAAAGCCCAAGAAGTTATGTCTCTTGGCAAGTCTTTACCATCATTTTGAGTCTTCTTTCCTCCAAAGATCCTTTGATGCTGACATTTTTAGACTTTAATTTATTTTTATTCCTTTTTCCTCAAGATCACTAACCTTCCTACCAACAAAAGTCTGGACTTCTCTAGCCCTTATTATTCATCTCTATTTATTTCCCAAGATCCAGCTTTCTCTGAATTAGTTTACTTTACTGTTAGATTTTGGAGCCAGAGACAGAATTCAATAGGTTTCATTTTGTCACCCTAGTTCTGACCTCATCACCTCCTAAAAAGCATAGTCTCAGGAAACTTCTTCCATCCAGGCAACATTGAAATTGACAAATAAATATTATAGAAGAGAAAGGGAAGCATTGAAAGTCATGAACCAGATGATACCCTCATATCATGGCCATTACCAGGTATTTTCTAGTTGTAATCTGTATTTAACTAAAATTTGACTTGTTGTTGTCCCTGCCCTACCCCAATATAAAGAAACTTGTTAAATCAGAGAATTGTGGAGTTGAGATAAATTGTAAGACAAGAATAGATATGAAATTATCTCATAGAGATTATTGTCCATGTTTTACTGTGAATTATCTGTCCCCCAAATGAGACACCCTAAATTATCTGGGAAGACTTTTCTATTTTGTAGATTGTAGGCATCTACTAGATAGTTACTGAAATGAATTCTGGTATTTATTAGACTTTTCATTATAGCAGTTTTCACTTGTTTCAGGTCCAGGACAAATTGAAATACTTTTGCTTGCCTGAGTTGCATTCAAAAGGCTAGAAGGAATAAGAGAATTTCAGTCACAGGGGAGGGGAGTAAAAACCCTTGTCAAGTTTCCAGGGCCTAAAAGAGTGCTTGTGGAGGCCCATAAACTGAACACAGACCAGGAGATTAGTGACCACATGTATTCTTAGAACATACCATCTTGGAAAAATTGAAGACTTTAATAACCCCAGAACTAGCTTGAAAAACAATAGCACAAGAAAACATAACAAAAAAAGTACTGGACTATAGAAATTTACTATGGGGACAGGGAAAACCAAGACACAAACCAAGAAGAAGATGTGAAATCAAAGCAGCTACATGCAAAAACCTTAAAGAAATATATGAGTCAGATACAAAGCCAAAAAGAATCCCTAGGAGAATTTAAAAAGGATTTTAGAGTCAAAATCTTCTTTACAAAGGTGCATAAATACTGGAAAAAAATAATCCTTTAAAAAATAGAATTGGCAAAATGCCAAAAGAAGCATAAAAATCCATTGAAGTGAACTACTTAAAAAGCAGAATTAGTAAAATAAAAAGAAACACAAAATTTCATCAAAGAGAATAATTCCTTAAAAATTAGAATTGGACAAGTGGAAACTAATGACTGAGAAATGACAAAACAATAAAATCAAATCAAAAGAATTTTTTAAATAGAAGACAATGTGAATTATCTCATTGGAAAAAAAAACTGACCTATAAAATAGGTTGAGGAGAAATAATCATTAAGCTACCTGAAGGCAATGAGAAACTAAAGATCCTAGAAATCATATTTCAAGAAGTTTTGCAGGCAAACTGCTTTGATAATCCTAGAATGAGAGGATAAAAAAGAAATTGAAAGAATACAGCTATCATCTCCTGAAAGCAATCTCAAAATGAAAACTCCAAGGAATATTGTAGCCAAGAAGAATGAAGGGAAATACATAGCAATCATAATTTTGGGAAAAATTAAAACACTTCTCTGATAAAGGTCTCATTTCTCAAATATATAGAGAACTGAGATAATTTATAAGAAAACAAGCCTTTCTTTAATTAGTAAATTAGTAATTGTGTGTGTGTGTGTGTGTGTGTGCGTGCAAAGCTTGCTTCAACAATGTAGAAAATGGGTTTCTAAATATAGGGTCTACTTTGCGAAGCTGCCAGAAATTATTCTAGCCTATGCCACATTTAATGCCAGTATCACTAGAATACTTGGTTTAAAATAATGCATAACCTTCAAAAAACAACTTGTACTGGGAGCATGATCAACTTGTCATTTTAAATGGCTGCCAATTCTGTTCCCTCCTCCTCTGAATTTTTAATGATACCCCATTTAACTCCCTACCCATAAAAAGAACTCTCAGTAAGGGTCATTCTTTTACCAAAAGAAAGCTGAATAATTGAGAAATGGGAAAAATGTGAAGTGTTGACAGTCTTATTTGTTTCTACATGTTAGAAAACTGTCCTCCTATTTCATCCTAGCCAAGAACTATGCAAACATGAATTGATATTCAAAGGATGGCACAAGAATTGTTATTAATATACTGTACCCTCTGATATATTTGTTCCTGCAGGATCACTTCTGGTTTTGTATGCATCTGTTTTCATTGCAATTTATTAGCAATCAGTGGTTATTATTTGGCTCTAATGTTTACAAACTATAATTCATTACCCTCTTATCTTTTATTTATGAATTCATGTCAGATACAAGAAGCATATTATGTTTTGTTTTTGGTTGGGAGAGTTCTGTACCCTATGGTGGATTAACATTACCTGGGAAATTTTGGGTTTTCTGAAACTTCTTTTAACATCAATATAGAACATATAAAATGGAGAACTTTTTAATTTGTCAGGCAACATTTATTTGGCATGGATTGTATGCAGAGCTGTATGTATTCTTCAGGATAGCATCTGTGGGGTGGGCAATGGGAAAAGATACACATTATAGTGTCTTTTAAAATTACTCTATTTTCTGTGCATATACTAATCTAGACAGTGAAAAATAATGTGCTATTCTCAGGTATTTAGGGATGAATGGGTTATCTTTTATACCTAAAAAATATATGCATTTGGAAAAAAAGTTAAATTTTTTAAGTCTGGATCTGTAAAATTTGTATGAATATCCATTTAATGAAAAACTGTTTCAGCAAGATGAAAATTATTTTTCCCTCCAATAACAACACATAAAATCAGTACTATGGCTATGTCAGATATGGCAGGATTTTAATTCTAATCTTCACCCTGCCATAGATACACTACAAGAGAGGTTTTTTGTCCTTTTTTTGTGTGTCATGGACTCCTTTGCAGTCTGAAAATTATGGACTCCTCAAATTTATGTTTTTAAATGAATTAAACAAAGTATATAAGATAATAGTAGAAAGAGTTATATTGAAAATGTTATAAAAATATATTAAAAAACCACGAGTTCATGTAGCAGGTTAAGAGATCTTTTAGTAGGTTGTGTTGGGGAAAATGATTTGGTCATTTTCCCACTATCAATACACCACACACACACATATATTATAATATATTATATATATATATATATATATATATATATCTTTTTAGCTCACAGGGATGAAACGAAAATAAAATAAAATAAAAATAAAATAAATGAGTTTATAGATATAAAAATAGATACTAGAAAAAAATCCAAAGTCTTGTTATGATTGTTATTTCTGAATGTACTTTTCAAGAAGGTCTGATCCAGGTTAGGCATATCTACTTGTTCTCAAAGAATAAGCTGTCTGAGATTAATCACCATACTTCAGTATTGTATGCTATATATATTATTATACTTGCAAAAACATCCTGGTTTCATGCCACAGAATGAAACCTGACTAAAGATATTAAGATGTGCCTGAGCAAGAATGGAGTTCAAATGTGACCACCTTGAATGTATTTCTAGTCATTCATTATATGCTATTTGAAACCTTTCTATACAACCATGTGCCATCAAAGGCCCATGGAAGAGAATTTCATTTCCACTTCTTAAATATCATTTACTGAAATGTCAATGAAGTAAGAATGAAAGACTCTGGAGAAGATTCCCTGAGCTGAAATATTATAATTTATCAAGCCTAAACTGTACCCCAGGTGGAGCCCAAGTTTATAACCTGGATTTAAATTATAGCACAGATTCACTTATTATCTCTCCTGATCTTTAGAAGGTATAACTATATTTGGGAATCCAGCACTTATGCAATAAATCATTTATGTCAACACTCATACTTTGCTTGCAGGATTGCATAATGTAGAGGCTATCTTAAACAATCAGTTCTCATTTGATAGACCTACCATTGCAGAGTCCACATTCATGTTTAAATAAAAGTCCTAAAATGATAGCATTAAAATAGCTGTTTGCTTAGTATTATTTTTACTCAACCTGATTCTCATGATGAACCAGAAAAAATTAAACTAGTCCTTGATATTAAACTGCCTTGTAAATCCTACCAGAGCTACATGGAACCGTGGACAAGTCACTTCACTCTCTTGAACTGTGTCTTCATATGTAAAACAGATTTAATTGCATTAAATCACTTCTAAGGTCCTTTCTGACTCTGAACAATATAGTCCCTAGTTTCAAGGAGTTTTCAGTATAAAATGATATTTAAAAATAAACAGATCATATGTTAAAATAGGCATATACCAAAATGTATTAAAAAAAAAAAGAAAACAAGGGGGGAAATGTTAGTTTGGAGTCTGTCCACATAAACAGTAAAGAATCAAATAATGAAAAGAGGAGCATTTAGGTGGCCGATTGGATTACACTCTTTGCTTAGAATCAGAAAGACTCATCCTCATGACTTCAAATCTAACCTCAGACAGTTACTAACTTTGGGACCCTGAGCAAGCCATTTAAGCCTATTTGCCTCAATTTCATCATCTATAAAGTGAGATAGAAAAGGAAATGGAAAACCATTCCAGTATCATTGCCAAAGAAATCTCAAACAGAGTCACAAAGAGTCAGATGCTATAGAAATGACTAAACAACGACAAAATGAAAAGTGTCCAGATAGATATAGTGAGGGGAGTGAAGGAGTTTTTCATTTACAGTTTGATATCTGTGAGGCATATATAATCCCCCAAGCTACACAACTAAGCCTCACAGACATCCTAACTTGCAAATGGAGATGGCTCCTTATTGAATATGTAGAATCAAACTGTAAATGAATTTTTTGGGGGAAATTTTAGCTCAATGATAAACAACCAAATCATTATTTATAAAAATGCTTTACTTTTTAAGCTAGTATTAATAATTATTAATAATTATATTATACTTAGTAATTTACAAAGTCCTTTCTAAACCATACCTTAGTTGATATTAATAATGATCATAATGTTGCTGTGCTGCAAATAGAATTCCTAAGTGTCAACAAATCTATTTTATATATATATTCCTTCTACCAGTATTGGTCTCAAAGTCTACATACTCTTTCACCCTATATGATACTAGTCCATAGCATTCTATAAATTCTCTATATGCATTACAAACCTTATTTTGTTACTATTTATTTCTTTTTAATATATTATTGATAGCATTGCATCTCTTGGGCTCTTCAACTCTTGTTCTTTATTTTGTGAGAACCACAGTCACATGATTAGCTAAGATATCTACACAGGAAAAACAGAGTGGAAAAGGAAAGCATATTTTACAGTATATGATGACAAGTATCATTGTCCCTAAATTACAAATCAGGAAACTGAAGCTCAGAAAATTTAAGTGACTAGAACAGAATAACACAAATACTTTTCATGGGGTGTTTAGTTTTAGAGTATTAGAGAGAATGTTAACCTTTTGAAGAAGACATACCAAATTCCCACCTGTAAGGTAGAAACTGACCTTGCTTAATTTTTAGGGACCTCATTTATTTTAGAACTTTTAAATCTTAGTAGAATTTTGTCCTAGAGTTGTCAACACACCCAGCATATCTTCCCATATGTTTAATCTAATCTCCTTTGTTATATACTTCTTTCTGTTAAGAGGTTTTAACCATGAGGTTATATGACCCCCTCATGAAGCTACTCTCTTGAATGAGGAATGTAGTGGAACACTGAAGATGTCTAGCTTCAGTTTCACAAACTCACTAATCCAGCAGTTCCTGCTGCAATTCACTATCAATTTAGGACCAATTCAATGGTCAAAAGAGTTCCTCAATGGCCATTATTGGGCCCCTTCTCTATGATCCCTTCCATCCCCAATTAATATCCTAGTAATCAAACCATTAATAAACATACCCTTAGGAAATGTATTACTTTAAGAGTTAATATGAACCAAAGTGTTAATGTGCTGAAAAAAGGTGAAAAGAAACTCATGGATGGTAGTTCCATAATTGCTCTCTTGGTAGTCATGGGAATATTTCAGCATCATTTATTCTCCTCAAATATGGTTTTTTGATGCTTAAAAATTAATGTTTAAGGGCATGAGTTTATTTACTTTTTAACTCTGTTGCTGCATAACATCTTTTAACATCTAATTGATCTCTCTTTGAAATTTAAGGATAAGATTGTGGATTGTACGTTGTTTATGCTTTGCCTGCAATGTTTGTTTTCAGTAGTTTCAAAATGTTTTGATTATGTAGTGTATATCATTGACTCAGAAGCCCTCTGTGTGTGTGGAAGCAAGAGAGTCCTGAAATGATCAATGTTTAACACATTTTAACATCCCCTGATTTTTCAAAATCTGCAAAAGGCAAAAGGCTTATTGGAATGTACTTTAGGGAACAAGACTCTCATACTTGAAAGCATTATGCATCCATACATATGATTCATAAAGAGAAAAAAAAACATTTAAAGCATAGTGACTTTGATATTTTTGCTTTCATTTTCTATTACTTTGATGACTCCAACAGCTTGTTTTTTGACTTTGTACTACATTTTTTTGTCATTTTCTGCTAAATGAAGCTTCTTTTCATAACATTCCAACTTAACTCTGGGCAAAACATGAGTTCTTAGCTGAAGTCTATAACACGATTTAAGGGGGTCATTTATTTTGGATGGTGTAAAACCTTACTATTTTTTTAATAACCTTTAATTTCCTGCAAATATAAATGTGAAAAAAATATTCTGAGAAAGGTTCTCTAGGCTTCCCCAGATATACAAAGTAGTCTATGATTCAAAAAAGTTAAGAATTACTGTTATAAAGGACTTATTTTCTCTAAACCTTGTATCCTTAATAATAATTAATTTTTGATACTATATAATTTAGGTATTCTATAACTTTATAGGAGAAAGAAAGAAAATGTTTTCTTCATAGAAGCTTATCAAAACATTCTTTGACAGATGTGTTTCATAGGCCAATACCTCTAGCTCTACTTGTGAATCTGTGCATTATAGTTTCCTTCTGCATGGAATCACTTCCACATATAGCTTTACCTATTGGAAAGTTATTCATCTTTTAGTGATGTATCAGATTTTTCATTTAATTTGGAGCCTTTCCTGGTGTACTCACATGAATGTGGTCTCTTCCTCCTTTGAACTCTTGCTGCACAATATGCCTTTTCAAGGATCCTTACCATGTTTCCCTGATAATAAGACACTGTCTTATTAATTTTTTTGGACAGAAAAACACCAAAGGGCTTATTTTCAGGGGAGGGCTTATTTTAATGAACATTGACAGCAATTTTAATAAACAGGTAAATGTGAACAAAAAAATGTACCTTTATTCAATAATGAATTCAATAAAGAACAGGATGACGCGCTCACTGCTGCAGCTCTGATTGGATGCAGCTCGGAGCGTGGCATGCATTTCACCGGGGGGGGGGGGAACGGTGCATACAGGGGGTACTGTAATGTAGCGTGTAGCGCAGGGGAT
>NW_027185799.1:21812755-21819473 GCF_028583685.1 Petaurus breviceps papuanus
GGGGGACGGTTCATACAGAGGGTACTGTAATGTAGCGTGTAGCACAGGGGATCACCTTCACTACAGTAGCAATCTCAATAGGGCTTATTTTCGGGGGAGGGCTTATTTTAGAGGAATCTTACACAGTAAGGGGAGGGCTTATTTTCGGGAAAGGTCTTATTATCGGGGAAACACGGTATTATAGTCTTTAATTAATTTGTGAGATTGTATTTTTCTCCCTTGCCCTGTACATTCAAAATGCTGGGCTAAATTAAAAACTCTCTGAAGGCAGGGGCATGGTAACTTCTTTTTTTTTGTCTTTAGATAATTTTTATTAATTTGTTTGTTTGGCTTTAGTTTACAAGATTCAATTCCACAATTCCTTGAGTTTCACAATTTGTCCCCCCCCTCCTCCCATGGCATCATACAGTCAAGTATATGATCTGTAAATACTTGCACATTAGACATTAGTCAGATTATAAAGACGGATTGTATCAGGTGAAATGAAAAATGGTAAAGAGGGCATAAAACCAAACAAGAAAAGGAAAAAAAGATCAGGTAGTTTGCTTCAATCTAGATATAATCTCAGTTCTTTCTAGTTCTTTCTCTGCATGTAGACATTTCTCTCCATTATGAGTCTTTTGGGATTGACTTATATCACTGCATTGCTGAGAAGAGTCTCCTCTATCAAAGTTGGTCATCACACATATGTTGTGTCTGTAATTGTGTACAAATTTCTACTGGCTCTACTCTTCTCACTCAGCATCAGTTCATATAAGCCTCTCCAGGTAAATATGAAGTCTATCTGCTCCTCGTTTCTTATAGCACAATAGTATTCCATAACTTGCATATACCACAACTTATTCAGCCATTCCCCAATTGATGGGAACCCCCTTAATTTCCAATTCTTTGCTACCACAAAAAGAGCTGCTATAAATATTTTTGTACATATGGATCTATCTCCCACTTCTATGATTTCTTTGGGATATAACCCTAGGAGTGGTATTGCTGGGTCAAATGGTATGAAATTGTTTATAGCCCTTTGGGCATAATTCCAGATTGCTCTCCAGAAAGGTTGGATCAGTTCAGAACTCCACCAGCAATGCATTAGTGTTCCAATTTGCCCACATCCTCTCCAGCATTTGTCATTTTCCTGTTTTGTCATCTTAGCCAATCTGACTGGTGCGATGTGGTACCTCAGAGTTGTTATGATTTGCACATGGTAACTTCTTTATCTTGTGATTCTCACAGTAATAAGTGTGTAACATCCATTAAATAAAAAAAAAATAAACCATAGATATTTGGTGAACTGAAAGTGAAAAAAGGAATACATTTGCACATGTCTAATATTTTTCTATTGAGAGTGTGTAAAGTCAGTCATGAGCAGTTCTCCTGAGGATTGCTTCTGTGAATAACTTTAAGGATTTAATCACATAATATAGTGAACACTCTATTTAGCAATAAACTAAAGCAAACCATTCAAGAAACTAAAGCACAACATTCACAACATTATAACATAATGACTTATTACTAAAATGGCCACACAGTTTTAAACAAAACATATCATTCAGCAAATAACAATTTCATCAATCAATGTAGAGTACCCAAGTAAAGTCTTCTTCCATCTTGGCTGGAGGCTGGCTTCCAATCATTCTTAAGTTAATCATGCTTAAGGGGTAGCAAAAAGTACAAACACCATCCACCCATAGGTCACAGTAAGTTACAATATCATCAGTCAACACTGAGTCCCCAAGTAAAGTCTTCTTTCATCTTAACTCAAGACTGACTTCCAAACTCCATACCTACTCTTCCACAGGCTGGTTGCTTCCAGCTCTTGCCTGTGTTCACATGCAGGCAGCTCTCTGCTCCAGGTGTATATCTCAGCCCACAGAGACCCTTTTACTCCAAGTCCCCTGGAGTTTCTGTTTCTAGGAAAACAAAACTTAACAGAGCTACAACAATATTTACACACAGTGCCAGCACTATGATCTCAATTTACTTTCTGTCTGACAAAGTAACACAAATCAACGGACAAAGCTTCTGTCTGAGAAATCAAACACAACTCAACAGTAAAGTCCCAGGACTCCTGTAAACAGCAGTAAAGCCCTCTTTCAGCATTTCTGTTAACAGCTGTAAAGTCCTCTTTCAGGGCTTCTAACAAGATAAAATCAACACAGACAAAACAGACAGACAGAGTGCTAAAATCAAAAATATTCTCCCTCTCACTTCTGCTTGGTCTCAGCTCATGCTTAAACTTTTCTCTGCTGTGCTCCTTCTGGTTTCACCCTTCCAGTTCAAGCCCTCTTGTTCCTCTCTTTCAGTAAGTTCCTGACACCATGGGCTTTGTGGGATGACTTTAGGTGTATTAATGGCGGGAAGGACTTCAAACTCCCTTATACCTATTAAGGGTAGCACAATTTATATTGGTTCCAACAAAGACTTGGCACAATCAAACGTGAGGTTCAAAGGTACTTGAATAGCTGAAACAAGCAGCAAAGTACTACTTTGCTTGCCATTACATTGTGTCAAACAAGAATATAGGTGTTTAATAATATTATTTATAATAAAGATGTTAATCCTTTGTATGCAGAAAATCTACCACCAAATGGCCAGCCTAACAGTAAACCTATTTATACTTACTTTTCTTGGAAATCAGATGGGCAGCATCTTGCTAGAAATGTAATCAAAGTCTTTCTAGTATGGTTATACCATCAAGAGCTTAAGTTTCAGGAGTACAGCTTCTGAAAAACAAGAATTGCATCCACTCCAAATAAGGCATTAGAGAAAGCCTCTGTGTCTTTTCTCCAAAATAATAATAGACACTGATTTTATTTTCCATAAATTCTGTAGGATTAAGGACCTATCTATTGTTTCCTGAGTCCAAAGATTAAATCATCTCTGAGGTGATTTCTATCTTTAACATTTTTTTTACTATAAGATCTAGAGCCAGCTGAAGGTGAATAGATATATCCACTAGATACATCATACTTCACTGGATTCCTGGACTTAATAAACTTTTGTATAGCCTCCAATTGAAGAAATAATGATTGACATTCATATAACCTTAAGTATTACAAGCAACACCACCTCCATATCTGGATTGATAAGTAATGCAATCATAATTATTCCCATTTTACAGATTGGTGAAATGAAACCTAGATAGGTGTAGTGAATTACCCATTATAGCAAAGTTAATAAGTCCTGGAGTTGGAATTCAACCCATATCTCCTGATTCCAGTATACCATATTGAAGAGTTATAATGCCCCCTTGATAATATCAAGATGTTTTCCTTGACCAAGTCATCCCTAAATTCACCTTTTAAATACTGATTAATGATTGTGGGAATAGCAGCTCTCCCAAGTCTGAAAACGTCTGTGTTCCTGATTATGTTATTCATTCCTTCAACTGCCTCTGAATCACTGTGGTGATTGGCATATGGTTTACTAAACTCATTGACTTCTTTAGTTACACACTTACAAAAGGTAGGGTCATTTATATGTCAAGGATCATTTTAAATAACTCCAAATTTTATCTGTAATGTCATAAGAGCAACATGCTTGTTGTATGAAATTGCTAGTGACAGTCAATGGGGAAAGCAATGTGGAGGAATAATTAAAAATGCACCTGTGATCATATTATCAATAAAAATTAAAATGGGCTGTCTCAACTCACTTTCTTTGCTGTCATGTTCTGTGCATAATTTCCATGATAATTAAGCATTTTGCAGGCTGCTTTGCTTTTAGGAAAATTTTTTTCCCTGGATAACTATATACATGAACAGCACACATATTTCATGAATGCTCAAAATTTTACTTACCAAAAGCCACAAGAGTCTTCATCACTTAACTAGCTAAAAAAGAAAAATCAATACGGTCATTTTCTATTTGATTATTTTGACTTCTCCATAGGAGGTTACTTAAGATCAATAGCACTGATATTCCTAAGAATTTGTCAATTCTATTTGAAAGGAACTTATAAATGAATGCTTTGCATAGTTGCAGTATTTCTAATAAAATTTGTTCAATTCAGAAAATGACTGCCCTTTAGCTTTTTCATCTTCAGATAAAATTTTATGTAGATACCTTTAACACACACTGAAATGGGGCTACTAATGTCCACAAGTTAAAACAACTGGGACATTCCTGAATTATGTGTTTCATTAACATTAGAAAATTATTGAAGTATATCTTCAGATTTGAGTAGAACTATGAACAAGTAAAAGTGTCAGCTATCCACATCTTGCATGAAATTTGAGACTTAGAAATTCAAACATACGGACAGGAACCAGATCTGTGATTTTCTTGATATGGGAAACATCCAAACAAGGAAACTCTTTTCCTAATGTGGATCAGCAACCTCTCAGTAAGTTATAACATTAAAAAATTACCTGAAATACTCAGAGGAAAAGTGACTTCCATTGTCACACTGGAAGTGTGATTATATGAGACCCTGGGTAAGTCATCCAGTTTATATCAGAGGTGCTTCTTGAATTTGGCTCAGGTTCCTGGTTTTGAAGTCGTATATCTGTAATTAAAGGACCTTTGCATTTACTAACAGCTATACTGAAGATTGCACCTCTTTTGGAAATAAACTGTTAACTTTAGGTAAGACTAGTAACAAACATGCATTTGAGACATTTATAAGTGTTTTCCTTACTTTCTTACATTTATATCATATTAGGCCCTGGGGCATAGGGGTTCACATATAATGGTTCTAACTGCCATCAATGATAAGAAAAGATGGCTGTAGAAGTGCTTTCATATCTGTGTCATCTAGCATCTCCATGACCTTTTCCTAGTTCATCTATAAAATCTCTTATGATCTAACTTAGATGACTCTCATGCCAAGATTTTTAGACATTCTTTTTTCAATGTTTATAAATTGGCATTGTTCATCATTTCCTTTCATCTTCCTTTGTTAAAAATAGTTTTGTCTTCTAAAATGGCATTTCCATCTTTTACCCCATGGCAAAGAGATTGAGTACTTGAGGTCTGAAGAAGTTTCTGTGCTTCCTCAGTTCTCATTGTGAGAATTCTTTAAATTAGATGCATTCCCTTTAGAAGTGTCCATCAGAATCAGTGTTATTTTAAATGTTTCAATTTTTCAAAGCCAAGAACTTGTTGAATTAGAATTGTTGTGATTGCTTTCTCTTTATCAGTATTTTCTTCTCAATAGGGTCTCACTCATTAGCTAACTTGTAGATTACATTCTAATAGTTGTCATAGAAATGCACTGAAAAATGTATGACTACAATTGTTATCCTCTAAATCAGAAATAAATAGCAAATATGAATATAGCCATGTAGCTAATGGTCAATTTACTGACAGATTACTTTTAACCCAATGAGAGTATCAAGGAATGGTAAATAAATACCTTATATTTTCAAAGTTATTATTTTGAAAGGGTAATCATGGAACATAATACTAAGATACCTCAATGCAAAGGGAAAGCTTGGTCTTGCGAATTCTGTCTAATTGAATATTCAGAGCTATTTTTCATATGGAAAAGTGTAGCTATGTAAATTTGGCCAAATTATTGGAAATATGGTTAAGTTTTTATACATTCAAATAGAAGAGCTTCTGGTATGAGTACTATTAGAATTTGCTCTTGGTCTTTCTTACCAATGAGAATTCATCTTTGTTGGACTACTTTTTTTCACAACATATATTTACTTTGCCATGTTATTATTTATTAGTAGGCATGCCTAAGTGCTAAGGACAGCATGACATAATAGAGGAGCATTATATTGGGGGACAGAATGAATTCTATGACCAATTGGATAACTGTGCTATGTTATTTAATTTCTAGGCTTCTGTTTTATCATTTGTAAAATCACAACCTGATGGCGTCCTAAAATCTATTCTATTAACTATATAAATGATTGGACTTGATTGCTATGAAGGGTATCCTCAGAAAGTCATCTGATTTGAAAAAAAAACAGGTTGACTGGTCACATAATAGTCAGGAAAAACTGCAGTGTGATACAGAGAAGTGGGCACTGGACTTGGGAGAAAGGAAAACCTAAGTTTAATTCCTGCTTCAGAAATGTGCTAGTCATGTTACCATGGGCAAATCACTTAATCTCTATGTCTCATTTTCCTTCTCTGTAAAATAAGCAATTTGCACTTAGTGGGTTTCAAAGGTATCATCCAGCTCTCACTGTTTCTGTGATGAAAAGCCAGTGTTTTCCATTCATAGTTCCTTAGACAAACCAAATACTAATTCTGTATCCAAAAGGAAAAAAAGGAAAAGAACCACATTTTCTATGTGTACAAATATATTTATAACAACCCTTTTTTGGGGTAGAAAAGAATTGGGAGTTGTTATAATGCCCTCAGTTGGAGAATGGCTGAACAAGTTGTGATATATAATTTTGATGGAAAAATATTGTGGTATAAGAAAGGACAAGTAGGATGGTTTCAGGTTGGGAAAAAACTGGGGAAGATTTCTGTGAACTGATGCAAAGTGAATTGAGCAGAATCAGGAAAACATTGTACCTGACCACATCAATATTGTAACAGTGATCAACTGTTACAATATTGTTAAGATTTAGCTGCTCTGATTAAGATAATGACCCATGATAGTTCCAAAGAAATCTTAATGAAAAATTCTATCTACTTCCAGAGAGAGAACTGAACAGCTCTCAGTGCAGATTGAAGCTTCTTTGTTTCTTTTCTTTTCTCTCTCTTTTTCTTTCTTTCTTTCTTTCTTTCTTTCTTTCTTTCTTTCTTTCTTTCT
>NW_027185799.1:21819483-21819807 GCF_028583685.1 Petaurus breviceps papuanus
TCTTTCTTTCTTTCTTTCTTTCTTTCTTTCTTTCTTTCTTTCTTTCTCTTTTTCTTTCCTTCTTTCTTTCTTTCTTTCCTTCTTTCTTTCTCTCCCTCTTTCTTTCCTTCCTTCCTTCTTCCTTTCTTTCTTTCCTTCTTCCTCTCTCTCTCTTTCTTTCTTTCCTTCCTTCCTTCTTCCTTCCTTTCTTCCTTCCTTCCTTCTTCCTTTCTTTCTTCCTTCCTTCCTTCCTTTCCTCTTTCTTTCTTTCTTTCTTTCTTTCTTTCTTTCTTTCTTCCTTTCTTTCTTTCTTTCTTTCTTTCTTTCTTTCTTTCTTTCTTTCTT
>NW_027185799.1:21819817-21871987 GCF_028583685.1 Petaurus breviceps papuanus
TTCTTTCTTTCTTTCTTTCTTTCTTTCTTTCTTTCTTTCTTTCTTTCCTCTTTCCTTCCT
This sequence comes from Petaurus breviceps papuanus, assembly GCF_028583685.1. Lineage (NCBI taxonomy): Eukaryota > Metazoa > Chordata > Mammalia > Diprotodontia > Petauridae > Petaurus > Petaurus breviceps. The sequence continues at coordinate 21,819,878 of NW_027185799.1, forward strand.
TCTTTGATAACAAGAAAATGTGCCTTGAATGACTTCACATGTATAATGGATATCACACATTGCTTGCCTTCTCAATGGTGGTAAGCGCTTGAGGGAGGAAAATTTTATAAATGAACATTTTTAAATGAATGTTGATTTTAAAAAGAGATGTCAACCCATCAAAAGTCCAAGAAACTCCCCCTTTACTTTAAAATGAGAGGTATTTTCCAAATACTGTAAACACTCACAAGCAAAAAGCTGACAAATATTTCTGCATTTGGTTTTTGAGTCAAATCTAGTTCTGTCATTTTATATGCAAAATAAGAAAAGCAATGGTATTCTAGGCTCAGTAGGAGAACAAGTCTGTCCCTTTGGGGAAATTGTATATACATGTACAAAGTATATGTACATATATACACTCGTGTGTGTGTGTGTGTGTGTGTAAATTAACCTGGAAACAGTAGTGAACAGATTCACTCCCTAAAATGCTTTGAAGGGGCAATTCTGAATATGTGTCATGAAACCCTAACTGTGAATGTCCAGTAAGAATGTTTAAAATACCTTTATCAAACCTTTAGAAGGAACTTCTTTAATAACACAAACATTGACTTAAGATTTTAAATTTTACAATGAGCTAATTTAATCCTCACAACAATTCTTCAATATTGGTGTTTCTCAGGTCAGTCCTGAGTGTGAGGCAAAAAGAGTACACAACTAAGAGTCAGGAGACGTGGCTTCCAGTATTAACTCTGTCAACAACGAGATGAGTGGATTGCAGAAGTCACTTTACCTCTATAGAGCACATTTTTCTTTACCTGTAAAATTCAGAGTTTGTACTATCAGGGGTAGGGAACCTGCAACCTCAAGGCCACATATGGCCCTATAGGTCCTCAAGCACAGCCCTTTGACTGAATCTAAACTTTACAGAACAAATTCCCCTAATAAAAGGATTTTTTTTATAACTTGTGCTCAGTCAAAAGACTGCATCCATGAACCTAGAAGGCAACATGTGACCTCAAGCTTTCAGGCTCCCCACCCTTAGACTAGGTGGTCCCTAAAAGCTGTTTCTAGTACAAAAGTTGTGTGGCTTTTGTTTAGTTTCTTTTTCTTCCTTTTTTGAGAGATGTTGCAATTTTGAAAGTAAGTCATATCTCAAATAAAACAATCTAAAGATATAGGAAATGCAGTCCTATTTAATCCCAGCAAAGATTTATGAAGAATGTGAATACCACCAATCACCATCTCCCTCACCATCAATGGAATGATTCACATTTTGTCCATGCAACCTTGGGCAGATGTATTTAATTCATGAAATATATGAATGCCTTTATTCTCTCAAAATGTGTACAGGGAAAGCAATGAATCCTGTGGGCACCCTCTTAGTGATATTTTTCTGACAGAAAAAAATCTGATGTCAGGGAAAAACAAGACTGCTGCCAGAATCTTTATAGATAAGCTAGGTGATACAATTTGGTTCTTGCAAAAAGAAAAGCAATTCTTTTTATGGTAGTTGGGTACAAATTGGTAGAGAATTTTGAGTTTGTTAAACATCAAAACTCCTAAAAATCTCATCATATATTTCTTATGTGCCTCACCCCAGTCTGTTTTTTTAAGCAGCTTTTTGATTCAATTCCATAATCATTTATTAGATGCCTACTGTATTCCAGGACCTAGAGATACAATGACAAAAACACAATAGTCTTTGCCTATCAGACATGGCATGAAGGGCATTGATCTCTAATAATAGCTCATGTCTCTAGTTAGTTAAGGCCTATGCCCCTGCATACATTATTTCACCAAATTCTCCAGCAACCTGTTGAAATTCTCCATGAAAGTTATTCTTATCCCCATTTGACAGATAAATAAAATGCAAATTAAACCCGTGGTTTCTAACTTGCAAGTCAATGCTCCTTCAAGTGTGGCATTCTGCTTTGCTGCCAATGATTTTTATATATATACTTGTTAAAAAGCAAAAGATTTTTCTTTTTCTGTCTCTTCCTTTCAGAAAGTCCAGGGACTAGAAGGGTCATTACTTTCGTTCCTGGTAGGGATGACTTAATTATTGTTCTTTGCTTGGATTTAGGTGGAAATGACATAGAAGTAGTAAGTTTTGTAGTTGGTTGCTGAAAGAATCATGGTGGCATATTTAATTTTTTTTTTATCCTAAGACTGGGTATGAAACAGATCTAGAATGTCCTTTGTATCTACATGTCAAGAGGACTGTTATGAGGATAGGATATTACTTTTCTCTCCACCCAATTCTCTATTAAAAAAAGTAGAGATAAATAATTGGTTTGAGAAAATACAAATTTTTAAAAGGGAAAGAAACTATATTTTCAAACTATCCCAATATAATAGATTTCTTTTTTTTTCAACTCCCAGCAAGCATGAATTGTAGGAAAGAGCAGTGGAGTGGTTTCCATATTAGTATTGACTTCCATACTGTATCTATATCTTAAATTTTAATTATCCCTTTCATTTTAGGTAATGTTCACTCTATCTGGGCAGGAGTTGAAAATAATCTGCTTCCTAGCAGGTAAAAAATATCAAAATGAGAATTGGTTAAGTAGGCCACAGCTGACATCTACTTCAGTTTTTGATCTTACAGCAGGGGGAAGAATTCTGAAGATTTAGCCATGTACTTTGCTATTTTTGTCCCCTTTGGTACTTTGTTCATTTTAACAAATGAAATGGCTTTTTAGGAATTCCTGCTGCTAGCATAATTTTTTAATTTATTAAAATTATTTATTTTTAGCATTCTTCTTTTTTTATTTTTTGAGTTCCAAATTCTCTCCATCCTCCCATACTCATTGAGAAGGAAAGCAATATGATATCAATTATATATGTGAAATTATATAAAACATATTTCCATATTAATCATGTTTCAAAAAAGGCAAGTAGAATAAAATGAGAAAACCATACTTCAATTTGTACTTGGAATTCATCAGTTCTCTCTTTAGAGGAAGATACATTGTTTTTCAACATGAGACCTTTAGAATTGTCTTTGATCATTGTATTGATCAAAATAATCAAGTCTTTCACAGTTCATCATTATTATAACATTGCTGTTGATTATTATAACATTGCATGATGATCTCCCAGTTCTTCTCACTTCACTTTGAATCAATTCATATAGTTCTTGCCATGTTTTCCTGAAACTATTCCCATTGTCATTTCTCTTAGAACAGTAGTTCTCCATCACAATCATATACCACAGCTTATTTAGTCCTTCTCCAATTGATGAGCATCCACTTGATTCCCTATTCTTTGCCACCACAAAAGAGTTGTTTATATATATATATATATATATGTATGTATGATATATATATATATATACATAGAAATATATTTTAAAATTCCTTTGGAATACAAATCTAGTAGTAGTTTTGCTGGGTCAAAGGGACACAGTATTATAGCCCTTTGGGAATACTGTGAAATTGTTCTGCAGAATGACTGGACCAGATCACTATTCCATGAGCAGTTTTTTGTGTACCTATTTTTCCCTTATCCCCTCTAGGATTTATCACTTCTGATAGATGTGAGAGAGTATAGAGTTGTTTTAATTTGCATTTCAATAAATAATAGCAATTTGTAGCATTTTTTCATGTGATTATAAATAGCATGGATTTCTTCTTCTTAAAATTACATATTTATATCCTTTGATCATTTATCAGTTGGGGAATGGCTCTTATTTTTAGATAGTTGACCCTGTTCTATATTGGCATGAATTTGATAAATGAGGAGTTTATCAGAGAAACTTGCTGTAAAATGTTTTATATTACTTCATTGTCTATGGTACATTTTAGCATAATATAGTTTCATTGATTGTCTTTTTTTGTCTATTTTTACTTTTTCCTTGTCTGAGATAATGGTTGCTAAGACTGCCTTCTTTAATTCAACTGAAACTTATTAGATTCTATTTCAGACCTTTATTTTAACTCTATGTGTGTCTTTCTGTTTCAATTGTCTCTTGTAAACAAGTTATTGTTGGATTCTGCTTTATAATCCATTCTGCTATATGCTTCTGTTTTATTGATGAGCTCATCTCATTCATATTCACAGTTATATTTACTGTGTCTTTCCCTCTATCCCATATTCTTTTATTTTTTCCTTCCTCTCTCCTTTTTATCCTGTCCCTCCTCAAAAGTCTATTTTGCTTCTAACTGCTGCCCCTCTTAATCTGACTTCTCTTTTGTCATGATCCCTCTTTCTCTTATGTTTTCCACTCATATTTCCCTATTGTGTATGATATATTTCTTTACACAACTGAGTATATTTCTACAGTCTTCCCTCTTTAAACCAATTCTAATAAGAATGTGGCTCAAGCATTGTCTGCCACTAACCCTCATTTCCCCCTTGATTTTAAAAGTTCCTCTTTTCATGCTTTTTATGTAAGAAAATTTTTTCCCTCTGTCTTTCCCTTTCCCCATCTCCCAATACATCCCTCTTTCTCAAGAGTCCCTCTTCATATTTTTTGTAGATCTTTCCAACACAACTGACTCACACCTATGTGCTCTGTGTATGTACCTTCTTTTAATGAACCAAATAATGACAACATTCATATATATATATATATATATATATATATATATATATGTGTGTGTGTGTGTGTGTGTATATCATCTTCATATATAGGAACACAAAAAATTTAGCTTTATTTAGTGTCTTATGAGTACTTTTTCTTCTTTACCTTTTTATGGTTCTCTTGAGTCTTCTGTTTCAATGTCACTTTTTTTATTCATCTCTGGTCTTTTCATAAGGAATGCTTGAAAGTTCTCTATTTCATTGAATATACATTTTCTCCTGAATGAGTATACTCACTTTTTCTGAGCAGATTATTTGTGGTTATAATCCTAGTGCCTCTGCCTTCTGGAGTATTATATTCCAAGCCCTCCACTCCTTTAACATTGAAACACTGAAATCTTATGTGATCCTGACTCTGGCTCCATGAAATCTGAATTATTTCTTTCTGGCTGCTTGAAGTATTTTATGTATGACCTGGTAGTTCTGAAATTTGGCTATAATATTCCTGGGAGTTTTCATTTTGCAATCTCTTCCAGGAGGTTTTGAGTGGATTCTTCCAATTTTTTCTTCCTTTCTTCTGTGTCTAGGAAATTGGCACTGTTTTCCTTGATAATTTCTTGAAATATGATGGCTAGGCTCTTTCTTTGATCATGGATTTCAGGTAGTCTAATAGTTCTTAAATTATCCTTTCCCAAGCAATTTTCCAGGTCAATTGTTTTTGCAATGAGATATTTCACATTTCCTTCTACTTATGATTTTTTTAAACTTTGATTGCTTTTTTGATGTCTCATGGAATCATTAAGTTTCACCTGCCTGATTCTAATTTTTAAGAAATTATTTTCTTTTCAATGAGATTTTATACCTATTTTTTTTTTCATTTGTCCTGTTGTGCTTTTTAAGGAGTTCTTCTCTTCAGTGTATTTTTTTGTTCCTCTTTTACCTTATTGGCCAATTCTTGTTGGGTTTGAATGTAATTAGCATTTTTCTGAGGCTTTTTTTAGGGTATCTATTTTTCTTTTTTTTTCCCCTGAGTTTATTTATTGGTCTTCCCTGCTACTAGATTTATTTTTTGCTGGCCAAATTACTTGTTTTGTTTGCTCATTTTTCCAGACCTTTTCTTTTTTTTTCTTCTTTTTTAGAAAGGGGAAGGCAGGGCAATTGGGGTTAAGTGACATGCCCAAGGTCACACAGCTAGTAAGTGTTAAGTATCTGAGGCTGGAGTTGAGCTCAGGTCCTCCTGATTCCAGGGCTGGTGCTCTATTCACCGTACCACCTAGATGCTCCCAGACTTTTCCTTGACTTTAAAATTCATGTGAAAGTTGGACTCTGCTCAGCTGGAGTATAGAGAGGCACTGTCCCAAGCATGGGACTTTTTGTGCAGCTGTTTTCAGAACTAGTTCTGGGGGTTTGCAAGTTTTTGTTGCTTCCAAGGTGGTGTGGTAAAATCACTATTCTCCCAGTTTGTACTTTTATCTCTTCCTAGGACAGTCCCCTATTCCCCTGAGTTGCAAACAGCAGTGCTTCTCTTTGCTTTGGAAGTGTAACCTGGGCTCTTGTTCTCTTATGACTGATTGCTAATGCTACTTTCCACCTTGGCACTGTGACCCAAAATTGTGTATGGCATTAGAGTTTCCAATGAGCAGCAGCTGTACCAAGTTCCATAAAAGGGCTCCCTGTAATTGCTTTCTGACCAATTGTCTGACCTCCTTACCATTTCTAGTTTGAGAGCTCCCGAAGTTGCTCCTGATGTCACTACCTGATGTCACTGTTGTCATTACCACATGTATGGGCTCTGAATGGGCTTCTACACCAGTGTCACAGACTTTTCCTAACGATATCTCAAGTTTTCTTAGGCTAGAAAAATGACTTATGCCACCTTTAGTTGGCTCTGACACTCAAAAGTTTGATATAAGGCATTTTTTAAAATTGTTTGGAGGGAAATGTTAGGGGAGTTCAGCTGGGTGGTTCCCTTAAATCTACCATCTTGGCTCCACCATGAGATTAATATTCACTAGAATAAGTTTTACAAGCTTTCAGCACTTGGGGCAAAAGAACATCATATTTAAGTTTGAAAAAGATCAACTTGCCAATCCATCCAATTAACATCCAGTCTGATATAGCATCAGATGGAGAGAGAAACATGGCATCATACAAAGAATACTATATCTAATAACCTAAGGAAGACATGGCCTCCAATTCCACCTTTGACACTTATAAGCTGTGTGGACAGCAAATGATTAAACATCTCTCTAAACCAACTCTCTAAAACTCAAAGTTGTGGAGGAAAGCTGAAGGAGTCCTTATACTGTGGAAATCACAGGTCTTTGACTTCTGTATTCTTAGTCCTAATGCCTAGATCAATATAAACATGAAACAGGAGAAATATGTCTATAATACTAGAGGTAATGAGTTCTAATACAAGAAAACCCAATAATTTTGACTATTGTCTTCTTCATACTCAAAAATCTTACAGAGTTGATTCTGCTACCATATGGTTACCCTTTTCTTTGAATTTCACTTGCAGAAGTAATTTTCATCCAGCTAGGCAAAATTTTAACACTGGACTTACTAGATCACCTTTCCCATGATGTTTTCATGAAATTTGTTTTCTATTAAAGTTCTTTGACATCTTATAACAGTTTGGGGCCCAGCTATGTAGATATAGATGGTGTTCATCTGTACTATTACCTAGCCAAAGTAGTTAGCAGTTGTGGAGTTGGATGGGGCATCAGAGGCCATCTTTTCTAGTGATATTAAACTCAAATAGAAATGAGGACCACTAAACTATACATAAAAATCCCTGTAGACTGCATATTCACTTAGTTTTCATATGTCATATTATCCTTGTGTTATTGGGGTTTTATTCATTTTTTTCAATATTTCCAATTGGATTTTAATATGATTCAAACAATGTTTGACAGCATGGGCGGCAGTATGTGGCAACCACCTTTTTTGACACTTATGATCTAGTAAAATTCCTTCATTTTACATATTATAAAATTGAGGCCATGGACATTAAGTGACCTATTTCAAATCACACAAGTAGTTTTTGTCAAATGTGAATTTTGAACTAAGGTCCTCTGACTTCAGAGATAGTGTTCTCTTTATACTTTCACATTCTCTCCTACTGTGATAAATGGTACATAAATCATCCTAACCGTATAAGAAAACATTGGGGGAGAACAAAAAAGTATCACTTCTACCCTTCTTCCATGATTTTTTAAATCCAAACAAACCACAACTTCAACAATTCAATTTAAGAAGCATTTATTAAGCACTTAATGTGTGCCATGCAGTCAGTAGTAAATATATGCTGATGGTTACACTTAAGATTCACACAAGAATGGTGTATACAGGTAAGGTAAGGAAGGTGACAGGTCTCATGAAATGTCATTTGAAGGAGATTCAGTGAAGAAGGCACATTTACATGAAATGAAAACAGATGAGGCTAGCCAGTGAGGCATAGAAGCTATGTGGGCGAGTCTAAGGCACAAGTCACTGATGTGACAAGTGAGTGATATACACACCATTGCAGTAGAAATCAATCATCCAGATCTATCTTGGGTGTGTGTGTGTGTGTGTTTTCAGTTGAGAGAGTATGTTTCCATAAGAACACATCCAAAATAAGAGTATATTTGAGGGGACAAAGGACAGTTATATACCAGGACACACTAGACAGTGTTTTATTTTGTTTTGTTTCTTCCCTCTGACCTACTGGGTAGGGAATTTTTTAATTCAGGAAATCCATCAAACTGTAAGTCTAATGCCTATTTTCATCACTGGTATATTCCATTTAGTCAGGAAGACCTCTGTTCAAATTTCACCTCTGATACAAACTAGCTATAGAATTTTAGACAAATAAATAAACCTTTCTGAGCATCAGTTTCTTTATCTGTAAAGTAGTGTTAAGTGTACTTAAAGTACATCCTTTGCAGTGTTGTTTGGGGTTTGAATGCACATAATATGGTTTGTTGTTTGCAAACTTTAAAGTGCTATAGAGGTGTCAGATATTATGTTAGTAGTATTATAATTATCTCTTGCAAAATCTCACTCATCTAATGCTAACTTTGACTTCTGTATATAGGGTACTCAAATATGAGTGAATACAAGAAAATACTTGTTGATCATAAAATGCAATAAAATATTTTATAATTACAATAGGCTGAAATAAAAAAAATATGGTTAGATAGATTTTGCTCCCTTCTGCCTTCACATTTGTCAGGGCAGCAATGCTGGGTCAATAATATGTTCCAAAGGGCAATAAGAATTCTCCCAAATGTAAGCAACACCAAGACTGCAACACAACTTATAATTAGGTGATCAAAAAAGAGTTCATATATCAAGTTCTCCCAACCTCATCCACTCAGTTCATCAAAATGGCCATATTCTTGAGAAAGGCAGGCAGGAAATACATATTTCTTGTAAATCATAACAATGACCTCATAATTAAAACCTACATGAAGAACTGAAATTGAGAGTAGAGAGGAATGACATCATATGCAAATGCTGGTGGCTGATAGAGAAAGCCTACACCTTGGTCTCAAGAAATCAAGTTATTTAGTCTGAATTGAATAAACTTTCAGTAAGTAGCCATGACTGTTCAGCAACCTTCCCAGTCTCCTCTTCCACTTTAGGAGATGCTCATTTTGAGTAAGGAGGAGAAATTCAAAGTAGGATAGGGATAAGCCTATAGTTATGATCTTAGAACCACTGAACCAAATTCAAATATAAGGAGATTAATAATAAAACAAAATTTAATTTTCAAACACACTTCAGGCTTGCTAGAACTTCACATATTCCCTTATTGGGGATTCAGAGATGAAGTTTGAATTCCTAGACATATACCCTGCCTAAATTATCATCCAGGATTTCCCTGGAGTAAACTACAAGTGAAAATGTTTTCATTTTCTGAAGTCATCACTCCTAACATCACAAAATGATTATTTTTATAGCAAGATTGACCCAAAAGCAGCAGCCAGTACAAAATGATAAATATCAGAAATGAAGCAGCATAAAGAGAACTTTAGGTTTGAAATGCAAATATCTGGGCTTGAATTTGGATGCTGCTAATTAATACTTTTGTGTCTTTGAGCAAATCTTTTAATGTCTAAATTGAAGACTAGGTGATCTCTAATATCTTTTTGAGTTTCAGGTCATATGATTCTACTCAAAAGCTAATATCTTATTTTCCATGATAAATTTAAATATAAAAAGAAATTATCTTTACCCTACAGAGAGTAGAACAAACATGACCAAGAGGGAGTCTGAGTTAAGAAAAAAGAGAAATCATGAGAGTATTCACTTTTTGTATGTATACTATAGGCTAAGGTAAATTACATCAAAAGATCCTAAAGAAATGCCAGATATGATAACAGAGCTAAAATATGTAAGGAATCTTGGCATTGGAAGAAACATGAGAGACTATGACAGGCATATTCTCCAGTCTTAAAAGAAGAGAGAATAAAAATACATCCCTTAAAATCTTAGCTGGTGAGTTTGCCATTAACCCCCGGCACTTTTATTGTTCTTTTTGTCGTTTTTAATGACATATGTAAACCAGATGACTGCTGAGAATTTAGGGTGATCACAAGAATCCACAATGGGTTGATTGATAGTTTTGCTACTGCATTTCCTTTTATGATAGAGTTACTAGACTAGTAGATAAGTAAATATTATGTCTATGTTGTATTTATATTTCACTAAGTCATTTAATAAAGTAATCTCACGATCCCTGTGAACATGATGGAAAAAATGTGTACTAAATAATTGTACAGTTAGGTGGGTTCAAATCTGGTTAAAATGTCACTCCCAAAGCATGCTAATTAATGAATCTGTATCCTATTTAAAAAGATAACTCCAATGTCACTAGATGACATTTTGGCTTTGGTTATTCCCTGTTCGATTTGATTGATACTTTATAAGAAAATATGGAAGGCAGTCATGTTTAATTCTACATGGCTTTCATTTAATTCTTTAAACACTTGTTGAGTACCAAGTATGTGAAAGGCAATAGAAAAGAAGCTGAAAGGAATAACTAATATTGAGATAATAGACATCATCTTGACAGAAATCAACAATGCCATTTGTTCTGCTTGTGGTTCTGCCCCTTACTAGATTTGCAAATTGGTTAATTTGTTAAATTGTCTGAATTTCCAGATCTTGGTCTCTTGAGGCCATATGATACAATGGAATAAAGAATGATTTGGAGTAAGAGGAAATGGGATAAATCCTGCCTCATTTACTTACAATCTATGGAACTTTGGGCAAGGTCTTAGTTTCTCATTTGTGAAAGAAAGGGTTTGGAATAAATGACTTCTAAGAGCCCTACCAGTTCTAAAAATTCCAATTTTAAACATATGAAATGCATGAGTACAAAACAGCTAGGAACTATATAGCAGAAGCATGTAGAAGTCATTAGTAGATGACAGAAAAACTGACCCTGAGTCATTTTTAGCTCTGTAGTTTCTAAAGCAAACAGAAGAATTGGAAGAAATATAGAATGTTGGAAACTTGAGGTAAACATTCCATTTTGCTCAGTATTGGTGAGGCCCTAATTCAAATGCCAATCCATTCTAGCAAAGTACAGTTAAAGAGGTCAGGGAAATGGGTCACTGGAAACCACAGAGGTGATTCTATAGCCTGGGGAAAAATTCTCCCTGTGGTAAAGTTTAAAAGAAGTCACTTTACTCATCTATAGCAAAAGGGTAAGGTACACATTGATATGTTTTCACTAAATGGAATTTCCTGAAAAAGCTTTGATACACTGTTGTTGAAGCATTCTAGTAATCTTATATTCCCTAGAAAAATGGAACCCTTTCATGTACCTTCAGTTCTATCTCAAGACCAGATAGAAACACATGCCTAAAGTGAAAATTAAAACTTCCAGGCTTGACTACTTTCATTATTAGTTGCCACAAGGACCTCAGCTGGGACTGTGTAATGTAATGCCAGGGAAAGGCAACTTCCCAAAGTTCAAAATACCAGCATAGGTGCTCTCCATTTTTTCAGTGACCAACCAAGAACAGAGAAGATCAAAACATGACATCATTCCAAATACAGCATTTACTAAATGTGATTAAATAATCTCCAAGGACTACCCCACCCCAGGACCTTCCAATCATTCAATCAATTGCAAAGTCCCTGGTCTAAATACTTCTCCACCCCTAGGCTATACCTTCATTTGTCAATCACAGAGCACAAAAGGTCAAAAGTTCCCCACCCCTGGATCTCAATTGAATCTACCCCAGAGTTACATCAAGTTTAAACACAGCACTTAATACCCAAATGGAGGTCTTTGCTTCATCTTGACAAGAGGCAAGTTCTCAGCAATCTTAGTTTCTGGGGAGACAAGGCTTAGCAAGGCCACAAGATACATTGCCAATCCCTTCATTAATTCATCCTCTGTCTGTAGAACAGTCCTAGAACCCCTGAAAACGTTAGCAAAACCCTCTCCCAGGATTTCTGTAAACATACAACAAGAAAATCCTTCTTCAGGGCTTCTGAACCAACAGAAAGGTTCCCAGACCCCTGCAACAACAGCACTGTCCTTCACCAGTGGACAGTATTCACTCTCTGTCTGCAGGACAGTCTCAGGGCTTCTTAGCAAACAGCCAGGTTCCAGGACTTCTTCAACAGGACTGTCTTTCACCAGTGGACAAATCTGGCAAAACAATATCAAAACAGACAGACAAAGTACCAGCAAAACAGCCATGTCTCCTCAGTCCTTGGCAGCTCAGGGGGCAGGTCTCAAAAGTCCAGGGCAATTCAAAGCGGCCACCAGCAATTCTCTTACTCTCTCTCTCTCCACGAGGTGCTGCTTCCAAAAAAGGTTCTTCTGCCTCTCTCTTGTCTCTCCAAATCCAAATCTCCAAATCTCTCCAAATGTCACCAGCTCCTCCCAGTTCAGGGCTTTCTTTTCACATCAACAAGTCCATCCCACAGGTGGGATTAACAAGCTCTGGGTTTTAACACAATCAATTTGAAAACCAAGCCAATACAGGGGGAATCTTTAAATGCCATTACTATCACAGACTGTCTGTGACTTGCTGTAGTTCATGGTTTATGATGACTTTGAGATGTTTGCCTAAATCTGTTTACCCCACCCCACCCCCACATACATTCAGTTAATGAGTCATGCATCTAACAATATAAATCCAACAGTGCATCAATAATTGGTTACTTTCTGAAAGACATTTTGGTAGGTTCTATAGAAGTTTTAAAGTTTAGATAATATCTGGATCCAACTCTCACAGAGATCAAAGTATGAGGGTGATTTCTGAGCCTTCCTCAAGGGTACATATCTGTTAGGAAGTGATCTTGCCCATTTTGGAATACAGTAGAATTAAGACAGAACCTAAATTAGAAAATCTGGGCTAAAATCCTCCCTGATATTGACTATATCTGTCACCTTGGGCAAGTAACTTTGCATTCATAAAAGAAGGAGATTTGCACTAGGTTATCCTAGAGTGCTTTCTGGCACTAAGAAACATACAATTATCTCTTTGACATTGCAAATTTCCCCATCATAGTTTTGATATATCAAGGGCCAGCATAAGAAGTTAAATGGAAAATCGGGGGAGTTTTGTGGAAGTTGCAGATGGTACAGAAAAAGTTTTGAAACTCCGACATGCATAAAATGTGTGTATAGTAATTTTTCTTAACATTTACCTGCATATAGCATGTAACAAAATATTTAGCCCAAATTCTACAGTAAGGCAATGCAAAAAATCTGTAAAAGAATTTTATTTAAATAAGATTTCTTCTCTGGTTTGCAGAGGGCCAAAAAAAATTTGCTCAAATTTTCTACATCATGAAGGCACACCACTCCTAATCTCTGCAATGTGGAAAGGATAACTGTACTATGAAACTATGATGACTTTTCTCTATGCCAACCAAAAGTGAATTGAATAGGAGCATTGCCTAAAGGTTTTGAATTTATTTAAGTCTGGCAGAGGTACCTGGTGAATTCCTAAGTCTTGCCCCTATGCTTCAGAGTAACTCATGTCTAGAGACATGGGTCAAGGGACCCCATAATGACCAATTTTATCTCATATCCATCTACTAAGGTCATGGATATTTTCTAACCAGTATCTAGACATGGCAGTATGTCTCAAAGACTAAACTTTTGTGTCCCATCAATCTGGTCTTTCTTTCGTGTTTTAACTACAGCTCTTCCTTTTTAAGAATTGTTGACAAAGTTTCTCTACTAATATACCAAGCACCTCCCACAAATAAATGAATCTAATATTCTTTCCTTTTATTAGACTCATATTGAACTCAATCTTTGTTCTTAAGCTGAGCCCTCCCATGGTAACCACTATGTTGCAGAGTCTTATATATTCACTATTACTTAGTCTTCTTTGCTTGTGGAAGGAAAATAAGGAATATATATGGGTGCCAAAGATGGAACAAAGGATTTGGAAATATTATCCCAGAAGTACATAATGGCCTTAATGGATTTTCTAGGGTCATAATGGGTGGATGTTTCATCCTTCTGAGAGGTGACAATATTTTAAACTTATATGGAATTTGTGAAAGTGATTGTGGAATATCAACACTGTGTAGACTTTGGGGAAAAAGAATAAGCTCTACCTTTTTGTCTGTCTGGAAATGTGATGTTGTTGCAAGGAGAGGATGGACAATAAGATCTCTTGAGACTTCTTCCAGCTCTAAACCTCTGATTCTATGCTCATTAGAGGCCTTTGAATTTAAAAACAAAGGCATAGCAGTTTTAAGGCTGAGTTGCATTAACAGGGCTATGTAAGATGGCTTTTAACACCTGTTTCACTGTGATAATTGGTCCTAGCTAGGATTATTCATCTTTCTGAATGGTTGCTTAAATTAACATGAAATTTACCCAAATGAAAATCTCTAAAAGCATATAACTATACATCTCAACCTCATATGTGTCAGTGGATCAAAAGGGCATACAAAATACTTGATAATTGCAAATTCAGAAAGCTTTAATATTTTCAAAGAAAAATTTCTGGTAGAATTATCCTTTGCCAATGTATTGAAACATGTTTTTAGGGGCATACTTTCATTCATAGATTTCATTCATATTTATATCTCAGGAGTCAAATATTCTATTAAACATGGAACATTATAATTTCCTTTAAATGCTGAATATAAGTGTATAGTATCATAATTCTGCAGAAAATTGTATTTTTCTATGAATTGTGAAAATGAAAATAGAATTATGATTACATTTTAAAAGTTGGTAGACAAATAAGTGCTCCAATTGTATTGATTTGTTCTAGGTAAATAATTCTCAGCAGTATGTTATGTTTCTTCCTTGAAAGACTGAAACCAACATATGTTCATGATATTTAAAAATCTAAATTTAGGAAGGTCAAACATATTGGTCACAAGATTGCAAGTATAACAAATTAAAGTAACTATCAGCTAAAATACTAATAAAATAGCAGATTTTTTTCATTTTTCCATTATCTGGGTGGAGGGGGTTGTTTGTTTTTATTAAGATCTTGCCTTTCTGGTTCTAAAGGTGACATTTAAGTACACTTTCAAGGGGTATTTTCCCAGTGAAAAGTGTGTGTGTGTGTGTGTGTGTGTGTCTGTGTGAAATTTCCTTAATGAAACAGGCATGAGTAAGCATCAATTTAATTTAATTCATTAAGTAGTCATAATTTACCTGGCACTCTTCTAGGTGCTGAAAATTTTTAAAAAGAAAAAAAAAATAATGTCTGCTCTTAAGTAACTTACTTTTTTAGGGCTTCATCTCTAATTTCTCCTGTATGCAGTTTATCTGAACCTTTTTTGCATTAGACTGTGAGCTTGTTGAGGGCATGCACTTTTTAATTTTCCTTTCAGTATATTCTCAGTGCTTAGCACAATTGCTGACACACAACAAGCACATAATAAATCTCTGTTGATTATTGACTTATGGCAGGAATATACATAATACATATAGATATGTGTATACATATATGCTTACATATATACATAAATAACATATACATATATGTTGTATACTGTTGTGTATATACAGATAAATAAATAAAAGTTATTTGAGGATAGAATGAGCCCTAAAATGGGAAAAGTATAGACATAAGGTAAATATTTACTTTGGCTTTGACACATAAATGGAGGAAGAGTGGATTCTAAGAGGTGGATTTAAATGTTAACAATACAATGAGTCATCTAAAATATCAGTTCTCATGAAACAGTTTATCACACTTTTAGGTTGAGAGAATTAAAATTAGATTTGCAAAGTACTATGTTTAAGTATAATATAGTTGTTGGTACTATTTAAGTAGCATAATCAAGGTTTCTTTCTATAACTTTCATTACTGGTGCCTATGATTCTTTACAGTGAAACTGTAGAAGTGCAATATACCATCCATAATAACAGTGCCTCTCAACTTTGAGATGAGATGTAGGATGTTTTAGAGAGAAGACAATATTATCACTTCAAGAAAGAATAGACATTACAAAATAGTCAACGAAAAGATCCAAAGAAACTGAGGCACAGATATGTTAGAGATTTCATTCAAAGAAATATTCATTTTAAATTAGCACAGTTTCTGGCAAGAAGCAGCCTATATATCACATGCAGATCTCTCAAGGGGAACAATATGAAGCTCTCATTACTTTTGACTATACTGTACATGTGAGAAAGGAAAATGAGATTTGGGGAATAAGAACGTTAAGGTTCAGGGAAGATTTATCTTTCTAGTTACTTGATAGGACAGATGAATTTTATGTATTTACTAAAAGCCCCCTTAGCCTTTCTATTGGGAAAAACTTCCCTGTTTAACACATGAACCAGGTACAGAATTCATTTTTAACTACGTTTTACTTGGGAAAGCAGTAAACTTGGTTATCATATCCCTATGGATAAAGATTACTGTAAGACCTCTGGAAAACTTATAAAACATCAACAAATGTGGATCAGTCCAAGTCACCTAGATATATAGGAAGGTATATATTTAAGAAATTTTTAAGATATTTCTTTAAAAAATTCGTTGATTACAATAAGAAATTAAATGGTAAAGTTATAATATAAATTTCTTTTTTCATCTTTTCCCTCCCCCTAGATTTAGCTACCACTAGACACAAGTATGTGCAAATACTCACACAGACACACAAATCATTCTATACATACTTCTATTTATTTGTTCTTTCTTTGGATACAGATAGTATCTCCATTTATATGCCTTTTGTAGTTAATTTGGGCATTTATAATAGTCAGAAAAACTTATTTACTCAAAGTTGTGTTCTCTTGGTTCTGCTCTTCATTATTTTATGCAATTCTATTCATGTTTTATAAGAACATCAAGCTCCTTATCTCTTATAGCACAGTAGTATTCAATCACAACCATAGACACATCTTGTTTAGCCATTCCCCAATTGATGGGCATCTCCACAATGTCCAGTTATTTGACACCACAAAGAGCTGTTATAAATATTTTAGAACATAGAGGTTCTTTCTTTCCCCTAATCATCTTTGAAAACAGAGCAAGTAGTAGTATTGCTGGTTCAAAGGTTATAGACAGTTTAAGAACTCTTCTGGGCTTAATTCCAGATTGCTCTCCAAAATGGTTGGATCATTTCCCAATTTCACTGACAATGAATTAGTTTCCCATTTTTTTCTGTATCTCTTCTAACATTTGTTTGTTAACATGCAGAAAATCATTTTAGCCAATCTGATAGGTATAAAATTATTTCTCAAGATTATTATTAAAGTTGAGCAACTCTGTTATCATCTCCTACACCCACTTCAGCTAGGAACAAGTACCAACCTTTGCCTTCAAATATCTATGAAAACAATCTTAGGACAAATCTTTAGGATTAGTCCTGATTGATGGGCATGAATCTTACTGTTTTTTTTTTATTCAATGTAGCATTTCCTTTAAGATGGGCACAAAATATAATCTGCTATAACTTCAAAAAATTAAGTGCTTCATCACTTACATAATACAGGCTAATCAGTTATCTTGAGTATTTCTTCAAAGTGATTTTTATCAGTTTTCTTCTCAAGAAATTTCATATTGGATTTATAAATTAATACCTTATGACAGATTTCAAATGACCATCCTTCTGCCAATTACTACTTTCCATCTCTTTGAGAAAGCATTTAAGAGAATTTCAAGGCTTTTTGCTTTTTCTTGATCTATCAACTTTTGACTCAATAGACAGGATGAAATTACATAACCTCAGGAAAATCCAAAGCAAACCTACGTTTCTTTGGAGCCTGTGTCAAAGTATTGTAGCTAAGTTTAGATCTGGAAAGAATGATATCATGATGTGTAATCTTTTTTTAATTGTATGAAAAAATGACTATTATCATGCCTTCTTGTACCCCCCCCTCAAATATGATCCTTAGCTAAACTACCAGCCACAATTATTAAATTAGTTCATGTGTATTCCTCTATTGTAGAAAGTAGAAAGATACCTTGTAGAATTTGGCATAAGTACTTAGAATGGCTAGTTACTTTTTTGAAGGAGCTGTTCAGTATTCATAAGACAAAGTTAACATTGTTGAAATTTATTGGTGTTTGGAAACATTTAAATGACTAAATTTAAACCATTTCACCCAATATATTATTTATTCAACTCCAAACTACATCAAGGCATTAATTTTGTCTTATTTAGAATGTGTACTTCCTTCGCACCAAGCACAATTTTTTTAGGAATCATTTAATAATTATTGTTGACTGAAAGAATTGAATGAGTTAAACTACTTGAGAGTGAAAGTTGCAATCACTAAAAAACACCCCCCACCAACAATTTTCAGTTATTAACATGTGATATTCCACAGAGCTCAGGTGAATATTCTTGAATGAAAGAACCAATGAAATGATAATACATCTTCTAAATGTGCTTAGGCTAAAGCCTGTTATATGCAGAGATATTCTGGTAAATGTTTGGCAGTGTGCTCCTTGAAAAAATAAACATGTGCATAACACACTTTTAAGTTTAATTTGCAGTATAAGGATTTTCTCTATCACTTTCTAAGTCTGAACAATCAACAGCACAATAAGTCAAGTCCTGATTTATAGTTGTTGCCTGGTTTCCAAGTTGAAAATGCTCACACTAAAACTTTAACCATTGGTTCTGCCAAGCTATTTTAAAGAGTCTTCGTACACCTCTAATTACATCAACTGAGACTTGTGTATCTCACAAGTTCTTAAAAAGAGTCAAAGTATTGTCCTAAGACCAAAATATTGCCTTTTCCTACAAAACCCCTAATTGCTCATGCCTGGTCTGAAGGGAGTTGGCATTCTCTCTGAGCAAGAAGGTTCATTTTCCATTTTAGCTTTCATATAGAATGGCATTATTTTATTTGGGTCTTCGTATCCCTAGATTACACACATAATATACCCTAGTACAACTAATATGTAACAGGTGCATCTAGAGTAACAATAATAATATTTAACCACATTGTGCTTTAAGCACAAAGCATTTTAAACATAACAGCTCATTTGATTCTAACAACAACTCTATAATGTTATTCCCATTTTTCTCATGGGAAAATTGAGGCTGAGAGTTTAAATGATTTCCCATGGTGATTTAAGGATCATTAAGGCCATGAAGTAGGCAGAGCCTGTGCTAAGTCCTTTAAAAATACTATCTCATTCTATCATCACAACAGCCCTGTAAGGCAGACACTGTTATTATCCCCATTTTATGGTTATAACAACTGAAACGAGAGGTTAAGGGACTTGCCAGGATAACACAGGTACAAAGTATCCAAAGAAGGTAGATTTGAGCTAATGTCTTCCAGACTCCAGGCCCAGCACTCTATCCATGGTGCTGCCTAGCTACATTTGTTTGTAATCACTCAAATCACTCTCCTGACTCCCTCTCCACAAGCAGTTTCGCCCATCCTAGCATATGCTCTCTGGATTGATGAATACCTGGCTAAGATCACCATTTCTTATGGGACTGATCCATACTCAATTGCTCCAGCTCAATTATATGCTGAACTGCTCTGTGTAGTTTCAGTGGTGTATCCCACCCCTACCAGACCCTCCATTCCTGTTTCCCTTTATTTTATATTCCTCTATTAAATTGTAAGTCTCTTGAGAGTAGAAACCATCTTTATTTTATTTGTATCAGTAATGCTTAGCACAATGCATGACACATAGCACATGCATAATAAATGATCTATCTTTCTGTGTGTGTGTGTGAATGTGTAACTATCAAATCAATACCTTGGAGTCCTACAGAAAGTCATTCAGTGTTAGCTAAGTTGTGTATTTACTCCTTACATTCTAATGAACAGATCAAAAATGTCCTTACATGTATATAATATAAAACTTTATGTTTTATTCTTATAGGAGAGTAAATTCAGTTTTGAAGCTGGTATAGTGAATAAAAAGTCTGGCCTTTTGGTCAAAGCAGACATGGAGTCACATTCTGCCTCTGATACAGGAAAGAAAGCTTAAATGCCATTTAATATTTCATTTAACATCCTTGGGTATAAGTTCCATAATCTAAATATAAGAGAGGGTTCCATAACCCAGATCCATTTACTATAACTAACAAGATAGTTAGCATCCCAATATATTTATTAAGGGATAACATTATTTTAATGGAGTTATGAAATCTACTAGATATATGAAAAATGTATGGACCATTTTGAGATACCTGTTGGATGAGTCACTAAATCAAAGAACCTAGTTAATCAGTTGGGGAAGGAGTATAGTGCTTCAAAGCACTGTATGAAATCTGATGATGAAATGTATAGGGATTGTTTGAAAAGACTGAACACGTCTCTGGGCCTGGATATATGAGAAAAGAATATTTTGGCAGGAACATTTTTCCAGCTATGGCACTGAGTTAAACTTTGAGAGAGATTTGAGAATTTAGATCCTTGCAACTAGAACCAGCAAGGGAAGGAAGAGAGGAATGCACCCAGACAGAGTATTATACTTTCCATCTTCTCACCATTGGCTATGTCATTGGAGTCAGTAACAAACAATTTGCCCATGTGTGAACTGAGGGGAAGAACTGGAAAGGAAGAAAGGCAGCTCAAGGTATCTTGACCTCTTCAAGATATAGATGAAGGTAGATTTAAGACCCCCCAAAGACTCAAGCCCCCAAAAGTGCCATATACACTTTAGTGGATA
This sequence comes from Petaurus breviceps papuanus, assembly GCF_028583685.1. Taxonomy (NCBI): domain Eukaryota; kingdom Metazoa; phylum Chordata; class Mammalia; order Diprotodontia; family Petauridae; genus Petaurus; species Petaurus breviceps. The sequence goes on from NW_027185799.1 coordinate 21,840,475, forward strand.
TTCATGTGGAGTCAAAGAAGGTAGAAAAGACCTCCATCTTGCACCTATTCCTCTGATAATGGTAAATTAACCTTTTTCCAAATGCTCTTTCTAAGTTTGAGCCCACTTAACGCTCAACTCTGTAGGTACTTGTGGGACTTTGGGGGCCATATTATTGTACTTCCAGGTGTATTAAACCTTGTTGGTAAATATCCCTTTGTAATATTTGCTTGATGTTAATTGATATAGGGAAGATAACTGATTTATTATATTGGGGCACATTGGATGGGGACACATGAGTGACAGTCATAGTAAAAATTCTTACTCTCCAGTATTGACCCTAAAAATCCTGAGGGAAAAAGTATTCAGTCAACTTTAGTGAACTCAACCTGCCAGTGCTAGAGGAATTTGGGAAATAGAAAAGATATGTGAAAGAAGGTAATTGGACAACATGGCTCTAAGGTCTCAGCAGTTCTAGATTTCTGACCACATGTGCCAGTAAATTCTCTAGCATTTAGGTTCTGGTGATGTTTCAATATCCACACAGGTTCAGACACAAACATAATAATAATGTAAGAAAGACCCCTTCAAGTAGAATCTATGCTTATTTTATAATTGCTATTGTCCTTTATTCAAATACCGTAGGTCCCTTTTATTAAAAACATCACCCAAGATCTTCCAGATGATCTTTATTCTGCTTTTATTTTGAATTGTCCAATTTTCTCTTATATGTTAACTATAAACCATCTCAAATTCATTTGGAAGAAGGCAAAAATAAATAATAGATATATGCCATTCTTTCATTTAGTAGATTGATGTAGTAGATGGAGAATGAACCTCAGAGTCAGACAGTTCAAGGTTCAGTCCCTGCTTCTGAAGCATACTGTCTCATCCTGGGCAAGACATTTAAACTTTTTTTTTTTGGTATCAGAACCACTTTACAGGATTAAAAGTTATCAGGGACCTAAAATGGCTTGTGTTTATTTAAATGATATCTATGAATGATTAAATCATTAAAATTTAAAACTGATAAAATTTTATCTTTATTTTAAAGTTACAGTAATAAAACTGCTACATGTTAACATAAATGACATATTTCAATAAAAAAACAACTTTTCAAAAAACAAATGAAAAAAAGTAGTGAGAAGAATGGCATTGTTTTTCATATGTTTACAGACCTCTTCATTGTCTCAGTCTAAAAAGGAGAATCTGGATTATTACATCAGCTTCTGCATTTTATCTGTTGCCATTTATCGTTTTGCTTTAAGTATGTGAGAAAAAAATCCATCCTCATACAGATATGAAGTTGGAATAGGGAAGAGTATTTTAGTATTACTGTGAAAATCTTTTTATTGCATAGACCCTCTAAAAATAGTCTTGGGGATCCCCAGGGATGCCCAGACCATATTTTGAGAATCTCTTCTCTAGGCACTTCATTAAGTCTGTAAGTTTCAAAACATTTGTTGATAAGTTTTATTTTAAGAAGTTTTTGCAATAAGAGTACCTCATACCATATTGTCACAGGTTTAACTCAAAGATAGTTTAAATAGTTAAATCCATAATTGTGTTTGATCCATAATTGTGTTTGGTCCTGTCCATGTTCTTACATAGGATAATAATGCACTGTTAAATTCATCTGTGTAGTTTTGTAGTGTCAGTACATCATTAAAAAGCTACTGAGATAAACACTAGCAATTTATGTGTGTATATGTATGTATGTATGTGTACATGTATATCAATTCACATAAAATGTGTACATATATTAATATATGTATGAAGAAGTATATATGTGTATAAAACATATATATAGATATAGATCTTCTAGATGATCTTTATTCCACTTTTATTTTGAATTGTCCAATTTTCTATTATACATTAAATATAAACCATCTCAAATTATGTGCATATGTATATATGTACGTGCATATATGTATATATATTAATGTATACACATATGAATCCGTATACATACATGTATAAAAGATGAAATCTGATCAAATATGTAATTTTCCTTATTCATGGTCTTCGACGGAACATAAAAAATTACAATGACATAATATGAAACACAATATCATGAGAAATTAATACTATTATTTCACATTCCATGAGGATGTCTTATTTCTATTCTGGAATGCATAACTCACTGCCAGAAATTCCTAAAGATTCAACAGTCTTGTGCTAAAACTTTTTCATCTTTAAAATACTTTTTAAAAGTTGCCTGAAGGTATAGAGATGAATTAGAAGACAACTTGAAGTCTCTTATGGCATTATGATACTAAGATTCATTCTTGAAAATCTACATTCTACCTCTTTTTCATTAACCCATTTCTCTCAGTATCAATCCTTCACGCTTAGCTATAGACTGTCATACTGACAGCCATGCCTATTTTTCATATCAATCTACCTCTTTTTCCTTTATCTTCAATTTCTTCTCTCCTTTCTCTTTCTTCCACACTCTTGTAACTTCCTTCTCTCTGACTTTTTTTTTATCATATTGTGTTGGGGGGAGGACATAATACTATTTGTTTGGATGGCATATAAAGCAAGTAACATAATTTTTCCCCCTTTGTTGTCCTGTGGTTTTGTTTAGTAGTGGAAAGCTTGCTGTATTTAAAATCAGAGAATCTGAGTTTGATTCCTGACTCTTTACTTACTGTCTTATGACATGGGCAAGATTCCTTTTATTTTTTTATTTTTGGAGAGCAATTGGGGTTAAGTGATTTGCCCAAACTCACAAGGCTAGTAATTATGCCAAGTGTCTGAGTCTGGATTTAAATTCAGGTCCTCCTTACTCCAGGGCCAGTGCTCTATACACTGTGCCACCTAGCCACCCCTATTGACAAGATTCTTAATGTCTCTGGAACTTAGTCTCCTTATCTGTAAAATAAAAGTTGGGTTAAATAGCTTCTATAATGACTTTCCCCCCTATAATTCTAGAAAAGGAGTTATTTACATTTTTCATCTCTATGAGATGCCTAATTAACATAGAATAATGCAAAACTATCTTAAAATAATGACATGAAGAGGCTGATGTGAATGTGAAGAGAATTTCACCAACAAATATGCATATTTAAAAATATATGTCAGAATAGGGAATCAAAAGAAGGGAATGGATGCTTACTTACATTATAATCTTCTGCTAATTGTGTCAAAATTGTTAAAGCTCAAAAGGAGATGAGGCTGATAAAGGAAATTAAAGACAACTTTTTAAAAAGCATATTATGTAAAATAAAAGAGTGAGGAAATAACTAGGACTCTTTCACCAGTTACATACTTCTTGTGTGAGTATGATTAAGGCACCTTTATTCAGCACCTCAGAAATACTCTAAAACTCTAAGTTAGGTATAAGCTAACCAACTCTGGTTAACTCCTTTACATGCAGCTGTGATCCATTGAGGCTCTCCAGTTTCTGTCCTAGGTTCCTATACTACTGATTGATGAGAGTTCACCATGTCTAAGTCCCACTAGACCTACCACAATGTATTCTCACTGTCCGCAGTTCTTAGCATGATGTCTCACAGTAGTAAGTACTGAATAAATGGCTTTTCACTCACTCACTCACTCACTCATTCATGCATTCATTCATTCATTCATTTGTTGTGCCATTATCTTTTAGGAAGAAGAAAAAAGCACCAAATAAAAATACTAAAATGAATGTCTGGGACATTGAAAGGAATTTAGTATTACTGGGCAAAGTTATCATTCTTTTTTATTTTAAAATTTATTTTTATTTTTCAAAATTCCCTTTTGTAAGATTTTGAGTTTCAAATTTTCCCCCTCCTCAAGACAGCATGAAGTCTGATATAGTGTACAATCATATTAAGTATATTGCCACAATAGTCCTGTAGTAAAAGATGAATCACAAAGGGGAAACCCACAAGAAAGAGAAAAAAGAAAGAAAAAATTGTATGCTTCAATTCTCATTTGGACTCCATAGTTCTTTATCTGGATATAGGTAGCATTTTCTATCTTGAGTATCTTGTAATTGTCTCAGATCATTGTATTGTGGAGAAGAGCCAAGTCTGTCAAAGTTAATCCTCCTCTCACAATGTTGCTGTTACTGTCTTCTCCTAGTTCTGCTTGCTTCACTAAACATCAATTCATTCATGTAAGTTATTCCAGTTTTTTTTTGTGAAATCTTCCTGTCCATAATTTCTTATAAAACAATAGTATTCTATTACATTCATATACCACAACTTGTTCAGCCTTTCTCCAGGTGATGGGCATCCCCTCAATTTCAAGTTCTTTGCTACCACAAAAAGGGCTGCTACAAAGCTATCATTTTTAACCATGCATATGGAAACCACATTCAAGACTTGAGAAAAATAACAGACAAACAAACAGGAGTGGAAGGAATGGTGCATGCTGTATAAATGTTACCATGGAGAATATTTATATGGAAACATGTCTTAGTACCATAGCTAACCCTGAAACTGGTATAGAAAATAGCGTCTTTTGGGGGTGGGGGGAGCTGGAAGGTAGCACAAATGAAGAAATTACAAAACCTCTTCCAGAATTAAAAGAAAAGCAAATATGTATGTATACACACACACACACACACAAACACACACAGTTCTTGTATTTGTTGCTCTAAGGTAAAAAAATAAATAAATAAATTTCTATCCTTTGTGGATTCAAATTGATATCTATCTTGTTCCTTTACCAGAATAATTTCTTTCATTCTATACTAACTTTATAGTCAATACTGAACCCAACAAAAGTTACTAATGTACCTAAGAGTGTGTTTATATTAGATATTTGACGTCTTAATGGAGAATGATTCATAAACTAGTCATATATTCAAATTTTTTCCTCAGGGGAGCAGGACATTGCAATGTAGCTAAGGATTTTGATTAGATAGAAGCAAATTTTAATTTAATCAAGGTGTATGTGTATGTGTAGTATATATGTTGTATAAATGTAGTTTCTTCTACAGTATTAACAGCACATACATATTCTGTTACTGTTGCAGATGAAACTACATTTCTACAATTCAATTAATCATTTATTAAGCTCCATCATAAATCAGGCTCTGTGTTGTCTTGAGGATGTAAACAACAGTATATATGCAAACATACATACTTACATAAATACATACATACCTGTAAACCTATCTCAGAGGAACTTGTGTTCTATAGGGTATATGTATGTGGAGGTGGTTTGGGATGGGGGTGGGAATAGCATAACTATGTGCAAGTAAATAAAAATAATAAACATAATATGAACACAACACAATTAAAGTGATGGGTAAGCAGTAAGAGGGTGGGGCTTAAGAGCAGGATTCATTAAGTAAATGAAGACAAGTCTTTAAGGGAACTAGGAATTCCAAGAAATGGAAACAAGGGAGTGAATTAGAGATATGAGGAAAAGCCTCTAAAAATTCATGGATAGAAAAGTAGGAAATGGAATTTTGTTATATGCAGAAAAGAATCATTAGGATGATTGGGCTGCAAAGGCAAATAAAATACATGACAGGAAACCAGAGTAGACAGAGAGATTGGAGCCAATTGAAGTGCTTTATGATTCCAAGTTTCAAGAATCTAGTTTCTTTGTTTTCTTTTTACAATAGAGGCAATACATAGCTAGGGAAGCTTCTTGGGCAAGGTAATAACATGGTCAGATTTGTGAGGAGAAAAGATGGAGGAAAGAAGACCAAATAAACTATTGATATAGTCCAGGTAACAGGACATGAGGACCAAAAATAAGATGAAATTTGGTGGAGTAGAAATAAAGGGATAGATTTTAGCATTATTTTGGAGGAAATACCCAAGAGATTCAAGACTAACTTATTATATACTAACTTTTCATTCATTCATTCATTCATTCATTCAATGTGCCTATTATTAAGTGCTTAATATGTGCTAGTCATTGGTATGTGTTAGGCCTACAAAGACAAATATGGAAAATTCCTCTGTCTTGAAGGAGTTTTCCTTCTACTAGGAGGAAAACATGTACACCAACAAGTAGATACAGAATATATATGAAGAAAATGCAAATTATTTTTCAAGCAATTGGAGAGGGTTGTTTCATCTGGAGAATCAAGATAAGCCTTGGATAGAAGGTGACACTTGGGCTGAAGCTTGAAGGAAGATAGATATTCTATTCCATGGACATAAAGACAGGGGATATTCCAGGCAGCATAGATAAATTATACAGAGGCATGGGAGTGAATTGGGTGAAGGAAGCAGAGATCAAGTAGGCCAGTTTTGAAGGGTTCATAAATGTAAATAATATGTAATGGAACACGTGGTACAAATGTTGCCTTGGAGACCACTTGTATATGTCTTAATACTTAAGCTAATCCTGAAATTTGTATGGAAAATAAGAGTTCAATTGGGGAAGGAGGATAATGCAAAGGAATAAATCATGAAGTCTTCCCTAGAGTTGAATGACTGCAGGAACGTTGGAGCTAAAGAATAGGTTTAAGAGGAGTGAAGCAGAAAGAGATCTTGGAAGATCAAAAGCTAGGGTTGGAGAGAGAACTTTCAGAACTGAAGAATATGAATATTGAAAAAATGTACATGGCAGATCAAAGGTATGATTTTACCTGTGTAATACCAAGAAAGAATGAAGATGGAGGTCACAAAACTTTGGGAGGTTAGAGTGGCAGACCAAGTATTTTGAAGAAATAAGTGTTCTATGTTCTCAAATATGTGTATTGAAATCTCTTAATATGAGGACAGGTATTAAAGTGGAGAGGAACTCTGTAAGCCAGCTAATAAACTCCTTGAGAAAGGAAGGAGAATGACATGGAGGCCAATAGAGCTATGACAACGTGTATAGAGTGAATCTTAAAGAAAGAAAATGTTCTAAGTCATGATGGTAAAGGTATGATATGGAAGTGGATATGAAGACCTTTCTTCAGGGGATACAAGAGAATAAATGAATAAGTAAACAAATAAATAAGTTAATGAATGAATAAATAAATAAATGGATGAATGAATGAATGAATGAATGAATAAATAAATAACTTAGTGCCTATAATATATGGGGGCTGTGCTAAGTACCTGGGATAAAAATAGAAATAGGCACCATGACAAGGAAGACAGGATAGCCATAATGGCTAAACCCATTTTCACTTTAGGTGATTGGATAGGATGTGAAGTATTAACCAAGTTGGCCAAATAGTTAATTTAGCTGGCTTTCATCCCCTCATCCAACATACAGAACACCTTATGTGCATGACAGAGTCTCAAATTGGAATAGGTTAACTTCCCCATAGTAGCAGGACATGATACTTGAAATTGTCCATCTGGAGGGCTACTACTCTCTCTGAGAAGAAAGAATGGCAATGAAAAGGAAGAGATCACTGGTTAAAAACACCCAAAACTGGGGGGATGAAATGTCTTCTGAAAAAAGCCATTTCTCATAGTGCAAGAAGACAGAGTAAGTGTGAAGTGAAAAGATCAAGAAGAAAAGGGGAGTTAATTAATGAGATAGGTAGAAGTTAAGTTAGTATAGAGGAAGAGTAGAGTTAGATGAGGACATTTATGGTGGAAGAGAAGGGCTGAGGCAATAAGGGGTAATAATCGAGGAAGACAGGTAGGAGGAAAAGAATTTGAGAATTTGGGCAGCTGGGTGATGCATTGGACTGAGTGCTAGACCTGGGGTCAGCAGGACCTGAGTTGAAATTCAGCCTTATATATTTGCTAGCTGTGTGACCCTCGACAAGTCACTTAACCTTGTTGGTCTCAGTTCAGATGGAGAAGGAAATGGCAAACCATTCAAGTATCTTTGCCAAGAAAACCCCAAATGGGGTCATGTAGAGTCAGATACAACAAATCAACTAAACAAAAATGAACAATAAAGTACTTCATAGAAGGGGAGTGAGAGTTGAGACTTTTTTAGCCATAGGATGGGGAATGACCAATTTATAAGAAACACTCACCCTAGAGGTTGATGTAAAAAAGAGTAATGCCAAAATGTCGGTAACAAAATAAGTGAAGTACAAGTGTTTTAGAGACCTTTTTTTCCTCTAAAATAGTATGTTGAATCACATAATTGTGTCATAAAAATATCCCACAGATGCTGTTTTGCTCGGACTATCCTCCATGACAAGTGATCTGTTCATAGGCAGGAGTTTGGAGGATGGTAAGCATTTTGATGGTGTGGTGTATGGAATCCTGGATTTGACATCAAAGGATTTCAGTTTAAGTCACTTCTCTACCACTTAATAATTGTGGGATTTGGGGGAAGATTTGTCACTTAGTTGAGCTTAAATTTCTTCACCTGTGAAATAATGAGGTTCAATGAGATAACCCTTCTAGCACTAAATCTATTATCCTATGGCAAAAAGAATAAAGGGTGTGTATGTGTGTGTGTGTGTGTGTGTGTGTGTGTGTGTCTGTGTGGAGGCTGGAAAGACAAAGAGAGACAGAGATACACAAAGAGACTGAGAGACAGACAGAAACTGAAATTGAGAGAAGATAATGTACAAAGATGGGAAAGCAAAAGTCTGAAAAAACAATTTGGGAGATTTCTGTGAAAAAACAGTTTTGAAAAAAGACATGGAATTTTTTAAAAAGCTACATGAATTTGTTTTATTGAGTTTTAAAACACTTCAACTTTCAAATTTTTTATGTGTATATACATCAAGCATGATTTATTATCACTGATATTTTTGATATTTTAATTTTTCCCCCAGTGCTTTTTCATTCTGGAGAGGCACAAAGAACAAATATGGAATAATTTAACATTAGCAATCTTATTCCATAGGAGTTCTTTGATGCTTAGAGATGAAATGAAAATCAGCAAGATCTAATGAAGACATGGTTGTATATATGATCAGGAATGTGATGCATTCCCTTTTTCATTTCATTTCCCCTTCATTTGGGTTTTAAGTGATTCCACATTTGTATAACAGTTCTGTGTCCATAAGCAATTGGCAAGTCTTTGTATTCTTTTACCCCCCATCCCAAAAAAATAACAACAGAAGAGGAAACAAAGGATAAGATGTCCGTTTGACATCATTGTCTCTGTATCCTACCACCATTTATCAATTCAGTGGAGAGAACAGACCAATGATTTTTCAAAAGAATTTACATAGTTATCTCTTTTTTTTCATTCCCTATCAATATAAAAATTAGGAAAAATTTAGTATCACACATCAAGTTCTTGCCTTTTTTCATTTTACAATCATCAGCTCATTCCACTATTTAGCTATTTGAGTTTATTGTCTCATTGAGGTGTAGAGCTGATTAAAATCTAATGATCATCTGAATATTGTAGCAACAAGTAAGTCATTTGTCACAATTAAAATGCACAAAGTGTACCATGCATCCGATTTGGAAATAAGTCCATTCCCCTTGTTCAATAATCTCATGAATTTTATTTAAATTTTGTCTTAGGTTTGAGTTTGAGTTTTGTTTTGGATGGTGGCATTCAAATTAAATAAGTCATAAAGATAATCCTGAATTATAACAAGTCATGAGAAAGTTTCAACTTTTACTGACAGTGGCAGTCATTGTGATTTTTCATTTTTTAATCTTTATTTAGAGTGGATCCATTCTTTGAAGTGTTTCCTGTTTTAATTTCATTTTCTTATTTTAACATTTTTCCCATGCTTAATGCAAGTATGTCCATTTTTAGGGGCACAAATAGAGATTTCTGTACCCAGGGCTAGTACTCTCAAACATGAGGTGCGACAAGAGTTAATAGGTAAAGGAAAAGGAGTTTGCCTCTGTTAAACCATCAGGCTATTTATTTTTGTTTGTTGTTGTTGTTTGGTGGTGGTAATGTTTTTTTTTTTAACTAATTGTTCAGCTCAGTTGTTTCTATGCTGCTGAAGAAAAAGCAAGTGGTATCAGGTATCCTTTTAATTTAGTATTCATCATGATGCAAACCCCTATCACCCCACCATAATCATGAATTTGGTTGCAAATACCTGCCTGTTTTCTCTGCCTTAATCTTTCATATTATGGTTATGCAGACATTAACATCTCATAGCTTACCTAAACTTGATATTGAAATTAATTCAGAGAAAAATGGCAAATTTCCTTAAGCTTTTATCTTCTCTGAAAAATAAGTGGGAGAAGGAAATGGCAAACCACTCAAGTATCTTTGACAAGAAAACCCCAAATGGAGTCCTGTAGAGTCAGATACAACAAATCAACTAAACAAAAATGAACAATAAAGTACTTCATAGAAGGAGAGTGAGAGTTGAGATTTTTTCAGCCACAGAAAAAACACAAAAGTTCCTGTATGGATCATGGGTCTAAAGTTATTCTGGAAGGGATATTTATCTAGACAATCTTATTTTAAAGATGAGGGAATGGAGGCCCAGCAAGATGAAATGACCTTGCCATACAGGTAAAAGGTTTAGGGGGACATTTTTAAGCAAGCCCTTTGACTTAAAAGCCAGTGTTCACGAAGACTAGAGTTTTATGATACAGTGGTATTGCTGTTAATGTTTTACTCAGTTTGTATTGCTAGATATACATTTTGCATCACTGCTTCTATCTCTAATTCCCTCTAGCCCTTGATCTAATGGGTTTCATGTAAGGTGTGACTGTAAAATTTGTATGATATTTTCTCCTATGTCTTGTAGAAAAAAGGTCTTTGTATCTACTCCCTTAGGTCTCCCAGTCATATATTGTATTTGTTAGATAGAAAAAAAAGGCTAGAATTTGGACAAGATAGGTTAATTTAAAATTATCCATTCCTAGGGAGAAAAGTAGTAGAATTTTTTTTTCTGCACTGAATATGGTGACTTTATTGATGGTACACAATACAGGACTCTAGGCTTCTTCCCCTTACTACACGGGGTGCTTTGGAACAAGGATGTGAATGGGACATGGGATCCCTCGTATAGGAACACAGGTTAGGAATGTGGGCTCCCCAGTGGTGGATCTCTTTTTGGCTGGGGATGAAGATCCATGGCTTTCCACTTTACTCCTTGGAGGCCATGTAGACCATGAGGTCTACTACACAGTTGCTATAACCATACTCATTGTCATGCCAGGAAATGGTCTTGACAAAATGCTCATTGAGGGTGATACCAGCACCAGCATAAAAGGTAGAAGAGTGAGTGTTGCTGTTAAAGTCACAGGATACAACCTGGTCCTCTGTGTAGCCCAAGATGCCCTTCTAGGGTCCCTCTCATGCTTGCTTCACCACTTTCTTGATATCATCATATTTGGCAAGTTTCTCCAGGTGGCAGGCCAGATCCACAACAGATACTTTGGGAGCAGGAACACGGTAGGCCATGGCTGTGAGCTTCCCATTCAGCTCAGGTATAACCTTGCCTACAGCCTTAGCAGCACCAGTGGAAGCAGGGATGATATTTTGGGCAGCACCATGCCCATCACGCCATAGCTTACCAAATGGGCCATCTACTGTCTTCTGGGTAGCAGTAATGACATGGACTGTAGTCATGATTCCTTCCACAATGCCAAAGTTGTCATGAATGACCTTGGCTAAGAAGCAGTTGGTGGTACAGGAAGCATTACTGACAATCTTAAGGGAATTACCATATTTCTCATGGTTCACTCCCATCATGAACATTGAGGCATCAGCAGAAGGGGCAGAGATGATGACTCTCTTGGCTCCACCGTTCAAGTGAGCCCCAGCCTTTTCCATGGTGGTAAAGACTCCAGTGGACTCTACCACATACTCGGCTCCAGCATCTCCCCATTTAATATTGGTGTGATCCCGTTCCTGGAAGATGGTAATGGCTTTTCCATTCATCACCAGCTTCCCTTTCTCAGCCTTGACAGTGCCCTTGAATTTGCCATGAGCAGAATCATATTGAAACATATAAACCATGTAGTTGAGTTCAATGAAGGGGTCATTGATGGCCACAATGTCTACTCCACATGAGGTGAATGCAGCCCTGGCCACCAGGCGCCCAATCCAATGACTCTGACCTTCACCATCTTGTTTCAGGGATGTGACTTAAGAGGCAGAACCTGGCACCAAGCTTGGGAGAAAAGCCGAAAGCCAGTAGTAGAAAATCCTTATCAGCCATCTTTCTGTTCATTGTTATACCACTTTAAAGAGAATACTGCATACCTGATGTTTAAGAATAAAGCTTGCACATTTTATATAAATGTCATATTGATATTAATATCCATTGCCACATTGTACTTATGTAGCTATTACCAGCATTTGTATAGCACTTTAAGGTGTGAGAAGTATTTTATACATATCTTTTAATTTGATCCTCATAACAAACCTGACAGGAAGGTATTATTATTGTCCCCATCTTATGGATAATGAGACTAAGGCAGATAGAATCATGACTGGCCCATGGTCACAAGGTCAGGAATCCTGGAAGTCTGAGCTAGGACTTGAATTTGAATATTCCTAACTCCAGGTCCAGTGTTTAATCTGCTATGCCACTCAGCAGCTTAAAATGTAAGACATGCTTTTTAATACATTATTCCATTAAATTCTCTAATACCTTCTAAAAGCAGTTATGATAAAATTACATAATCCCGAAATTGATAGGATTCAGAGGTTATATAGTCCAACTCAGACTTCAGCAAAAATGGCCTCTATAATGTACATAAGTGGTCACCTTTGATTGAGAGAATTCTAGTGAGAGGGAGCTCACTTTCTCTCAAGATAACTCATTCTATTTCTGGAGAGCTCTAATTTTAGGAAGATTTTCCATGTATCAAACCAGTCTTTTCTATATCTTCCACCCATTATTCCAAGCATTTCACTCTGAAACCAAGATAAGTTAAATCTAATAACCCCTCTTCTATGAAACATTTCTTCAAATATTTAAAGAATCTCTTTTTCTTCAGGTAAAATGTTCCTAATTATTTCAAACAGTCTTTACATGGTTATTTCTCTTTAAAGGACCTTCACATATGGCTTGCTTGCCTTTAAACATGTTCCAGTTTACCAATGGTCTTAAAATCCAGTGCTCAGAACTGAACATTATATTCAAGGTGTGACTTGATCAGAGCAGAGTTCAAAAGAACACCCCATCCTTCCTCAGGGATCCCATAACTCTCAGTGCAAGCTAAGACTGTATTAGATTTTTGGCCAATACATCACACTATCTTGTAATTATCACTTTCCCTATTTTATTCATGAATTAATAAAAATGTTAAGTGGCTTGTCCATAGTTGCAGAGGAAGTGGAAATACTTTAACCTATCTGGACCTCAGTTTTCTATATTAATCAAGAGGTTTAAACTGAATACTCTCTATAGCCAAAGGTTATATTGAAAACAAAACAATATGGCATCATAGGGAAAGAGAATTAAACTTTAAAGATAGGGCATCAACATATTATAAACATTATGGGCTTGACTTTTTCTACTACTAATTAATGAAGAGAAAAATTAATTTTCTTATCAATAAAAAATAATGTTACCAAACTCATTGGACCATGGTTCACAGGACCATGATTTTGAACTGTAAAGTACCTTCCAGATCATTTAATCCAATTCCATCACTATAAAGAGAAATAAATTGAGGCTTAAGATCTTGGCTCAAGTTACTTGGCTATACTTGCAAAAATACTAAATAGTTGGAAGGACAGATGAAAGCATTTGAGAGATAATTCACTTTTATGGGATTGGAAGACTAAACTAATTATCATTATTTTCCTTGTCAGTAGGTAAAAATGCCATCCCCAAAATGAGCTTCAAATAACATGGCCTGGTCTATTTCCTGGAAATTGTTAGCTAGTTCTTTGAAATGTTTACTATAGTCATTCCCATGCTATACTTTGCTTTCCTTTAAAGTAAAGGTAAGGGAATATATGAAGAAAAAAAATAGATTTCATTGTGATTCTTACTCTTTTTTTCTTTTTGGAGGGGGAAAGGCAGGGCAATTTGTGTTAAGTGACTTGCCCAAGGTCACACAGCTAGTAAGTGTTAAATGACTGAGGCTGGATTTGAACTCAGGTCCTCCTTACTCCAGGGCTGGTGCTCTATTCACTGAACCACATAGCTGCCCCCAGATTCTTATCCTTTCTTGGTCAATGATACATTTGAGAGACATGGAAAGGAAACCAAAGACTCCACACCCAGAGCTATATATTGCACTTTTTCTTTGATCAATGGAAATATTTTTCTAGTTTATCTAAATACTATATTTTTCAAATCTTGAGAAGGAACATTATTATTTTAGAAACTTCATTTTTTACAAGAAAACTTATCTTCATAATTAAATACCCCTCATCCTTCTGTATTTAGAAGGAACATTATTATTTTAGAAACTTCATTTTTTTACAAGAAAACTTATCTTCATAATTAAGTACCCCTCATCCTCCTGTATTTATTAATAAATTCCAGATCTTTGATGAATGCTTTAAAAATATTTGCAACTCAAAATAATTTTCCCTATATTTAGTGTAATGGAAACCTCAATCATCTAAAGCATATGTCATATCTCTGAGACATATATCTTTTTATCTATGTGTATATATCTATATTTTTCTAAGCTAAGAGATAATATTGCATTTTGGATATAAAGGTACAGCCTTGATTTAATCAAGAGCTGGATTCAAATCCCACCTCTGTCACTTCATAGCTATGTGTAGCTATGTTGCCTTGGAAAAAAGCAAGTCACTTGTCCTATCAGTGCCCCAACAAATACTAAAAATTTGTCACACTTGTGAAAATATAGGCATGCACACACCTATTTGTATATGTCCATGTCGTTATTGCTCAGTCATCTTTACTCATGTCTAAGTCATTGTGACCTTATTTGGGCTTTTTTTTCCAAAGGTACTAGAGTGATTTGACATTTCCTTCTTCAGCTCATTTTACATATGAGAAAATGGAGGCAGAGTTAAATGACTTGCCCAGAGTCATACAACTAGTTTCTGACACCTGCTTTGAATTCAGGAAGGAGTCTTCTTGACTCCAGAACTGGCATTCTATCCACTGTGCCACCTACCTGCCCCTGTGTATGCCCATACTTATACATATATACACTAAAATGTATGTATATACACATAAATATACACATGAACATATGCACACCTATGTATTAATATTCTTGAGTGGTTGTGAAGCTTGAAGACTTGATTCAGTTTCACTTGTGTCATTGAAGTCTACATTCCTTGTGATAGTCCCTGCAGACATAATCTGAGTTAGTAATGATAAAATACCTTGACCACATGTCTGCTTGCTACAAAATAATTTTAATGATGCTCAAGTACATTCATACTAGCAAACATTTTATGCAAAGCATTATCCAAATTTCCTAATACTCTGCACTTAAGGGTGAGTTGGAAGTCTCATTTTAATGGTAACATTAATTTACATTCCATTTGGACAATTAGACTGTATCAACATAACACAGCTTGTGGATATTAAAATTGCAATATGAATACAGGGTAATAAAACCCACAGCCATTTCCTTTGACATTTTTCCTCTGAAATTAAAGTTTTAATCAAAATCACATGAATTCAGCCTTCAAAATAGGAGGCTTTATGTGGATAATGATACTTTAATTTTGGAAGAGTAGGCTTCTTTTAAAATCTGCCTCAAATGTTTTCTATTAGTCTGACAGGGAAATGGTAATCTCCACTTTTCTGGGTTAGAATTAGTTTAATGCGGCTTGTTAGGGCAATCATTTTGTATTGTGAAGCCCAAACAAGTCATTATTCTGTCAGTTGTTTCTGGGGATGTATAAACTTAGCATTACAATCACATGAAAGAATTTTATTTGATCACTGCCTTTTCTTTGTATTACAACAAATAATACTCCTAGCTAGATCTTCTCTCTAAAGTTGTGTCAAAACATGGAATTCTAGAGTCTTTGATTGAAGAGATTTTAGGAGATTTTTAGCCCAATCTTTTCATTTTAAAGATGAACAAACTGAGGTCAGAGGAGGGGAAATCACTTTCCCGAGGTCACACAAATATTAAGAGAACTGCAGAAGTAGGATTCAATCCTGTTCTGATTCCAAATCTAATATTCCTTCAGTGACACCACCTTGCTCTCCATATTCATTCCACCATAAATTAGTTCATTTTTCCATAAAAGGAAAAAAATAGACTAATCTTTAGTCTACAAGAAATGATGAATGTCATTTGTTAGGAAAATTTCAGTATCTCACTCTAGATATTAGTTTAATAATGCTTGTTTCTGAAGACCTCAGGAGTGCTTCCTTAACTGCTCTATTTCAATTTCCTCATTTGCCAAACAGGAATAATAATATTTACAGTCCCTTGCATGGTCTGAGGATTTGGAGAGATGGGGAAAAGCTGCATCATTAAAGCCTTAATAAGAGCTACTATTGGGAATTTAGGTGGTACAGTGGATAGAGGGTCAGGCATTGAGTCAGGAAGACTCATCTTCATGAGCTCAAAGATGACTTACAACTTGTGTGAACCTGGGCAAGTAATTTAAACTATTTGCCTCAGTTTCTTTATCTGTAAAATAAGATGGAGAATGAAATGGAAAACCACTCCAGTATCTTTGCCACGAATACTCCAAATGGGGTCAAAGAGAGTCAGATATAACTGAAAAATGACTGAACAAAACAAGTGGTATATAACATATTGTTAAGGAGATATGTGGTCAAGAAAGGAAGATAGATAATGAAAACAAGGATTAATTGATCCAACACCCAGATATTACTTTGGTTCTTATATGATGTTAAAAGATTAAGAGGAAGATTTTTAGTACATTGGGTAGACATAACAGATTTATGGGAGGACATGCATTAGGGTCACATAGAATAAAAGGGCATGAAGAGGTTGTGATCTGCACTGTCAGTGTGTGTCCATGTGTAATGGCAAGCAAAGGAAAACTTAGAACCTTGTTTCAGTTATTTAAGTATTTAAACCTTAGAACCTTATTTGAGCCCTGCCTTGTGATTTGAAGATGGGAGGAACTTACTGACTCAACAAGAAGAGTGGAGCAGGAAGGAGAACCACCATATAAAAGGAGGAGCACAAGCTGGAACTCAGCAGAACTGAGAAGGAGAAAGCCTGCGGTGGCCAGCACTCTGTTTTTTCTGTCTGTGTTGATTTCACAGGCAGAAAGTGAATTGATGATGGTACCAGCAATGTGCATGAATGTTGCTGTGGTTCTGTTAAACTTTGTCTTCCCAGAAACATAAGCTGTGAATGGCTTGACGTGGAATGGTCACTGTGAGCTTCAATATGGATTGGGAACTGGACAAGGAGCTAGATGAGGAACTAAGAACTGCCTGCCTTTGAATCCAGGTGACAGTTGGGTGAATTCAGGCAAGAGCTGGCACCATGGAAGAGGAACCATGGAATTTGGGAGCCAGTCTTGAGCCAAGATAAAACGACCTCTCCTTGGGTACTTAGTGCTGGCTGACATAGGGGTGGGAGAATTTTGTACTTTGTACCTTGTACCCCTTAAGGGTGACTGAGTTAAGGATGATTAGAAGCTAGTCTACAATAAAGAAGAAAGAAGACTTTCTGACTGACTGAATTAAGACAATGTGACCAGGTGTGGGAGACCTTTGTCCTTTATATCCTGAATGATATCTTTTGTTTAAAACTATGTCACCACATTAGTGATAAAGTTGTTATATATCATTGTGAATGCTGTATTTTGGTTTCTGTTAATGCTTTGCTTTAGTTTATGGCTGAATAAATAGAGAGTCTATGCTATGTGATCAGAACCTTAAAGCTATTCACAGCAGCAGTTCTCTAGAAACCTGCGCATACTTGGCTTTATACCATATGAAATAACAGATCTATTATGATAGTATCTGTCCCAAGGGAATGATCAAATGAAATGTCATATACAAGCACTGCATATTAAGTAAATTCTGGTTATCAATAAGTTCTTCCCACTTGTCCCAGAAGTCTATTGCCAAGAGATTGTCATGTCATTATTGTTAGTTAACTCTTTTTCTGTGTGTATTACTAGTTCACTCATTTCCTTCCTTAAACAACCCTTTTGTACCCATTTCCTGTGAGACTTTCTGAACAAAGCCATTCCCACACAAAATTCACTCTCCATCATACCCATGACCCAAATCCTAGGAAGGTTCTGGGATCATTTTGTATATGAATATTTAAACTGAAATAAACTGAGGTTGCCTGTTTCATTTGACAATATCCATTGGTTGTTTTCCTGATGAACCAAGGAATAATTAATAAAAGGAGAACATGGAATTTAAAAACTAGAAAAAACAGTCTAGTATAACTCCCTTCTTATTTTATACATGAAAAAACTGACTTTCTCAAGTTCACACATGTAGAACCCAAAGGAAAACACAAACTCAGGTCCTCTGATTCCATCTTGGACTGTCTACAGATATACAAATTACTACCTATTTGACTTGTGATCAATTTTTTCGTCTGAAACATGAGGCCTTTAGACTAATTGATCTCAAAGACCCATCCAAGTTCTGAATCTACAAATGATGAAGTGGTTGAGAAGAACCTTGAGAAGAACCCACTAAGTTACTTCAGCTTCCATAAAGATGATTTAATTTAGACACTTGGAGTCTCCCTAGGCTTTGATGGTATGCATAGTATAATGGTTAGGAAATTGAATAGTCATCTTAAATGTCATCACCACTTCTATAATCATCCTGCATGGTTGGATTGTTAGAAACTTATTGAAATGTTAAAGAGACACAGAGGTAACACAGACTGAATATTAATTTTATTGTTGTTGTTGTTGTGTGTGTGCGTTAAATGTTTCTCTTTTTGGTATGAGAAAAATTATTCAGATATATATTTTAGGAAAATAGCAAATTACCCACAGATCATGAATTAGTTGCAATTATATTTCATTCCAAAGTAGATCCATATATCCAAGTTTAAAAATCTTTGTGTAGAACCTATGTTTCCAATTCCTTGCTACCTACTCCTTCTTCAGACAATTACTATTGAACTTTTCTTTACCTCATTGTATCAAAACTTCTCTCTCACAGGTCACCAATGAGTTTCTATTCATCAAATTCCATGTTTGTTTGTTTGTTTTTTTCAAACTTGTTCTCCTTGACCTTGGTACAGTTCTGGATACTAATGATCACCTCTCCTTTCTAGATAATCTTTCCTCCCATGGATTCTGATACCATATTTTCTTCTTCATTTCCAACCTCTAACTGTTTTTTTTTTCTGTCTCCTGTGCTGGCTTCCTCAAATCCTTAAGACAGGTTTTACCCAAGACTCTCTGCTCAGTTTTACTTTCTCTTTGGTAGTCTCATTTGTTGCCATGGCTTTAAACACAAAGATGATTCTCAAGCTCTGAATTAACTACAAAACTACAACTCCACATTTTCAACTATTTTAGGATATCTCTACAAAGATGTCTGACCAGTACTTCCAATTCAACATATTCATTAATGAGTTTTACCTCGCCCCATCTACCCTCCCCCCAAAAAAATTATCTTCATAACTTTTTTTTTCTGTCCATGGTGCAATGATTTACCAAGTCCCCCGTGTTTGAAATTTTGGTGTTATCTTTAACATTTCCCACCCCTCATCAAATATCTAATGAGTTATAAAACCCTGTTAATCTTATCTTGTTTGCTTATTGTATCTTGTATTCCTTGATGATCCATTTTCCATGTTTCCATGCCTTCTTCAGAACAATCTGATCATCTGAAAGCTCATCACCTTGCAGATGGATTTAGTATCTCATAATCAACATCTTCTCAACTCCCTCAATTGCCTCTCCCCTCTTATTGGAGGGCTTTAAGGTGGATCACCAAGACTCAGTGACATTGGTATATCTGCAAATGAATTATTTACATTTTCTTGTTGGTTTAACCTTATTAAATTGGCTTCCTGCTGACTGCTCAAAATATTTCTATTACCTACAGAAAATCCATTTCTAGACAGTTAACATATTACTATTCTTAGGTTTTCATTAGAAACAACGTCTAAAGGTTAACTCTCCAGGGACTTTATGGAGAGTGAAAAAAATGGACCATACATAGTTTTTTGTTTATCTCTTTCATTCCTTACTTTGCTTTGGGGCCAAGTATCTCACTAGCAAAGTCTTTCAGCCTTATTAAGTTCTACCATTCCTGTACTTTCTGCTAAAACCAAACTGTACTACTTTTAGTAGATCTCTTTTAAAGAAACAGTATAAATAACAGGGAAGGAGCATCCATTTGATGAAGCAAGGATACATGTAGATGTTTCACAACCTAAGCATTGTTGTTAAAGAGAGCCCTCTAGTTTCATATCCATATTTTCCCCCATCTGTATCATTAGAATAGAAAGTTTTTTTTAATCTGCAAATAATGAGTGAGCACATGCTAACTGTAAGGCTCTCTGGACTATATAAGATTGGACAGGGGCAACAGTGAGTAGAGCATTGGTCCTGGAATCAGGAGGATCGATTTCAAATCCAGCCTCAGATACTTGACACATTTACTAGCTGTGCTTGGGCAAGTTACTTAACCCCAATTGCCTTGCCTTCCCCCCTCAAAAAAAAATAAAGAATTAGACATATGATGGTCCCTGTTCTTCCAGAGCTTATTATCTGTGGTTGTAAAAATGTGAATTTAATTTGGGAAGATTTAAATTTTATAATATATACATGCATATTCATAGATTTATATGTTGTGTCATGACTGAAGAAACCCAATCAACTCTCAAATTACTGAGCTCCCAATAAATATTTCCATCTTTGTTTGACTAAACCACTGGACCACCCCAGTACCATTTTCACTTATTGATCAATTTTTGTTGTCCTGTAGAACTATTACATAATTGAGGGTCCATCTATAGTCCACAATCCTCACAACATAATCTGACCAACATCATTTCACTGGCTAGACAATCTCCAATAACACTGTTACACCTCAGTAGATATCAATCAATCACTCAATCAATGATGAAGCATTTGTTTGCTTTTTCCTACTTTCTAGGCACTATGCTAGTTTCTGATATACAAATAAAGTTTAAAAAAATCCCTCCTCACAAGTACATTACATTCTAATAGGAGAGGCAATAAGGATATATATAAGTATAAACACATATGTGGAGATACATGTATGTGTGTATGTATGGATGTGTATAAAGATTTTAAAAGTAAGTTAAATACAAGGTTGTTAAATATAAAGTATCTGGAGAGGGGAGGGACCAAGAAATTGATGGAATCATGAAAATCTTGATGTAGAATGTGGTGATAAAGCTGATTCTTAGTATTCTAATTTATTTAATTTATACCATATATTGTTTTGATATATCCTAATTATTCCTCTCCAAAATGTTGAGATATGATTTGATATTAGCATTTTGATTCTTCAGAAAAGGAAACATACCCAATATATTGCTTACCAGGTAAAATGTTTAATTACACTTGAATAGGCAACATAATCTAGTTGAATGTACAGTGGAATGTATTTCAGAGGTGCTGAATTTTAGTCTGCTCTCTGCTACTTTCTGTATGTCCCTGTAAAAGTTATTTAACCTCTACAAACCTCATTTTCCTTATCTGGAAAATGAAGAACTTAGATTATATGACTTTTGAGGTACACCACAACTCTATGAACATGAATAAATATTCCTATAAGATGTCATTTACATTTCTATTCAGTATTTTAAGCTCTTTATATTTTCTTTAATTAGAGATATTAGAGAATATAAAATAATTTCTCTGAAAAGAAGTCTGTAAATTATTTGAAATCCAGTCATTAATGAGTTGCATAAGTGTAACCACTTATTGACCTTTTTTGATGGACTTTCAAACTGTCTTTCAGAAAAAAAAGATTAGTCAATTCAGCAATTGAATATGCAATAAATAAGTTCCTGTCTACTATGTACAAAGAATCACATTATGTCTCAGTTGTAAAATGGAATAGTCAATACTATGGTTTACTATGATTGAAAAAGTTAGGTTTTAGAATGGTTTTAACCATATGGGGTAGACACTAAAAGAGAATTTATTGTATTTCTGTGGATTTGCATCTGGATGACAAACATGTAAATGGAAGAATTAAAACAACAACAACAACAACAGTAACTTATCCTTTCCCAAAGTGCCTAGTTGCCTGTTTTTCCATTAGTGGCAGCACACACTGTTGCTGCAGTTTTTGATTTACAGCCTCAAATAGGCTTTGAAAAATATAATAGAACATCTTTAATTAAATCCCCCAAACTCACATTCAGGGATAAATAATAATCCATCAGCTATTTCACTCTCTAACAGTACCCTAGAGAACTTGACAGTCTTAATCACTTCAGCCATTTATACCTTCATTTTAGCTTTATTTCAGTGAAGCCGTTTAGCAGAGTTTATCTAAATGACTGTATCTTTTTTTTTCTTATCACACGTCTGAAGCAGTAACACAGAAACTAATTTCAGGTGCAAAATAGAATATCTCAGAAGCACAGACTTCAGTAGCACAGGCGCATGGGAATGAAAAGTTACCTGCTGTCACTAGCGGATATTTGTCTCTGTAATGAGAGTAGGCCATCAGGAACAGTGGTTATAATAAAATCGGTGGCTATTGCAGAATTCTAGCACTTGGAAAGGATGTATACATCTCTTCACTCACTGGCATTCTCTGGTCTCTGGAAGAAAGCACTTTCTCACTAAAGTACATGGAGGAAAGGGAAGGCATTCTCCTCAATAGTAATAAGCACTCTTGATGTTGCTAAATGGATAGGAAAACCCCATGGCACACAGCAGAGTGTTGCTGCTGAAGCAATTATAACATCTATAATAATCATCATAAATATGGCATAGATTTAGAAAGTTTCAATGGGAAGCTAATAGCTTCCACTACACTTAATAATTTCTGTTTTTGATATAAATATTTTTTTAAATATCAAAACCAACAGCTGAATTTTTTTTAATGTTGGCAAAGTTACATTTTTCTCTTCCAATCATAAATTATTCCAATGTGACCAAATTGAAATTTTTAGTTGAAAACTTTAATTTATGATACCTCCATAAGGAGATGTCTATGGAACTAGATCATTTTCATAAAATTCCAGACTTAGAAAAGGTTTTCAAACACAAGCAGATAGATGATCTCATTCACGTGTGCATGACCTCGAATTGCAGAGATCACAGCCCACCCAAGTTTATTCTCCCCTTATGTCTTTTATCCTTGTTTTCCTAATAATTTCTTTCCAGAGTATCCATGAAACTTACTGATGATTTTTAACACATTCTCTTGACTTTAAGGGGATGCCAATAGAGCATGGAGTTGTACATCATTTGTCTCTTGACATTGCTATGTGACTGACCTTTTTTTCTGTTTATACATTTCTCTTATGACAACACTTTCTACAACGTCTCTGAAGTAAGTTGTTTCAAGTATGTTGAAGCCTACTCATGGTACTCCTTGGGGAAACCAGAGCTGGTTCTACAGATTGAATAGAATTCCATCACTCACAGATGGACCACATAATAGTAGTAATATTTATGGTAAAAATTTGAGCCTTCATATCATGAAGAAATTCAAGGTCTCTAAAAAAGTACAGAATTTCCAAATGTAATATGGCTTCACCACCTCCTGTTCACCTATGAGTCTGACTCGTTTTCCATTTATAAAATCTCTACCAAATCTTTTTACTAATATTGAATGATTTCTAGGAGTTGATTTAATGTAAAGCCAATCATGAGCAGCTCTCCTGAGGACTTCTGCTGTGAATAAATTTCAGAGTCTAATCACATGGTATGATTAACTTTCTATTCAGCAATAAAATAAAGCATAATATTTAAGAAATTAAAGCATAAAATTCATAACAACATAGGAAATTATTACTAAAGTGGCCACATAGTCTTGAACAAAATATACAATTCAGTATATCTTATAGACATCTTTAAGGAGTAGCAGAAAATACTAACACCATATTCCCCTGGGTCACACTAAGTTACAATCTCCTCAGTCAATACAGAGTATTCAAGCAAAGTCCTCTTTCATCCTGATGAGAGGCTGGCTTCCAAACATCCATAACCCAATCATCCTTAAGGGGTAGCAGAAAGTACAAACATCATCCACCCCTAGGTCATCAGGCAATACCGCATATCCAAGTACAATCCTCCTTCATCTTATCTTGAGGCTGATTTCCAAACCCCAGGGCTTCTACTCTATGGGCTAATCACTCACAGCTCTTGCCTGGATTCACACATAGCAGGTCTCTGCTCCTGTTCCATATCTCAACCCACAGGGACTGCTCCACTCCAACCTCTTTGCAGCTTTGGTTTCTAGGAAAACAAAGCTTAATAGGGCTACAACATTTACACTCATTATCAGCACCATTGTCTCAATTCACTTTCTCTCTGAGAAACTAATACAGAACAACAGACAGGGCTTCTGTCTGAGAAGTCAACACAGAACTACAGACAGCACTTCTGTCTGAGAATGTAACAAAAAACAACAGGCAGAGCACCAACATCACAAACATTCTGTCTCTCAGTTCTGCCTGCTTTCAGCTGTGTTCCTGCTTTTCTCTGCTCCTTCCTGTTCCACCCTTTTGGAAAGCTCCTCCCACCATGGTTTCCCATGTGACTACTTTCAGTCTATTAAGGAAAAGGGGAGATTTTCAAATTCCATTAGGTGTATTAAGGGCAGTACAACATATAATGTTTCCAATCAAAGGCTCTTGATACAATCAAAGGCAAGGCTCAAAGGCACTTGATTAGCTAAAATGCAATCCAGAAAAAAAAACATCAAAAATCCTATTTCACTTACCATTATAATAAACTCTAAAATTATAGTCAACATAACAGATATTCATCCATTTTATTGATTCTGTGTGGATAGTTAGACTAAACACATTAAAATGATCATGAATTCCTCTTGGCAGGTTCTGAAATTACTCTAAATGAAATTCACAATCATCTTCTCTCATCTTCACATATTGTATAAGATAAGAAAGCTGAGGTCCTCAGAAATTACATAATTTGCCTATTGCCACACAGATTATAAGTGGCAAAGTGGTTGAGCTGAGATTTCATTCTAAGTCCATTGCTGTTTGTTTGTTGCTGTTAATGTTTTCCTCTGTACACCATCTTCCTAAGCACCTGTGAAAATACTTTGGTGAAGGATTAATTTGTTTCTTGGATCTAGGCCACTTTGAGGTAATGCATAGAGGAAGCAAAATTTCCTGCGACTTATTGGTCCATGCTGTTGAATTCTTAGATACACTGTTTCCATCTGTACAAACTCCATTTTCATTCTGTGATAATTTGCCTCCCTGGCCATAGCTAATGCCTTTGAAGACAGGAACATGGGGCATTTCCATTTCCTTCATGAAAGCTTTGTTGAATCTCCTGGCTGCCTTTTGTATCTCTAGGCCACTAAATGCTATTCCTCAGCATGCCAACAAATTGCCTCATTCCACTTGCCTGTGCAGCAATCTGCTTCATGAAAATGAGCCTGATTTCATGGAGCAGGGGGAAAAACCTGCATTCTATTTGTAGACACCCAGTGCTGAGCATCTAGTTTCTGCCTCCAACTTCTGCCATGCCACATATCTTGGGGAAATGGGCACAATTATTTCCACTTTCCAAAAACATGGGCTTGAGTATTCTTACCTTCTATAGCTCACAAAGATGCCATTGCTGAGCATAGTTCAAATCCACACTGCCCTCTCTGCCTGTAGTAGCCATCCTATGGTCACTCCTCCTTACAACCTGCTGTTCCAGGGTCTTTCCTTCCACATAATTTTTTTTTTGCCAAAGTTCAAGGTCTCTTGCAAGGGCCATTGTACCATAACCAAATTTGCCCAATAGGCCAGAATTCTTAACTTAAAGCTCTATCAGGAGTGGGCAACCTGTAGCCTCTAGGTCACATGTAGTCCTCTAGGTCCTCAAGTGTGGTGCTTTTACTGAATCCAAATTTCACAGAACAGATCTTTTTGTCTGAGATTTGTTCCACCTTTCTTATATTTAAGTAATAGCCAGAAGTCCACCGATTTCAGAAGTTTAGTAAGGTTGATAATCCAAGAATACTGTTTTCTTTGCTGTTTTAATTATAAGTGATTTTGCTTTCCCTTCAACAAACTTATATTAAGTGCTTACTTTCTGCAAGAATTTATGCTAAATAGTAGAGACTGAAAAAAAAAACTAAAATAAAGTGTCCAGTCCTTGAATTTAAGGAGATTAAATCTAATAAGATGTGTCCACAAATGAGATTATTAGAAAAATAAAATGACATAGAGCCAAGTGCCCTTAAAGAGTTGAAGTGGGAAGATATCGTTTTCTTATGGCAAGAACAAGGAAGACTTCATAGAGAAACTGTCAACCAAACAAAGCCTTAAGGAAAGGGTGGGACTTAATAGATAAAAATAGAATGGGGGAAATTATCTTCTAAATAAAACAGGCAACATGAGCAAAAACCTGGGTGTTTATTACAATCACTTGTAAACCACTTGTCCCACAGTGAAATGCAAAATGATTTTAAAGAGCTTATCCTATTTTTCTACCTCATCAATTATTCCATGTTAAGAAATTATTAATCAGTTAGAGTAAGCAGAAGTCACAAAATCCATATTTCCAGTGATTCCCCACTAGTTTTCACAAAGTTTTGATCTTTGTTCATGTTCTATGCTATAGCAACCTGCTTCTTTCAGAGGAAAGGATAAATGTAGAGGATTTGTGAAATTATTGTGGGCCTAATACTTAGGAAAATACTACCTATTTCTCTTTTAGCTACTAGATCTGAAACAATGTTGTATGTACTACTTCAACATATTTTAGTGTTTAGTTAACATTAATGGTCATGCTAAAATTATAGCTACTGGCCTACATTTCTTTTCCTGTACTCTCGTTTAAGGATGTGGTATATTTACATTTATCTACATACATATCTATATCTATAAATATAGATATAGATAGATGTATAAATAATGTGTGTTCACTCATAATGTAGACTTTTGAGAGTAACTTATTTATTTACACAAATTGCTTAATGACTATTACTAGAAATTTTAATATTGGGGTGGCGAGGTGGCTCAGCAAGTAAGAGCACTGGCTCCATTGTTGGGATGACCTGGATCAAATCCTGGGCTCAGATACTCAGCACCACACCTAGAAAAAACTGGCCGTGTAACCTTGAGCAAGTTACTTAACCCCTATTGCTTAAAAAAATTTCTTTTCAATTTTCAGTTAAAATAAAATTATAGTCTAATACCACATTAAAATATTCTGTGAAAACCATGATGACCCATTCAATGACTCATTCTTTATAGACAAACTTCACTTTCAGTTGAAAGGAGGAGTGCCTTGGCATGTACGACACCAACTACATATGCTTGAAAGAGTTTACAAAATTCACACTTATTCAAAATATTTATAACATTTATATTTCATTTACAAAGAAACCACTTTTATGCTATAGACATTTATATGGATTGTTTTTAGTATGATATTCCACAGATAATATTGCAGTTACTGTGCAGTAGAAAAATATACAGCTAACAGAATCATTGACTCATAGCTAAAGAATTAGAGGGGACCCAAGAGGCCATCTAGACAAGTTTTCTCATTTTACAGATGAGAAAACTGAAGCCCAGTTGTGGTTAAGACACTTGCCCAAACAACATTTCTCATTGCTGTGAGTAGTACAGATGTGTTCCAAGTATGCATTCATAGGATTGCAACTGCGGTTTTCCAAAGGAACAGCTAAAATGGGAATAAATATTGATTAAAAAATATTTCTTGAGCAATCAATGAAAACTAATGTGGGGTAGGTAAAAGCTGTCGATTTGTGGCAGATTCCTTTTTGAAAGTGACTTATGATCTACTTGAGGTGTCAAATATAGAGTTACACATTGGTATCTATAGGACAGACTCTACTCTTTTCATAGTCTCATTTAAGCAAGGTGAATAGTTATGAACCAGGGACCAGAAGTGTCCAAATTTTCTCTCAAAAAATATTCAGTAGGAGGGTCCTTCATGTCTTAATTTGAAACCAATTCACTGAAGTCAATAAGCTTTTTGTTTGTAATTCTAATTCCCTTGAATTCAACAAACATTAAGTTTCCTCTTTGTGCAAAGCACTATACTAAGCTCTAGGTATAAAAACACAAAGAGAAAATAGTTATTTAATACTATTACCAGTAAAACTGAAGTAGGAGAGCACTAATTAATGGGGAAATCTAGGAAGTCTTCATGAAACCATCTGTATTTGAACTGAGCTTTGATGGAATGCAAGGAATCTAAGAAGTGAGGAGGAGGAGAGAGCACATAGCAGCCATTGAGGATAGCTTAAAAGAATGCACAAAGGTAGTACTTGGGGATGGAGTGAATTTGTGGAATAATTTATACTTCAGTTCAGCCAAATCACAGAGTTTGGAAAGAGGAACAATAAGAAACAAAGCTAGAAAAATCGGTAGATTATAAAAGATAATACACTTACTAGCTGCTAGGAACTCTGTTAAGTATCTGGGATAAAGATAAAAGAAAGATAATATAGTCTGCCCTCTTGGAGTTTACTTTCTAATGGAAGGAGACAACACATCACATTAATGAAAGAAGGAATCATGGTTCCTTGTGGTGTCATGGTTTGGAAATGACTAAGAGCCAGGCTATGTGATATATTAAGGCTGGGGTTGGTGGATTGCTGGAGCTCAGGAATATAGAACTTGAGGACAAAAAGACTAACTCTGGCACTAATATGGTTAGCATGTGTGAGTAAGGAGTTCCATGCCAATTAGAGGTGATATCAGACTGGGAGTGGCTGTTGTACTTCCAGCCTGTTTGAGATAGGGACACCAAGGAAGGAGGGAAGGAAAGAAAGAAAGAAGAAAGGAGGAAAATGGCTAGGAGGTGAGGGGAGTCTGATTCTAAATAAAATAAAGTTAAAGGTCACCTTTTAGAGTGCAGGGTATTTGCAAAGGGAAATCAAAGTTTATTTGATGATCAGGGAATAAGAACCAATGATAAACAGCAGGAGCCATGGTTTGAAAGTGGTCAGAAACAGGTATATAGGCCTGGTTTTAGACAAGATATAGAGGGGCAGTTCACCTACCAGAGAGGAAAAGCACAAAATAAAACAAACTAAAAAAATAAAAAAAAAACAATAATGTTTATCTGGCTCCCATCCTAGAAAATATCAGAAACAGCAAATAAGAGTGTGAAGAGGTAGAGGAAATAGCCAGGCATAAAGTGTCCAAATAATACTTTGTATGTCAATAAAGTATTAACTGATTCCCAGAACTAGAAATGATTATTTTAATGGATCTCCTTTAGTCAACAAGAATTTATTAAGCATCCACTGCCTGTCTTTGTTATTATCCTCTTAATGCATTCTTCAGAGTTATTGATAGCTATTATGTTCTGTGTACTAATATATGTATATGGGTCTTTTCCACTCACAACCCCAGACTACAAACTCCGTAATGGCCGGGACCATGTCTTAATTAACACTGCCAAAAATGTTCATTGGTAAAGCTGTAAATTGGTATAAACATTCTCAAAACAATTAAGAATTATTCAAGAAAAATTACTCTAAATTGCACTTTATTTTCACTTTAACAAAGAGATCCTAGTACTAGAATTATGTCCCAAGGAAGTTATGAATAGAAAGAAAGGACCCATGTGAATGAAAATAAAATGTTCTTAGTGGTTCGTCTGCTATGATAAAAAGCTGAAAATAAATTATAGGATAATAGTTTTGAAGTGGTTGAATAAAATTGAGTATATGAATATGAAAGAATATTACTGTAAAGAATTGAATATGCATATTACCTTAATTCTGATTATTTAGTTCTGTATCCATCCTTTTTGTGAAAGTAGATTTTATTGATAACTTTTATGTTTATATTGTTTATATTTCCCTGCTTCCCCTTTTCAGTGAGACATTCCCTATTAAAAAAATTCAAAATGAGAAATAGAAAAAAATCAGTAAAAGTAACACATAGAAAAAAAAAAGGAGGGGGCGGAGCCAAGATGGCAGAGTACAAGCACAACCCTCCCGCGGCTCTGGCTTCCACCCTTCCCAATCCATGTAAAAAGGGGACTCTAAACAAACTTTGGAGCTGCAGGACCCACAAAATGACACAGAGAAGCTAACCTCCCGCTGAGAACAGCCCGGCAGGCTGGCAGGAATCAACCAGCTCAACGCTCTGGGAGCCGAGCCCAGCACCACACCGAGGCTTTAGCCCCAGGGCAGGCCTGACCAGCCGCCTGCCAGAGGGACTCCAGATCAGCAGCAGCTGTGGCCGTTGCCAGATTTATCAACACATAGATGCGAAGGACAAGGTGAGAGGCCAGTGCAGTCTGGACTTTGGGACCCAGTAAGTGGGAGTGCATGGCTTTTACTCCCGGGGCAAGAAACCGCTGAGAGGCCAGCACAGCCTGCCAGCACCACGTGGCGGCTTCAGCTCCTGGCCTGCAGAGTGTAGGGGGACCAAGCACCAGTCTGAGGGGTAATCGCTCTTGCTTTAACCTGCTTGGATCTGGATTGCAGTCTAGGGTGGAGGTCCTAGGGTGTGTGTCCAGCTTGCCAGAGTTTGTGGAGACCTCAGAGAGGGCACCCATCTAATACCTCAGCAGCTGAGAAAACCCCAGTGTTTGGGACGAAAACTCCCCTGCCTGGTAGCAGAGTCCTACTGTGGCAAAAAGCCCAAAAGTCAAATCATTGAGTAGCAAAATGAGCAGGCAAAGAAAACAAAGCAGACAGAAGATTCCAACATTACACTCCTATTTTGGGGATAAGAAGGAGCAAGGCATGGAACAGGAGGAAATCAGTGAAGTCAGAACTCCTGCATCAAAAGCTTCTAAGGAAAATACAAGCTGGTTACAGGCCATAGAGGACCTTAAGAAGCAGATAAGAGAAGTGGAGGAAAAATTCGGAAGAGAAATGAGAACAATGCAAGAAAATTATGAAATGAGAGTCAACAGCCTGACTGAAGAAAATAATACCTTAAAAAACAGACTGACTCAAATGGCAAAGGAGGCTCAAAAAGGCAATGAGGAGAAGAATGACTTAAAAAGTTGAATTTGCCAGATGGAAAAAGAATCTCAAAAGCTCACTGAGGAGAATCATTGCTTCAGAATTAGATTGGAGCAAATGGCAGCTAATGACTTTATGAGAAATCAAGATGCTGTTAAACAGATCCAAACAAATGAAAGAATAGAAGGCAATGTGAAGTATCTCATGGGAAAAACCACTGACCTAGAAAATAGATCCAGGAGAGATAATTTAAAAATTATTGGACTGCCTGAGAGCCATTACCAAAGTAAGAGCCTGGAAAGCATCCCATCCTCCAGGAAGTTCTCAAAGAAAACTGCCCTGATGTTTTAGAACGAGAGGGCAAAATAGAGGTTGAAAGAATCCACCGATCACCTCCTGAAAAAGATCCTAAAAAGAAAACTCCTAGGAATATTATAGCCAGGTTCCGGAATTCGCAGATTAAGGAGAGAATATTACAAGCAGCCAGGAAGAAACAATTTGAATATTGTGGAAACACAATCAGGTTAACCCAGGATCTGGCAGCTTCTACACTGAGGGATCGAAGGGCCTGGAATGTGATATTCCGGAAGTCAAGGGAGCTGGGATTAAAACCAAGAGTCACCTACCCAGCAAAACTGAGTATCATGTTTCAGGGGAAAATATGGTCATTCAGTGGAATACAGGACTTTCAAGCATTCTTGCTGAAAAAAAACAGAGTTGAATAGAAAATTTGACATTCAGATACAAGAAGCAAGAGAAGCA
>NW_027185799.1:21872387-21893447 GCF_028583685.1 Petaurus breviceps papuanus
GTTGAAGGGATTAGAAATATGTGTGTGTGTATATATATATATATATGCATATGTATATATATATGTATGTGTGTATATATATGTCTTTATATGAGGGTATGCGGGCATATGAATACATATGTGAATGTATGTATGTTTACAGGTATACATAGAAAGAGGGCACGGGACCAATTTAACAGGAAGGGATGATACTTAAAAGGTGAAATTAAGAGGTGAGAGGAATATAATGAGAGGAGATGGGAAGAGACAGAGTGGGGCAAACTATCTCATACAGAAGAGGCAAGGGAAAATGGTTAAAATGGAGGGGATAGGAAGGCAAAAGGGAATGGGTCAACCTTATTCCTATTGAATCTGGCTTGAGGAGGGAGGGAAATACACACTAAAAAGGGGATCTCACCCTCCAGGAGAATGGGGGGGAAGGGGACGTGAGGGGGGATGATGGAAGGGAGGGCAGGAGGGGGGGGAGGGAAGTTGGAAGCACCCACTTCTGAAAAGGGACAGGATCAAAGTAGAGAATAGAACAAGTGGGAGGTGGGATAGGAGGGAGGGAAATATAGTCTGTCTTTTACAATACATCTACTATGTTATTGTTTTGCATTAGCCGCACATGTACAACCTATACTGAACTGCTTGTCTCCCCAATGGGGGTGGGTGGCAGGGGGGGGAAGGGAATGAATCTGGAATTGAAAGTTTTAAAATCAAATATTCAAGTATATATATATGTGTGTGTGTGTGTGTGTATGTGTGTGTGTATACTATTATTAATACCATCTTACATGTTATTAAGAAAAAAAAAAGATATACAGGCACTGAGGCATAGAGATCCACTGGAAAAGTTGAAACGGGTATGGGAGAAAATATGGGAGAGAGCAGATTGGAGGTGGGGATATCATGTGGGACTGCTGTTTTGGGGGGATGGGTGGGGAAAAACAGGGAGAAAATATGTAACTCAAAATCTGGCGGAAATGAATGATGTAAATCAGAAGTTAATAAAGCATTTAAAAAAATAATAATAATAAAAAAAGAAAAAAATCGAAATTACACTCCATGTTACACACCCATTGACTCCCATTTCAGAAAAGGGAACGGGAGATGCATCTTCTAATGTCTTTTCTTTGGAAACAAGCTTGGTCATTATATTTTGACAGAGTTCAATTTCAATTGTTTTATGGTTGTGGTACCATCTATTTCTATTGTTGCATTCACAGTGTATATTGTTTTCATATTTCTGCTTACTTCACTTTTTATCAATTTATGTGAATCTTTGTAAAGCCAATCACAAGCAGTTCTCCTGAGGACTGCTACTGTGAATAATTTTTTTTTTTAATAATTCTTTTCTTTTGAAGGAGGAAGGCAAGGCAATTGGGGTTAAGTGACTTGCCCAAGGTCATACAGCTAATAAGTGTGTCAAGTGTATGAAGCTGGATTTGAATTCAGATCCTTCTGACTTCAGGCCAGTGCTCTATTCACTGTGTCACTTAGCTGTCCTGCTGTGAATAACTTTAAGGAGCTAATAACATAGTATAATGAACTCTGTTTATTCAAAAATAAACTAAAGCAAAAGATTCAAGAAACTAAAGCACAACATTAACAGCAATATAACATAGCAATTTATTACTAAGGTGGCCACATAGTCTTAAAACATATCATTCAGTAAATCACAATCTCCTCAATCAATGTAAAGTACTCATCTAAATTCTTCTTTCATCTTGATTGGAGGCTGGCTTCCAATCATCCTAAAGCCAATCATTCTAAAGGGGTAATCATCCTCAAACTAATCATCCTTAAGGGGTAGTGTACAAAGACCATCCACCCCAATGTCATAATAATTTACAATATTATCAGTCACTACTGAGTACCCAAGTTAAGTCTCCTTTCATCTTAACTTGAGGCTGACTTCCAAACCCCATAGCTCCTCTTCCATGCTTGCAGCTCTTGCCTGGACTCACAAGTAGGAAGCTTTCCACTCTTGTTTCACACCTCAGCTTATGGGGACAGCTCTTAGTAGTATCTGTTTCTAGGAAGACAAAGCTTAACAGAACCACTACAATATTTATATACATTGCTGGCACTATCATCTCAATTCATTTTCTCTCTGACAAAGTAACAAACCAACAGACAAAGCTTCTGTCTCAGAAATCAAACACAAATCAACAGTAAAGTCCCAGGACTTGGGGGTTCAGCAGTAAAGCCCTCTTTCAGGACTTCTGTAAAAAGCAGTAAAGTCCTCTTTCAGGATTTCTATAAACCGCAGTAAAGTCTTCTTTCAGGGCTTCTGGATCATCAGGAAAGTCCTATTCCAGGGCTTCTGGATCATCAGAAAAGTCATCTTTCAGGACTTCTGTCCAAAAATAACAGACAAGGCTTTTGTCTGACAGACCAACAGAGTGTTACAGGGTGCCAAATCACAAGCGTACTTTCTCTCAGTCCTGTTGGTCCCAACTCATGCTCAAACTTTTATCTGCTCTTCTCCTTCCTGTTCCACTCTTTCAGCAAATTCCTCCTGCCATGGGCTCCATGTGATGGCATTAGGTCTATTAAGGGCAGCAAAGGTCTCCAAACTCTCTTAGGCCTTTTAAGAGCAACAAAATGTATTCTGTTTCCAACAAAAACTTGACACAATCAAAGGAGAGACTCAGAGGTACTTGAATAGCTGAAACTAGGAGCAAAGTACTACTTTGCTTGCCATTATAGTCTTTCCATCCTCCTCTTCATTAATCAAGTTCTTTAATATTTTTATAGCACAAAAACATTTCATTACGTTCATGTACCACAATTTGTATAGCCATACTGATTGATAGCCTATACACACACATGTTACAAGCCTTCTTAAGTTTCTCTGAACTATCTATATTCTTCACTTCTTAGATTCATTATTTAATCTGGTCACATGCTACAATTTAAGACATTCCCTCAATCAGTGGGTACCTCTTTGTTTTCAGTTTTGTTTTATTTTCTACTACAAAAGTTATTTGTAGAAAGATAAGTATAAGAATTCTATGATACAGTAAGATGCAGTGTATTGGAAAGAAATTTGCATTTGGAATCAGAGGTCCTGGATTTGAATGTTGCTCTTACTGCTTACTACCTACATAACTAGAAGAATTCACCTTACATCTGGAAGCTTCCATTTCTCTTATCTAAAATGAAGACTGTAGACTACATAAGGTCCCTTCTGGTTCTAGATTAACGATCCTATAAAATGTGGAGGAATAAATATGTTCAAGGTGGGTGGGATGTTGTGTCAAATTTGGTAGTTATTGGTTAGTTGTGTCCAATTCTTCATGACCACATTTGGGGTTTTCTTGGCAAAGATACTGGAGTGAATTGCCATTTCTTTATCCACTTCATTTTACAGATGAGGAAACTGAGACAAACAGCATTCAGTAACTTGCCCAAAGTCACACAGTTCCTACATAATTGAACGCAGATCCTCCTTATTCCAGAAACCAGCACTATCTCCACTGTGCCACCCAAGCTGTCCCACATTGTCATATTTAAAAAGGCATTGTTTTGTGTGTAAACTAAGCTATAAATATTTCCTTACAGGAGTCAATATTTTTTAGAAATCTTAATGCCTTACAAGGCTAAACTTAATTTTCTAATTTTTTCCCCTAACTTGGGAAACCTCTAATTCTTTGATATGGTCTGCAAATGAGCTATTGCTTTCATTCTATTTCATGTCTTCAACTTTGCTCTTTCTGCCCTTTGATGGAGGTACTAATTAAAAGGATAATGGTGTGGGTGTAAGAGGGCAAAGCAATAAAGAGAAGGAGAAGTAAGAAATATGATTTATTGACAACATGGAAAAAACAACCCAGGACATTTAAAGTCAGCTATTTATTTGGTGTTTAAAATATGAGGGAAGGAAATATTTTTTTCCTCATTTTCTCTACTTTACAAATTCAAGAAATGAAGAAGGAATGAATTAGGAGGGTTAATGACATTTTTATCTGTATTCATCTCCGTAACATGTTGAGTGGCATT
Source organism: Petaurus breviceps papuanus (assembly GCF_028583685.1). NCBI lineage: Eukaryota > Metazoa > Chordata > Mammalia > Diprotodontia > Petauridae > Petaurus > Petaurus breviceps. The sequence continues at coordinate 21,876,375 of NW_027185799.1, forward strand.
AGGTACCACAGTTCTGTTTGTCTTGTCCTTGGTATATTCATTTAATAGACAAACAATGAGGGGGCAGTTCTGTCAACACAAAGTCTATGGGACAAGTGCTAGGATTTCTGTGGCTCAGTTTTGCTTGGCTAGAAATGTATGCATATGTGCTGTGCAAAATTAATGACTCTACTAAATATTTGAAAGCATGAACAAAATATTCCAACACCTGCTTCCTTCTATGTAGAGTTTAAATAGGGGGACAATCTACCCTGAAACCCAGTACTTTGATATGGGAGAATTATATGTATATGTCAGTTCTTTAAAACCTCTTTCTTCAGGGATGCAATTTTTTTTAAAACAAGTATCAAACGTATTAAAATATAATTTGTGCCAGAAGTAAAATGAAGGGCTCATGCTAAATGCTCTCCAAGGTTCCGTCCATTTTCATATTCTATTAACCTCTATTTCACTGGGTTGTTGATCTCACTGATGAGGTTATTTCCTCCACATGATACAGATCTTTTCCCATCCATTCTTTACAATCACAGATTTAGAGTTGGAAAGAACTGTGGGCATCTCATCCAACACCCCCCTTTTTTACATATGAGAAAACTAGGCCAAATAGGTTAAATGACCTACAAAGTCCTGAAGGTAGTAAGTAGCTATTCCAAGTATCACTCACAGGTTGCTTAATTCTAAGCCCAACATCCTTTCCTTAGTACAGTCATTCAGTCAACATTCAATAAGTACTAGGTTAAAGCATTGTAATGACAAGCAAAATTGTACTTAGCTCCTTGTTTAAGGTCTTAGCTCCTTGTTTAAGGTCTTAGCTCCTTGTTTCTGCCCTTTAAGTGCCTTTGAGCCTCACCTGTGATTGTATCAAGTTTTTGTTAAAAACATAACCTGTGAAGCTCACAGTGGGAGGAACTTGCCAAAGATATGGACAGGAAGGAGCTAATTATATAAAAGCTTGAGCACCACTGGGACTGAGCAGAATTGGGAAGAAGGATGATTGTAGTTCTGGCACTTTGTCTGTCTGTGTTGATGCTACTTTGTCAGACCTGTCTGCTTATAGAGGACGTTGCTGTTGTTACAGAAGCCCTGGGACCTTACTGGTAGTTCAGAAGCCCTGAAAGAGGACTTTCCTGATGTCTGTTTACAGAAGTCCTGAAGAAGGGCTTTACTGATGTTTTCAGAGGTCCTAGGTCTTTACTGATGATTTGTGCTGATTTCTCAGACAGAGACACTTTCTTCTGGTCTGTATTGATTTCACAGGCAGAAAGTGAATTGATGATAGTGCAGGCAATGTGTGTGAATGTTGTTGTAACTCTTCTAAGCTTGATGTGTGGAGGTGGACATGGAGCATGGAGCTGCATACCTGTGAATACAGGTGATGGTTGGGTGAATTCAGACAAGAGCTGGAAGCATGCAAAAGGAACCATGGAGTTTTGGAGTCAGCCTAGAGTCAAGATGAAAGGACCTTTCCTTGGGTACTTAGTGCTGACTGACAAGACCATGATTGACTGTGAGGGTGATTGACTTAAGGATGACTGGAAGCTTGTCTCCAATCAAGATGAAATAAGACTTTCTGACAATGTAACCTAGGGGTTAGAGACTTTTCTACTTTGTATCCTTTAAGGATGATTACTTGTTAAGGAAGATTGAGTTAAGGACTTACTGAATGATATCTTTTGTTTAAAACTATGTGACCACTTTAGTAATAAGTTGTTATATGATATTGTTGTGAATGTTGTACTTTGGTTTCTATAAATGTTTTGCTTTAGTTTATTACTGAATAAATAGAGATTTCACTATACTATGTTATCAGAATCTTATAATTATTCACAGCAGCAGTCCTCAGGAGACTGACTCGTACTTGGCTTTATAGGCACAAGCTCTGTATATGAAATGACAAAACTTAGACAATCAGCTCTCAAGATGTTTCTGGGCTTTGACATCTTTGCATAGATGAGAAAATAAAATCTATGCCACTTAGGACAGTGAGTGGCATACATCATAGGTCCTTAATAAATGTTTATGAATTTGTTTAATGTGATTTGGGGTATAGAATAGAGTGAGCAAGGTACAACAAAAAGAGAATGAAGGTAGTCCTCTTGAAGTGACATTCGACCTGGACCTCAAATGGAGCTAGCATTCATTAGAGGCAGAGGTGAAAAAAGAAGACATGCATATCCATGAATGGTGCATGTTCTGAGCCAAGTGGGAGATGAAGTATTAGGCACAGTGATTTTTACTTCTGATTCTGTGTAGTTCTTTTTCATTCTAATGAAACCTCCACAGAAGATTTATCTACTGTGTTAAAGATTTTTTGTTACATTTTCTGGGTACCATGCAGTAATACTTTGACAATCCATCTGTTAAATTGCACTCTTTCCCATTGACTAGTTCACTTTCTTTTCCCAACCATTCATGTCTTTGGTGACATCCTTTATCCTACTTCATTCACAGAGGTCATCACTGGAAATGTATTAGCAACTTAATAGAGACCATCATTTACTTTATACTGTGATGGACTGAATGAACTTGGAGTCAGGAAGACTTGAACTCAAAAGATCCTAGTTCTACAGGTGGAATGGCTCTCAGAAGCCATCTTATCGAACCTCCATCTTTCTTTTTAAGATGAGGAAATGTCTCTGAAGTGAAGTAACTTACCCAAGGTCACAAAGGTTGTAAGTAAGCATCAGAGTTGGGATTTGAAGCCCAGGTCCTCTAACTATAGAACTAATTCTTTTCCCACTGGGCAGCCCTGCCTCCCTAAAGAGATGTGTAACCTCAGGCAAATCATGCAAATTGTAAAGCACTTAATCCAATGCCTTGCACATATGAGGCACTTAAGAAATGCTTGTCTCTCCCCACACCCAATCTATTTCCTCATCTGAAAAATGGGTATAACAAAGCACCTAAATAGGAGGGTTATTGTGAGGGGGAAAATCACATGGAAAGCATTTTTCAGACACTATATATAATGAAAACTATTGTGGTTTTTCTGTGTTCTTTGGGTCACCCAAACTTTAATTCTCTGGAAAAGTGGTACAATCTCCTTGGAAATAGGAATTATATTTAATATAGGTTCATACATCAAAAAAATCAAGTATGGGCTTATAATTAATAAAATACTGCTATTGTTCCCATAGAGATTCTATACTACTCACCCTGTCATTTACATGCATGGGCAGAGAAACACCCTTGTGCCAATGATTTCATTCTTATCTTGAGCTCTGGGTCTATTTACTAGATAAGTGATTCAGTGGTTTAGATGGAACAGAGTCTAGAATCGAGGCATCTGACCTCAAATTCAGACACTTATTAGTCATATGACCCTAGAAAAATCACACATCTTCTCTCCACTTCAGTTTCCTTGTCTATAAAATAAGACTAACTAAAGAACCTACCTCCCAGGATTGTTGCTAGCCTCAAATGAGATACTATTTACAAAATGTTTTGCATGAATCTTCATACCTTATTAATATTTTCTAGTTTCAAGGTCAACTGATTTGTTGCCTCTTGAACAGGAATATAAAATACTCACAAGTTGGCTCTGTCCTTAACATCATTTTTTTTTTATGAACTGCTTTATGGAAATGTGTTTATGGAGAACTCCAGCATAAGTATTACAGTCAGGGGTCTTTCATGCCAAGGAGATGGTGAACTCAAATATGTCAGCATTCATTAAGCACCTGCTTTATACAAGATATTATTCCATCTGACTATACAAAATACAAACTATAACAAAGGTCAGACTCTTCAAGAAAAGGAATAATGTGGAGTCAAGATGGCGGAGTAGAAGCAGGACCTCCCCGCGGCTCCGGCTTCCATCTTCCCCAATCCATATAAAAAGTGGACTCTAAATAAACTTTGGAGCTGCAGAACCCACAAAATGACAGAGAAAAGCTAACCTCCTATGGAGGACAGCCCAACAGGGCAGCAGAAATTGGCCAGCCCATCGCTCTGGGAGCTGAGCCCAGCCCTACACCAAGGCTTTAGCCCCAGGTCGGGCCTGACCAGCCACCAGCTGGAGGGACCCCAGATGAGCAGCAGCTGTGGACATTTCCAGATTTATCAACATATAGATGTGAGGTAAAAAGTGAGAGGTCAGTGCAGTCTGGACTTTGGGACCCAGTAAGTGGGAGTGCTTGGCTTTTGCCCCCAGGATGAGAAGCTGCTGAGACACCAGCACAGCCAGCCAGCTCCACCTGGCAGCTTCAGCTCCTGACCTGAAAGTGTAGTGGGACCAAGCACCAGTCTGAGGGGTAATTGCTCTTGCTTTAACCTGCTTGAATCTGGATTGCGGTCTAGGGTGGAGGTCCTGGGTTGTGTGTCCAGCTTGCCAGAGCATGTGGAGACTTCAGAGAGGACATGCATCTAATACCTCTGGCAGCTGAGAAAAGCCCAGCATTTGGGATTAAAGCTCCCCTGTCTGGTGGCAGAATCCTATTGTGGCAAAAAACCGAGGGATCAAGTGACTGAGGGGTGACATGACCAGGCAAAGGAAACAAAGCAGACAGAAGATTCAACATTAGACTCCTATTTTGGGGACAAAATGGAGCAAAGCATGGAACAGGAGGAAGACAGTGAAGTCAGAACTCCTGCATCAAAAGCTTCTAAGGAAAATACAAGCTGGTTACAGGCCATAGAGGACCTTAAGAAGCAGATAAGAGAAGTGGAGGAAAAATTGGGAAGAGAAATGAGAACAATGCAAGAAAATTATGAAATGAGAGTCAACAGCCTGACTGAAGAAAATAATACCTTAAAAAATAGACTAACTCAAATGGCAAAAGAGGCTCAAAAAGTCAATGAGGAGAAGAATGACTTAAAAAAGCCAAATTTTCCAGATGGAAAAAGAATCTCAAAAGCTCAATGAGGACAATCATTGCTTCAGAATTAGATTGGAGCAAATGGAAGCTAATGACTTTATGAGAAATCAAGATGCTATTAAACAGATCCAAACAAATGGAAGAATAGAAGGCAATGTGAAATGTCTCATTGGAAAAACTACTGACATGGAAAATAGATGCAGGAGGGATAATTTAAAAATTATTGGGCTACCTGAAAGCCATGATCAAAGTAAGAACCTAGAAATCATCCTCCAGGAAGTTCTCAAAGAAAACTGCCCTGATGTTTTAGAACGAGAGAGCAAAATAGAAGTTGAAAGAATCCACCAATCAACTCCTGAAAAAGATCCCAAAAAGAAAACTCCTAGGAATATTATAGCCAGGTTCCAGAATTCCCAGATTAAGCAGAGAATATTACAAGCAGCCAGGAAGAAGCAATTTGAATATTGTGGAAACACAATCAGGATAACCCAGGATCTGGCATATTCTACACTGAGGGATCGAAGGGCTTGGAATATGATGTTCTGGAGGTCAAAGGAGCTGGGATTAAAATCAAGAGTCACCTACACAGCAAAACTGAGTATCATGCTTCAGGGGAAAATATGGTCATTCAGTGGAATAGAGGACTTTCAAGCATTTTTGCTGAAAATAACCAGAGTTGAAAAGAAAATTTGACATTCAGATACAAGAAGAAAGAGAAGCATGAGAAGGTAAACAGGGAAAAGAAATCATAAGGAAATTAACAAAGTTGAACTATTAACATTCCTACATGGAAAAACAATTATTGTAACTGATGAAACTTTTCTCAGTAGTTGCAGTGAATAGAAATATATATATTTGTGTCTATATATGAGGGCATATAAATACATATATGAATGTGTGTATATATGTTTACAGGTATACATAGATAGAGGGAACAGGACCAATTTAACAGGAAGGGATGATACTTAAAAGCTGAAATTAAGAGGTGAGAGAAGACTATAATGAGAGGAGATGGGGAGAGACAGAATAGGGTAAACTATCTTGTATAGAAGAGGCAAAGGAAAATGGTTACAATGGAGGGGAAGAATAGGAAGGCAGAAGGGAATAGGTCAACCTTATTCCCATTGAATTTGGCTTAAGGAGGGAATGAAATACACACTAAATAGGGTTTCTTATCCTCCAGGATAGTAGGGGGGAGAAGGGGATGAGAGGGGGGGATGATGGAAGAGAGGGCAGGCTGGGGGGCAGGGAAGTTGGATGCACCCACTTTTGAAAAGGGATGGGATCAAAGTAGAGAATAGAACAAGTGGGAGGTGGAATAGGAGGGAGGGAAATATAGTCAGTCTTTTACAATATATCTACCATGTTATTGTTTTGCATTAGCCACACATGTACAACCTATACTGAACTGCTTATCTTCCCAGTAAGGGTGGGAGACAAGGGAGGAAGGGAATGAATCTAGAATTCAAAATTTTAAAATCAAACACACACATATATATATATATATATATATATATATATATATATATATATACTATTATTAATACTATTTTTCATGTACTTGGGAAAATAGATATACAGGCACTGGGGCATAGATATCCACTGGAAAAATCTAAAGGGGTAGGGGAGAAAATATGGGAGAGAGCAGATTGGAGGAAGGGATATCCTGTGAGACTGCTATTTTGGGGTGGTGTGCAGGGGAAAAATGGGGAGAAAATTTGTAACTCAAAATCTGGCAGAAATGAATGATGTAAATCAGAAGTTAATAAAGCATTTAAAAAAAAGAAAAGGAATAATGCATAGTGTATCATAAAAAGTAGCTAAAAATGTCACCCATGTAAACCAATTCAAAATCTATGGATCAGAACAATATGTACAAGATTCTCAAGATGTGTAGGTTTATTTTGCTTGACTATATATATTTGTCACAAGAATGTAGAGTTTTTTCTCAGGATGACAGGATTAGGGGATGAATATGTAATAACAGAATTTTTTTTAAAGTCCCAGTAAAATATTTTTTAAATGTAAAGAAGAAAAAAAGGTGATTGCAGAAATAGATACTAATGTATCAATTTTGTTATTACCTTGTTAAGTTATATGTATAAATTATGTGTCCATATTATTTAAAAATTTATAATGTGCATATATACACATGCTTTGTGTATATGCGTATGTGTAAGACATCTAATAGAATTTTACAGTTTCTAATATAATCCTCTTACCTGTTAGTCTTTGTATTTTAAAATGTTCCTGTTTCTTCATGATAATGTTTGCAATAAAAAAATAATTTAAAAAACACTTGAAGAGTTTACCTTGTCCCCTGTGTTGAGGTTTTTCCTTTTCACATACCTGATAGTAAACTCACATAAATATAAATCATTCTCACATATGTAAATTATTTATTCTTATATATGTTCCTACCTAATTCTAAGTTCTTATTTGTTAATCTTGGGAATTTTATAGTAAAAATTAATCTGGGTTATCAAAAGCTATTTCAATACAGCATAAGGTTTTGCAGTTATTAACAAAATGGAAGGGGTTGTATAGTAGATTGTATAACTGTCATTTAATGGCCAAACTAAACTGGAAGTGTTTTATTTCAGGGTCAATCACCATTTTTTTTTCAACCATAGGAGCTCAAAAAGATCATCTATGAAAGCATAAAAGAAATGTTATTTTACCTCTGGAATTTAGACAGAAAGTCTATCAGAGAAATCCTTAGACATGTTCTCTTTCTGTGGAGTTTCCAAGTAGTAATGTCATTGGTGTTATAAAAGACCTTACTGAAGACTCTTGAATGTAATCTGCATTTTACTGATTTTTTTTTCATAATGCAGAAAATGGTTGCCTCATTCCAGGACTGAGGGTTTAGTAGTCCAATTGGGTGATAGTCATCAGTCCATCAAAAAAATATTCATTAAACACCTCTGCTGTCCCAGACTCTGGTGATATATGTACAAAGAATGAATAAAACCCCAATTTTCAATGAACTTACATTCTAACCAAGGAGATAGAAAGTACATTTTAAAATACAAACAGCATAAATATAAAATTAATACTTACATTAATGTGCACAAAGCAGTTGAAATTAAAAACCCTTCTAAGGAAGGGTTCTGGAAGTTGAAGGGATGAGAATGCAGAAAATGCTGAATATACTTCTTAAGCTGCATGCTTAAGGAAGAAGGGGACTCTGAGACATTGCATTCCAGGCATGGGAAGTATGGAGAGTGTAGGATGGGCTTTTGTGAGTAAGGAACAAAGAGAGAAGGTCGATTTAGATGAATTGTAAAGTGGAAAAAGGGGAGGAATATCTAAGAAATCTGGAAAGCAAGTTTGGGGCCAGCTTATGTAGGGCTTTAAATATGGCAGGTACGTGGTGCTTTGAGGTAGAGCTCCCTGTTTTGAGGAAGACTGAGTTAAAATCTGGCCTCAGAATGTTTACAAGTTGTGTGACCCTGGAGAAGTCACTTTAGGTCTATCTGCCTGAGGAAGCTCACCTATAAAATCAGGATAATAATTGCACCAACAGGGACGGCCAGGTAGCACAGCGAGTAAGAGCACCGGCTCCAGTGTCGGGATGACTTGGGGATCAAATCCAGGCTCAGACACTTATCACCCACCCAGAAACACCTGGCTGAGTAACCTTGAGCAAGTTACTTAACCCTGATTGCTTATAATAATAATAATTGCACCAACTTCCAGGGTTATAGTGAGAATAAAATGAGATGATATTTGAAAAGCATTTTGCAAACTTTAAAGAGCTATATAAATGCCAGATAACTAATATCATTCATCAAGACTGAAGCAAATTAGGGGCAGGCTAGGTGGCACAGTGAGTAAAGCACTGGCCCAGAGTCAGGAGGACCTGAGTTAGGTTCCAGCCTCAGACACTTAACACAAAAAAAACTAGCAGTGTAAACTTGGGCAAGTTACTTAACCCCAAATGCTCTCCAAAAGGCAAAAAAAAAAAAGTCTGGAGCAAATTAGAACATTGCAGTCCAGACTTGTTTTGCATTTTGCTAGTTAGTACCGAATAAGGTCACCAAAGATGTTTTCTCTCTGCTCAAGAATTTTCTATAAGTGAACATTTTTGTAGGAACATCATGGAATCCGCTGGGAGTTTCAATTTCCCCTCATGCTTTGTACCACACAATTTTCAAGAATAGAGAAAAAGTAGGAGATGAGTAAGTGGAATTAATAGAAGAAATGTAAAAGAAAAACTTAATACAAGTATTTTGTCTCCTTCGCTTATGATAAACCATTAAGAAATTAACAATATTTCTTTTTCATATTCAGTAAATCTTCCTTTTTACTTATTATTATTTTTAAATGTCATCACAACTTTTGAGATAAATAAGGATTTGAGAATCTTACCTTCAGAGTATTAACCATCTTTGTCTTTAACTCTGGTCCTGAAAATCCCTTTTTAAAGAGAGGATCTGTCCTTTTTGGCCTCCTCCCACACTATTTCTTTACTCTAATACTGTTCCAACTTCATGTGTGGTAACTCAGTAGCGTTAAGAAGACAGCTGATGTGTTTTTCTCCTGATCCAAGATCAACAAGTCAATATACTACAACCATTCCAGCTGAGATCTAAAATGCCTTGCAAGACTAGCAGCATCAGAAATCCCTTACAAAGACATGAATGACAAATTTGCCAGACAGTCATCCCCAAGGATGGGGTCTGCCTGTGAATTATTGGCTGTCCTCCTTCTTCTCTAGTCAGTTGCAGTCCAACAACTTTTGGTTTTGTTTGATCTCAGGATCTGAGGGTAGTAGTTAACAAAAAAATTTAAACAGAGCATTGTCTGTGGATCTAAACTGTCTGGTCATTTTCCAGTCTGTCTAAAATTCTTTCTGCAGTGTCAGTTGTAATCCTGTCTTTTGTGATGCCACAGGAAATGTGAGAAATCAAATTAAATTGAATCTTTGAAATGTGTTTTAAGAGTGATTCTTTTCTTAGGTATTAAAGTGATTTAATCATTCATTAAAGAATTCTTTAGAAAGTCCATATATATTACCTAGCATTGTGAAATCCTAACTATGATAGCTAATTTCTACTTTGTGCCAAACATTTTCCCCTTAGGCAGAGGCATGGGTCTGTTCTGTTGGGTTTTATTTTCAGCGTTATTCAAAAGAACAAAAGATCCTCAGAAAGAACTGCAAAATGAATTTTAAAAATCTAGCTGTTCAGAAAATCTTCTAATTATGCAATTTATTGCAAAATCAATACTGACCTTCTGTATACTGAAGTGTCAGATGATAAATAGTAATATATTCATACACGGTTCCAGAGAAATAATTTTCAATGTTTTAAGTTTGTCTTTTTGCTCCATTTGGGCCTTACCTATTAGCTAGACCAGTGAACTACACTTAGCCTCAATATAAATATGGCCATTTTGTCCATTTAAGATAGCATATAAATTGGAAAAATCTATATAACCCAGAAATGAAAGATCTCTATATCTTCCTCTGAGGTGACTTTGACTACCACATTTCCAGGGTCTTTCTTCTGCCCTTATGATTCAGCATCCATAGATCTGCCTTGCATAGGTCTTCTGGGGCATTGCTAGCCTATCCCCAAGAATTCATCTCTATTTCCTCTTGTGTTCTCAGTGCTTCTTCTTGGCTCTACCCTTAGCTCTTTCTTCTTTATGCTTTCATCATTAAGAATTCAGTCCAAAAAAAAAAAAAAAAGAATTCAATCCAGACAGTTGGATTGCATGAAGATTGAATGATCATTTGTTTTTAGTTTTCAAGGAGATCATTTTTCTCATTGATTTCAATTGTTTTTCCCTGGGAAATATCACCTAAAATTTATTTGCCTGAATTAAAGTAGTGAGATACACACATATACACATATGTATGCATAAGTATGTGTGTATGTATATACATACACACATATTTATGTGTTTCTATATGTATGTTTTTACATACCTGTATCCATGTCTATCTCTCTTATATCTATCTATCTATCTATCTATCTATCTATCTATCTATCTATCTATCTGTCTATCTATCCATAATGGTTATCAAATCATTTGGTTTAGTTCCCTGGTTTGCCCTTCCTCCTTTTATTCCCTTCAGTTCTCTACATTCTATTCCTAAGGTGATCCAATTAAGTCACTTATGAAATTAAAACAATGCATACTAGTTTCCTCGTTAACAAAATGAGATTTGAGTAACTGACCTATAACATTCATTCCAGATCTAGACATACAACTCTATGACTCTTTTGAAAGAAGATTGTTTATTTCTCTGCAATGAACAAATTCACTCATTTATATTTACTTTTAAAAATTCTTCTGCTTTTTATTTGTGAGTTTAATTTAAAAAAATATCTACCTTTTATCATAAGACTGTAGAGTAAAAGAACTAGAAGGAACCATATAGAACATTTAGTCTAACTTAGAATCAGAAATGTTGAGTTGTTTGTCCAAGGTCAGACAGTAAACAGTAATCAGAATTAACCATGAGGCAACTAGGTAGCACAGTGAACAGAGGGTTGGGATTCAAATTATAAATAATACGCTTACTACTTTTGTGATCCCAGGCAAGTCATTCAATCCATCCCAGCTTCTGTTCCTGAATTTATTAAACAGAGGTAGTGATCTGTCTTTCAGGGTTGTTGTGAGGAAAAAATGACATAAAGTATGTAAGTAGTTTTCAACACTTGAAGCACTATACAGATAATGCTAATTATTATTATATTTTCTTTTTTAATTTTTTAAATCCTTTTTTTCCACTGTCCCTTCTTTCTGCTCTGGTCTTCTCTTCTTGCCCCAACACTGATGATTTCTAATGTCTGTGAGGTTCTTCTTTCTGCCCACAAACATAGAGTAAGTTTTAATTTTTAGCCATTTAGTATCTCAAAATCCCATCTACTCACCCAGGAGGGTATTGCAAACCCAAGTCAAATTTCATTTGTCTTTAAACATCATTAGCCACCAAAACAAAAATATAGATTAGTTCTTTATATGGCTGTTTCCTTGTTGAAAACATACTCATTTTTTTTGGTCAGTGCAATTTGATTTTTAAATGATTATAATATGAAAGTATGGTGTTCTATCAAACAAAGGAGGGTTATACAAAATGATCTCTCAGACCTATCCCATGTTTAAATCTATGATCTTAGGTTATACAGATTTCCTCTGTAGTTCCAATACTAGTCTGCTTCTTTAAAACCTAACTCAAATTTTACCTCGTGGAAGACTTCCCTAAACTACCTCTCACCAAAGAACAATTCTTCCCTTCTATGATTTCTCACTTTTTCCAGATCAGTGGGAAAAAGGAAAACTAGGTGGAACAGTGCAGAGAGCTTGGGGCTTGGAATCAGAAAGACTCCTCTTCATGAGTTCAAAGCTGGCCTCAGAGACTTACTATCTGTATGACCCTGGACAAGTCTCTTAACCCATTTTTGCAGCAGTTAAACATCTGTAAAATGAACTGGAGAAGGAAATGGCAATCAACTCCAGCATCTTTGCCAAGAAAACTCAAAGAGTTGAACATAACTGCAATGATTAGAAACAACAAACCAGGGGTAAAAGAAAGGAAGAAATTCTCTAAAGGGGCTTCTAAGTGTAGAACTTCTAAGGGTCTCTGTGCTAAAGCTGGAATAATTTATATCTAATTTGAGGAGAGAGAACACTAATCTTTTCCAAAGGCAGAGGCAGTGGTCAGGAAAGACTTTTTATAGGAATTTAAACTGTGCTGAAATACGCAAAAAGGTTTGTATTCTAAGAGGCACGGATTAGGAGTGCATCCTAGGATTGGAGAAAAGTTTGTACAGATAAAGGAAGGTGAGAGATGTCATGGTGATTTCAGGGAACAGCTAGCTACTGAACTACTTTGGCCAGCCCATATAGTATATGAAGGGAAGGAAGTAACATGAAACATTTGGAAAAGTAGATAGGAGCAAGATAGTGAAGGACTACATCTACCAAAAAAGAGATTTGTGTTTTGTACTAGGGACAATTGGGAGTCACTGAAAAACTTTGAGCAGGAGAGTGAACTAGTATTTTGGGGATTTTGGTTGGGTTTTTTGTTGTTGTTGTTTTGTTTTAAAGAAAATATTAATTTGGAAGATGTGTGAATGGTGCATGTGAGAGTAGGGGTCCAAATGAATAGGAACCCCTGCTTTAAATGAAGGTAATCTCTCTTTTTCATATTTCTAAAAGCACTTTAACTGAATGTTCTCTGTTATACTATATGATTATACCTTATTTCATAGTGCATGTTTTCAATACATTTCCCTAATAGATTGTAAGCTTCCTTAGGGTAAGAAGCATTTCTTTTATATCTTTGTACACTTAGATTCTAATATTTTGTTTTGCACATAATAAGTGATGTTTAAAAAAATATTTGTTAAGTTGAATTGAGTTCTTGTCTGATAGAAAATTCAATTTTAATAGAGCATTAAAATATATATTTTGGCATAACTCAAGTCTGTAATTTTACACAAAAATCTGCTGTTGTTAGGGAAAATTGAAATTGATTTTAACATAATGGAAAATTATTGATGTTTCCCGAAGTACTCCATACCAATGTGTGTTTACAATAGATGAGAATTTAAAATCAAAACTACAGTTTTATGAATGTAGATTTGCCTCCTATTTCCATCTTTTCATCATGACTGCTTCCACTGAAAGCATGAATGTTCTTATTGTAGAGTATTTGGTAGAATCATATGCTCAAACAAGCCAACAGGCCTTTGTTGCAGCCACCACAACTTCTCTTCATAAAAGCATAAAGGTTGTTTAGCCATGGTGGAGACATGAAAGCAGTTGTGTACTGGAGGTAGCTTGTCCTTAGAAGACCCTATTTTACAGTTGTCAATGTGCTCATTTACACCTCAGAAATTAGAAAATTCAAGAAATCAGGGCTTGATTATTGTTTTATTGATTGTCTTCCTTTAAGAAAGTGATAAAGAAAATGTTAATAAGGCTGATTAAACTTAAAAGTATGCCCTGTGTTTTGGAGAGCTATTTCTTAAAACATTTACATTGGGAACCAAATAAGCTATTCAGGAATCGATTTGGGGGAACCTGAAGTAATTCCAATTATAAAATCTTGAATTTTCCCTTTATTTCTTCCCTCACTTGTCTGTAACTAGATGAACTGAGCTCCAGATTTGAATTACCATCAACATTGAAAACAATTGGACAGATTATTGGGACAGATAATTGAAAGAGTAGGGTAATTGTGATGACAACAGATGATGAGATTTATGGATAGGTTGAAGGTCAAGCAATTGGTCCGCAAAGCCTTTTATTAAGCACTTGTTATGGACCACCCTGGAGATGCTCCTGCCCTGAGCCCTGCTGTCCACATGATTATACTCTTAAGTTCTGATGTCATGGTTATCTTTAAGACCAAAGGACAAACAACAACAATCATTGCTACATGAGGGTCTCTTGCTAGGCTCACTCCAACCTTGAATGAATTTCTGAACTCATTCTCTATCTCTTCCCAACCAGCCTTGCATATTCCACTTTTAGTATAAGTTCTCCTTAATATGATATCATTCCTCAATAGAATGCAAGCCCTTTGGGTGTAGGGACAGTCTTGTTGATTTGTATTTATATTTCTAGCATTTACTACTTTTCCTAGAACATATCAAATGATTAATAAATGTTCTGTCTGTCTGTCTCTCTGCCTATCTCTCTATCCATCTGATATTGTGCTGCAGTGTTCTTTGTCCTGGAAATACAAAACAAAATGTAAAAATGGTCCTTTCCCTCCAGGAGCTTCCATTATCATAAGGGGTATGACATATAATCTTAGAAGAGAAATCTATAGTAGTTGGAGTGATTGAGAAAGGCCTCCTGGAGAAGATGTCATTTTAACTGTCTTAGAGGAAGATAGGGCAAGTAGAAAGTGTTGGTGAGAAACCAGAGCACTACCAGCTTGAAGAAAGCCAGGAAAAAAAATCATATAGGGGCGGCCAGGTGGCTCAGCAAGTAAGAGCACCGGCTCCAGTGTTGGGATGACCTGGAGATCGAATCCCGGGCTCAGACACTCAGCACCACACCCAGAAATAACTGGTTGTGTAACCTTAAGCAAGTTACTTAACCCTGATTGCTTTAAAAAAAAATCAGAGATGGAACAAGGAGAGTTGTGTTCAAGGCATGGCAAGTTGGCCATAGTTACAGCCTGGAATGTATAGAAGGTTTAAAGCATAAGAAGACTGGAAAGATAGCGTAAGGAATCTCTAGGGATACCCTCTCAACTACTCATTATACTGTTGGGTATGTTGGGTCCCCAGAAGGCACCTATTTCTCACCTCAATGTTCCTGAAATAATCCCAAAGTATATGTGTGTGTGTGTGTGTGTGTGTGTGTGTGTGTTGGGATGGAGAGGCAAGTTGTGTTTCTAGTAGGACTCTGGAACTCCCAATAATATGTTTCTCCTATCTGTTGATATCAATTGGCCAAACTCTCAGTTAGCTTTTAGTTAGGGATATTTACTAAGGTGTTGTTATAATAATAACTGGAATAAAACTAAATGAGGGTGTACTTTCTCATAAGTACATACATATTAAAGCACATAATGCAGCAAAAGGGGTAAAATGGCAGCTCCTGAAAGTCCTTTTGCCCTCTTCCTAGGGGACAAAAGTTTCTCTTTAGTAACTTTCTGTTTAACTTCATGCAGAGTCCTAAAACTACATTTTTTCAAGGTGTCCAGTTTGTCTTTAGTACCCAATGCAGATACTACTATTAGTCATTGCTTGTGTAAGGGCACTGTTATGACCAAAAATGATAAAACCATATTTTTCAGACCTCTTAGAGTTCAAAATATCGTCCTCTCATCAAGAATGTTTAGGTGGAAAAAGACTCTTCTTCCCCTTGCCTTAAGCAATTCTCTTTTGAGGGATTTGACTGAAACTATTCTTCCCTGATTAACTACTGGAATGCTAGGTTCCTAAAATAGTTTAATACTTTATTTATTTCAATATTTTATCCAAATTCTACAAGGTGAGATTGACAGTCTTTAATTAATCCCAACATTTCTCTTAATTCCATCTCATCTCATTCAATGACTGAAAACATTCTATTCCTCCCCAACTTGATTGACTATGTCAGTACCATTTAGTTAGATGCCTTTGATTCAGTGAAGGTACCTAGGCTGTGCTCACACATCTGATATAATTGAGTAATCCAGTATGTCTTTAATTATTGATACAGGGACATATCAGGCTACAGGAAGAGGATGGGTTTTGAAGAGCTTTAAAGAAAGTGTAATGGGAAGTCACTGAAGTTTATTGAGAAGGTTAAGTCTTAAAAAGGAGGAAGGCCACTTCTGCCTCTGAGACTAGAAAGATAGAGGAGAGAATAAGTAAGAATACAGAAAGATTTGGGGTAGGGGAGAGTAATTGAAAAAGTCGATAGAGAAAAGTTTCGATATATTCTCTAAAGTACAATTTAAAAGCACTTCATAAGAATGAACTATTCAGTTGCGCAGTGTTTATTACATCAGCATTCTAATTTGTAAAGACTCAAAATTCCCCCAAATATATACTTTGGGGTCAACTGAAAGTCTTAACAGTTTCCTCTGAAAATTTAACAATATGCTTATCAAAACCAATGAAAAACTTGTCGTTGGTTTCATATGTAAAGACTTCTAAGAGTGAAAGGGAGGTTTCCCAGGTGGGTGAATGGAATTTTCCTTTACAAAACTATTTTTACTTTGGGAAACTGGCAATTTTACATAGCTCCATTGAGAATTCACCTCCTCTTATTTAAAACAATGCCTGATTGGATCCAAACTGATTTAAGACATCTTCTCAAAGGACAATTCGAACTCTTCAATTATCTTTTTTTCACATCCATCTCAAAAGGTAGTTTGAGCTCATGAAAAGCCATAATTCTCTTGCCCCAAAGTTTTGAATTCTGTCTGATGAAGTTATTACACCTCATGGAACAGCACTATGTCACAGAAACAATAGTTTAAATTAACCTCTTATTGCCATCAGTGAGGTTTTTCTTTTTCCTTATAAAAGTTAATTTAGAGCTTTTGAAAGCAGCAAGATTGACAGTGATGGGGAATCAAAGTCTCTGCGTCACACAACAAGTACTGACTAAAAAGGGGTGACAGTGTTCTTAAAGGTGTCTGCTATCATAGTGCCTCAGATCTACTTATGGGAGAAATGACTGCCTGGAGGGATCAGAAGGTAATTTAGTGTTCAGAATGCATTCAGTCTCTCCTGATGCTTCCTGGGATGTTAATTAGGGCCATTCATGGGTGATAGTTTCGGGG